>NW_022196903.1:87899038-87918470 GCF_008632895.1 Mastomys coucha | reverse complement strand
TCCCACGGCTTTTCAGTAATAGCTCTTCAGTCTTTGTTCATACAGTAGGGGCCTTCTTTCATAGGTGGTTTGGTATTTATTAGTCCAGAGATTGATTCCCGTTACCTGAGAATTTCTGTTCCTTCATTCTGCACAGCAGCTGAAGGCCGCTTCCTTCTCTGTTAGGAGACTGAGGCTGTTGTTTGCCCCCTTCTGCGTGCCTCAGGATAGTGGCTGGTGCAGGTCCTGACCTTATCCTTCACTCTAGGGTGTGCTGTTTGTCATCTCATCTTGGTAATGAGTCTTCCCCTAGATACCTCATGCTCGGTATTGTGTCATCAGTGCCTTGCCGTAGCTAAGCAGAGGCTGCTGATGGCTCATTGGAGGCAGGTTGAGAGCCATGGTCTGATACTTGCAGTGCCAATTTAGGAAGGTAATTAGTGGGCCAACACCTTTAAATCTCTGTAAGGATGCATCGGACGCTTTCTTCTTCTTCCCATTTCCTTGTCGCGTAGGACAAGTGGTTCAGTTCTTTCGGCTGGAATCTCTACTTCTTTCTTCCCTGTTTCCCTTCCCGTGTAGAAAGTGATGCTGCAGGATCTCCTTCCTTTTTTCTTTCTTGCTAGTCTGGGCCATTAAGTTTGAACAACTAATTTCTTCCTAGGGAACAGGAAATGTACTGGCTGTGGCTTCTCTGAGGGGGTTTTATTTTACATTTTATGAAAAGACTGGAGACAATATGCATAAACAGAAAGATAAATGATTGTTCCTGCTCTGTGGTCCTCTCTCCTATCTGCTAGTGAGGTGGGAAATAAGACCAGAAAGGTTTGCAGCAGGGCAGCCTGGCGGCAACCCAGGGTTTCATCTCAGCTCTCACTCCTGGGTATGCTAGTGCCCATGTCTACCTGATTCTAGTTGTTGGGGTTGAACGCAGCCCCTCAAGAATGCTGGACAAATGTTTTACCACTGAGCCACATGCTAGGCCCTTTGATGTCATTGTTTAAAACAGCAACTCTTTCTTTAAACCAAATATTTTGAGGACTGGACGTGTTGGTAGTTGAGCCATTGAAACCGGGTGGTCTAGCGGTATGTTTTAGCACATAGCCAGTGTCTGCGTAGTTCCAGGAATAACCTTATTTATCACTGTTGCAAAGAGTTATTTGTATAACGAGTATTAAATTCTTTCTTAGTAAGACCCACCCTGCTTATAAAATACTTTTGTTCATTTCTGAGGGTCACATTTCAGAATCATTTTATTATTATTCTTTCAAACTCGAAGTTGCTGGTGAGAATGCTGCATGAGTAATCTACTTTGAATAGTTGTCCCAACTTGCTTTACAAATGCAAAATCCAGTAATTGCTTTGTATGGTGAAGTTTTGATACCTTCTCTGGCATTTGCTGACTTTTGGGCTCATGAATCGGCTTTCGTATGTGTGGTCTATGAGTGTCTGCATGTGTATTTATGTGCAGGTGCATGTGTGGGTGTGCATGTGGAAGCCTGAGGCTGATGTCAGGTATCGTCCTTCAGTACTCTTCTACTGTGCCTGCTGAGCCTGGGGTCTCTCAGTGAGCCCAGGGTTTGCCCCTGGCTGACTAGCTTGTCCTTGGGATTCCTGGAGACTGCTCCTGAAAGCTGGCATTAGAAGCAGTCTCCATGTGCGCCTGGTTTTTAAGTGGATTCTGGGGATCAGAATTCTAATTTTCACACTTACACAGCAGATTCTTTATTGACTAGGCCATCTCCCCAGCTTCTCATTTACCTTTTTAATTAATTACTTTTGAGTGACTGCAGGGGGATTAAATGTAGGGCCTGGTGCAAGCTGGGAAGTACTGCTCCTCTGTACCTGCTGTCCCTCCAGCCCTTGGCTAAGTTTTAATACCAGCTTTTGATTTCTGCGCTGGAACTTAAGATCCACTGTACTTCTAGATCCGTGACTTTAACTTTTTGGTATAGTTTGTGCTGATAAATAAATGGCTTGTTAAAGAAACTGGGGTGACACAGAGTTTTACGAATTTCTCATGCGGGTACCTGACTCCTTGTGAGGCAGACTTGGTTAATTTCCTGCACACACACTTTCTTTCCTTCCTGTTTTTTTCTTCTTTTTCTTCATCCCACCCCCTTTTGTCTTTCTAGAGAATGCCCCTTTTATTTTCAACAGGATGGTCTGTCAAAGTCCCCTCCATCTTCTAGGTGGAGAACTTGCAACTTGAAGTTTCAAGTCAGTTAGATGAACTCTTCCAGATTTGAAAAAGTGGGCCTAAGTTATTCACAGTCTATTTATACCCTGAGTATTTACCACTATTTACCTGAAAAGTATGCTGGACCTTGCTGCCAAAATCTATGCAGCATTCTTTTTATTAAGAAAGTATATATATATTTTAAATTTACTGTTAATTGTATTTGGAGTAGGGTTATGAATGGGATGCCAGAGAATAACATTGTAGAGTTGATTCTCTGTCACCAAGCCACCCAACACTCTACTAAAACTGCTCCCTTCCTCTCCCCTCCCTTCTCCTCCCTTCCTTCCTCCCTTCCCCTGCCCTTCCTGAGAGGTCTCATGTAGCCAATACTGACCTTGAACTTCTGATACTCCTGCTTCCACCTCCGAAATGCTACATTTACAGGAATGTGTCATTACACCCAGTTTTATGCAGTGCTGGGTTGGTCTTGAACCCAGGGCTTTGTCCATGCTAGGCAAGTACTTTACTGACTGCACCATATCTCTCTGGTCCATTGGGGCTGCTGTTTCTTCTTTTTCTTTTATAGCATGTCCACATAAGAAATGACTTTTCTTTTGGCTTCTGTTGTTAGCAACTGAAGAAATGCCTGCCCCTTGCATCTGGCAGTAGGCCCAGGGACTCTCTCAGGGGAGTCTACACAACCATTTCCCATTAACCTGCCTCACACATGCTCATATCTAGGTCAGAGTGGTTCTCTGAATTCATAAAAGGAAAGTTACCTGTCAGGATTGAATGTTCTGGATGGTATTGTTGCGCATATGCTTCCTGTTGGCAGCCACTCAGGAAGATGAGAAACTTCCCATACAGAAGAAGGCTTAGGGAACGGGAGGTGTTAGATGTGTGGTCCCTGATGGAAATACGACCTTCTACCCAGAGGTATTTGCATTGTATCCCAGGTTGGTCTCAAACCAACCAAACATTTGCCTCCAGCGCCCTAGTGCAGAGATTATAGACATGCACCCCAGACCCAGTTCCTAACTTCATAACTGTGCTTGTGGAGTCACCCCTGTGGTCTAGCCTTTTCTATCAGCTTTGCAGGTGCTCTCATGTCTCCGTATCATGGCCATTGTGAGCAATGAAAGGCATTCTAGTATTACCTTCTCTTCAGAGCAGTTATCAGAAGTACTTGGGTAAATTTAGAAAGACACGTGGAGATGAGTTTCTGTACAGAAACTAGAGAACACGCTCTCCTCAATGAATATCCTAGCTTAACCCTGAGTAGAAATCGTCTGGTGAAGTCTTACTAACATCCTTAGGACCATCCTAACTCCTTCTCTTCACACCTGGACTCCTGCATAGATACTTGGATGCTTCTGAATTCCTTCCATAAGTTAGAAATAGTATCAGGCCCATACATAAAATTCCATATACTCTTGGCGAAGTTGCACAGCTCTCTAGGTTGAATGCTAATGTAGGACCCCACGTTCCCAGAAACATCTGGACTTGGGTGTCACAACTGTTTGAATTTTGGTCAGTTGTTCCCTGGGATGCATGGCCATGAACTCAGTGCCCTGATGTTATCATCTATAACTGGGAGATAATAGCATTCCCATTGATTTAATTTCTGAAGCTAAACGTAATTACTTCTTGTTGAGTATCTAGTACACAGTGTGTTGGTTGGTTGGCTACATTGTAGAACTGGTTCATTACAGTAGACTCTCAGCTAAAGCAGACTTGAACTCTGAAAAGTGAAGGCCCAGAGTCATGCTCAACCGCTGAGGTGGTGTCTCCTGTTGGCTCTCTCAGTGCCCCTTTGCCATGGATGTTCTGACACTGGGCCTTCTGTGGTCATCCACCCTTAGTCTGTCTCGAAATTTGTACTGTGAATTATCTTTCCAATTACTTAAATATTCTGGCAGTCTTAAAAACCCTGGTCATAAAGAATTAAGACAGATGAAATCTCTTGAAGTACAGATATATTGTATTGAACAACATAAACAATTTGTAAATAAATTCTTTGATTTTTTTTTGGCGGGGGTATAGGACAGAGTCTCATTATATATCCTAGTCTAGCCTCAAACTAGTAATCCTCCTGCCTCAGACTCTCACATACTGAGATTACAGACTACTGCTGAACTTTGTTGTGCTAATGCTCTTAGTAGATAAGATCTTGACAGTTCTCATGAATACAATTTCAGTGCTGTGATTTTAAAATTTTAGGTCTTTAAAATTGGTTTTCTATTTGAGACTCCAACATGGGCCTCCCTAGGCAGGTTCCCTACCACTGAATTATACACCCTGCCTCTCAGAGTTTTACTATTTGGGTAATTATTTTGTATATGTGGGAATTGAAGACAGAAGGTTGTTTATTGGCTTGCTAAAGACCACCTGGTAAATTAACAGCAAACTGGCATTAAAACCCTGGTTTTCCAACTCCTGTGCAATTTGCACCCCAAGCCCATTTTGCCCTTTAATACAGAGATCGAATTTAAATTTGTATGTGATACTTTCTCGGAAGTGTAATCTATTTGAAGTGGTGCTTGGGAGCAATTGGCACATCTGCCAGGAGGCATCAGGACCCTGTGTATGGATTACAGAGGTAGAGGATGACTGTGTGTGAGGAGGGAATAGAGCCATTCCCTCTTTTCTTTCACAGCTATTGGCCTCCTATGTTAAGGATGCCAACATCTCTTTTCATGGGACCCCTGGGACCACTCTTGTCATCATTGTTGCCATTTTGGCTTTAAGGGAATTTTATTAAAGACTTTTATCATATGGACATTGAGTTGGTGACTTCATATACCTGCTGAGAGTGATCAAGTGTAAGAGTATAATAGGAGAGAGGAGGCTAGACTATTCTTGAGTGTAAACTCAGTCTGCCATATAAGATTCTGCCACTAATCAGCTCTGGAGCTTTCAACAAATGGGTAGATCAGTCCTGAGGTAAATTTTGTTATCTACAAGATGGGAGTAATGTACACCACCTGTCTTAATTACTTTTTATTTTTGTGATAAGACACCATAGCCAATGCAACTGATAGAAGCAAGGGTTTATTAGGATCTTAGGGTTTCAGAGGGCCAGGAATCTATTACCATCATGGTGAGAAGCACGGAACAGCAGCAGAGAGCTCATATCCTGATCCATAGATAGCAAAGAGCACACTGGGAATGGCACGGATCTTTTGAAACCTCAAAGCCTACCTCCAACAAGGCCATACCTCCTAATTCTTCCAAAACAGTTCCACCAACATGGAAATGAGTATTCAAACACAGGAGTGTGTAGGAGCTGTTCTTAAAGTACCGTAACAGGATGGCAGTGCATTTGATTCTGTACTATGTACAGGTGCATATTTGAGTTGTAGGAATCACTGTTACCATTGGTTTACAAATGTTTCTGAGCCCAAGGAGGTTTACATTTTCGTTTGTTGGATACTCAGCCAGGGTGTAGGGAGCTGGTATTGGGACACAGGTAGTTTGGTTTTCTGACGTTGTTATGTTAGCAAACCTTTGAGCAGGGTGTGCCTTAGTGCCTGTAACATTTGTGTAAAATGTAATGTCGTTACTTTACACAAGGCTGCGACCCTCCTTTAGAGAGGACCCTGGCTTTCTCTGCAGGTTCTCTCCTTCCATCCCACTTACTGTAGGTGCTAGTGGGCCTGCCTTTTCTGTCCTCAAGGAAGTACTGCAGGAAGGATTGCTGCTTCTCAAGGTTTCCCCTGGTATCCTGAGACCCAGTGATCTTTGCTTCCCTCTTCATTTATGGTTTTACATCAACAAGTTGAGAAATTTTTGAGGAGCATTTCAGTACAAGTCCTAGGTGTTCTGTGAGATGACTCATCCCAATTAGGTTGCAGCCTGTCTTCTGGGAATTCTCTTGTTTATCAGTACTTTTTTTTTTTTTTTAAGGTAGATTGCTGGCCTAGCAGCAGCAGCCATTGCTCAGCAAGGCTCGTAATGACTCTGATCCCAGCACCTTAGAGACAGAACTCCATCTGGGACAGACAGACAAAGCAGACAGACTGAATGATGACATCCTAGAAACTGCCCCATGCAAAAATCTCTTCCCACCTCTAGCTACTCCCCTATGCCATCAGTTTCATAGACAAAGCAGAGTAGCTTCTGGTCAGAGCTGTCTGTAAATCAATCCTACAGGCCAACAGCTTTGACGTATAGGGTATAAGGTCAGGAACTCAAGTCCTGGGGGGAGTCCTGCCTGCCTTGTTTCTTGTGTGCTTTGTCTTTCATTTCTCTTCTCATCTTGGAGTATAATAAGCACTGGATGATGGGAAAAAATTCATTTTTTTCCCTTGATTCAATGTATGGGCCTACCTTCTTATTTATATCAAACTTTTGGTTTGAGGCCTAAAGCCTCTGCCAGAGGTGGTGCTGGATGTTATGGCCCAGGCCCGCGTTTTGCATGTGATTAAAAACCTGCTGCTTCTTATCGTCAGTTGAAGATGCAGAGTGCTGTTTCAGTGGGAGGATTTCTGCATGTTCTCCTCATCTTACAGTAGGTGAGTGGGCGGAGAGCCCTTCTCTCCAGTGGGAGCCTGCTCTGAAGCTGAATTCTCATGAGGTCATCTCTGGGGAGTTGGACCCTGGATGGATTTGGAAAAAAAAAAAAAAAACTATGAAAGTGTGCAAGGATGCGTGTGTGCATGCATGTGTGCCTGCACAAGCGCACACACTCGCATGCTCCTTCTGCTAATGGAACCATGACTTGCTATGTGTTAGCCAAGTGTTCTACTGTTGACCTACATCCTCAGTCCAGGTGTTTGTTTTCTTAAAGCTCTGAATACCCACCTTGCTTCCTCTGCCGTTCTATCCCCCTGTGGATTGCTAGGCAAAGGCAAACCAGCAACCAATTCTAATGAATTCATCTCTTAGCAATTTCATTTTCTCTCTCATTGTTGTCATACTGGTTACTAGTCTGTAACTCATTCTTAAGAGTAGTAGTAGTCCTCCAGAGAATTCCAGAGGAGATGGATGCCTTCACAAGGTGGTGAGCCCCTCCCAGCAGAGTAAGTATCTTTGTTAGGCTTTCATTGCTATAAAGAGACACCATGACCAAGGCAGCTCTTAAAAAGGACAACATTTAATTGGTGCTGGCTTATAGGTTCTGAGGTTCAGTCCATTATCATCATGGCAGGAAACATTTCAGTGTCCAGGCAGGCATGGTGCTGGAGAAGGAGCCAAGTTTAATAAACATCAGTCAGGAGAAGATTGGCAAAGCCCACCCTCACAGTGACATACTTCCTCCAGTCAGGCCACACCTATTCCAACAAGGACACACTTCCTAATAGTATCACTCTCTGTGGGACAAGTATTCAAATACCTGAGCCTATGGGGACTGAACATATTCAATCTGCAACAGTGAATGAGAACAATTCTCTCTCTCTCTCTCTCTCTCTCTCTTTCTCTCTCTCTCTCTCTCTCTCCCTCTCTCCTCCCTTCCTCCCTCTCCCTGTTTCCTCCCTCTCTCCTTTTCCCTCCTTCCATGTTTTACGTACATGTGCATGCATCAATACATACATGCACAAGCATGTGACCCAATAGGAATGAATGCAGGCCTATGTTTGCATGATACTCCTTCGAGGGTCACAGGGCAACTTCCTGTGTTGTCATTGCCTTTTGCCTTCTTTGATACACGGTCTGTTTTGTTCACTGCTGTGTAGGCTTGGCTTGCTGGCCCAAGATCTTCTGGTAATTTCCTGCAAGTGCTTTGCCCAGAAAATTTTCTTAGCCTGTTTCATTTGCTGATGCAGGATCTCCTTGTGCAGTCTAGGTGTGTCTGAAACTCAGCATGCAGCACATGCTGGCCTCAGACATAAGGTCCTCCTGCCTTAGTTAGCCCCTGAATGCTGGGATTGTGGGCCACTCATGCCTGGTACTGTGAGGGTTCAGACCACCAGCACTCTCCAGTGTGCACTGCCCTCTCCCACCCAGTGTGGGTCACTGAGATTGTAGCATACCTTATAGTAATATAGTGCATGGGTCCTAACCCCTTCCTGTTAACTTGAAACCTTTGTGAGCAGAGTGTAAACATTTGGAGAGATGCGTTTTGGTTCTCGTAAAGGGAAAGCATAATGTCTCAACCAAGAACCACCAGATGTGCCAGAGCATACAACTCAGTGGCGATTCATGTTGAAGTCAGTCCAGAACAGTGTGTGTGGAAGGAATGAGCGACTGAGAGTTAGTCGCAAACTTCTGCAGGCCCCAAGGTTTGTTGTGGGGCCCTACCACAGCAGATGCACTTGATCCAAACTCTGGGCTTTGACCTTCCCATCCCTAGACACAAGGTTGTCTCCAGGTTCAGCCAGAAGGCAAGTCAGCACTTTGCCTGTGGGCAGCAGCAAAGCTTGCCATCTTGGCTGCTACCCCAGTTTGATGTTTTTATTGCCTTTATTCTTTTAAAAATTGAATAAAAAAATACTTAAGGTACATAAAGTACTTTAATGAAAATACAGCTTGATATTTTAACCAATGTCTTCTCTGTAACTACCACCAGATGGCACTATGGATCATGGTAAGTGTCTTCAGAGTCACCTGACGTTAGTACTGCCCTGACTTTTACTGTTATTACTATGCATGTGTCTTGCCTGCTTATGATTTTCAATAAGAAATAACTATAATATGAGCTCTTTTATCTCAGGTTGACATTTTTTTAAGTTTAGAGGACACCTTCATTTTGAGTATATCAGTAGTTCTTTTTATTGAGTGTGTAATATTCCACTTTGTGATCATGTTATATGTGCTTATTTTTCTGTTTTTAGGTAGCTGGGTGCTTTATAACTTGGAGGTCTTTTCATTAAAGATGCCTTATTGTTTTCTTAGTATTTTTTTAGAACAAATTCCTTTCTTCTCTCTCTCTCTGCCTCTGTCTCTCTCTCTCTCTGCCTCTGTCTCTCGCTCTCTCTCTCTCTCTCTCTCTCTCTGTGTGTGTGTGTGTGTGTGTGTGTGTGTGTGTGTAGGGAACCTAGGTCTTAGAATAGATGTCTTTTGGACTTTAGAAGGTGCTGCCAAATGGGTTCTGACTTGTGTGTGTTTCTCTCTTGTGTGCATATTTGTATATGTTCTTGTGTTTGGATGCATAGGTATACATGAGTGCACATACATGTATGTGCACATATATATTGGGACCAGAGAAAAGGCTTGGGTATCATTCTGCAGGCTTGGCCTGAAGCTCACAGAGTCTGTGAGTCGTTAGGCTCCAGGGATCCTCCTGTCTCTGCATCTCCATGTATCACCAAACCAGCTTTTACTGAGGTTATGGGGACCCGACTCAGGTTCTCATGCCCAGGGATCCTCCTGTCTCTGCATCTCCATGTATCACCAAACCAGCTTTTACTGAGGTTATGGGGACCCGACTCAGGTTCTCATCCCCAGGGATCCTCCTGTCTCTGCATCTCCGTGTATCACCAAACCAGCTTTTACTGAGGTTATGGGGACCCGACTCAGGTTCTCATGCTTTCATCAAGTGCTTTACTGACAGCCCTCTCCCATCCCTGGTTCTAATGTTTGACCCTATCTAGCTTGCATCTGTCTATGAGCTCTATGCTCCCAGTATGTGGTTTGTGGTCTCCGGTTTGTGTAGACTGGGGGCAGGAAATGGAAAAGGAACTTTATGGAGACAGAATGGAGCAGGGAACTGGCTCCTATGTGTTTATGGCCGAGAGGGATAGATGTGGAGAGAGGGGGAGTTGGAGACCAAGTCGTTGCAGCCTGAGGCTTCTGTGTGTATTCAGACTCCAGCTTCTGTTCCATTCCTTAGCAGTTTCAACGTAAGGAGTGTGTTTCTACTCCTGGAAACATTGTCCTCACCTGTGTGTGAAGCTACACATTCTTTACAAGGCAAAACACTGACTCAAAGGCACAGCGAAGACCTCTTGGGGTCTGCTGAGTGGCAGCCGCTGTGCCCACATAGCCGTCAGACTTTATCTTCATGACAGCTCCATGAACTGTTATTTTCAGTTTGCCAGTTAGGAAGCTTCATGTGCTGCCTTCCTGTTGCTGTGGCAAAACATCTGAGGTAGACCATTTTAAAAGACAGGGGATTTCTTTTGACCGTGGCTGCACCGATTGAGGTGCATGGATGTTTGTCCTAGTTGGTTGGGGTCTGTGATTAGGAAGGAGGAGTTGAGTGCCTAGGGTAAGCTACCTGGGTTATCCTAGGGTTGCAGGATGCAAAGGGGAGGGGGGCTGAGGAGGCAGAGAAGAGCCCTTGAAGGGTACAGCACCTTGGCTTGCTCCTACACCTCCAGTTTCCACCACTTCCCAATAACTCATCAAGTTAGGAACCCACCAGCAGATTCCCCCATTAATAAGGTCAGACTTCTCTTGCTCCATTAATGCCTCAAAGACCCTGCTCTGGAACATGCTGGGCTGGTGACTGGGCCTTTAACATGTGAGATCTTAGGGGACGATTAAGAGCAAAACTATAATGCAGAAGGCACCCCGGGGTTCAGTAACATGTCCACATGTTACAACTGTTGGTAGGGACAGGATGCTGATAGGGTTATACTGATCTATTGATTGCAGAAGTGTGGCAGGCAGACAGACAGACAGAAAAGAGAATCCCTGCATATATAGGGTAGAGTAAGTAGACAACTACTGTCCTCAGAGGCAGGCTTAAGTAGCCAGGAATGTCTGTTTCATAGTGATCTAAGTAGGGTAGTGACTACAGGGGAGTTGGGCAGTCTGTGGGTCCGTGATGTTTAGTAATGTCTCTAGGACAGTGTCTGTAGTTTCTTTGCTGGTATTTGCAGGAAGTCCTTACATTGCCATGGTGCTAAGCAGTCCCGATCCCTGGTCAGTCTCACCTGTGCCTCTAGCCCTCTTGTAAAGAAAGCCTCTCTCGCTGCTGAGTCTGATGATCTGAGTTTGATCCGCAGAACCTGTGTAGTGGAAGGAGATAGGCAACTCCAGCAAGTTGTCTCCGACTTCCACATGTGCTCTGAGGCAGGTGTGCCTCCTGCACGCATGCATGCGTGTGCACACACACACACTCACACACACACACACACACATGCATGGGCACTCACTCACGCACACACTCACACACCTCTGCATGAGTACACACACAGTGGAATAGAGGACAGAAAATAACAAGGGAATAGTAGGTGGGAGTATTGAATTGAATAGACATAGACTTTATGGAGAGTCCGGTAAACTCCTAGGTCAGCTGACTTCTCAGTCCCAGCCCAGGATTCTCTTCCATTTCCCTATAGAGTTTGCTTTCTTTGTTAATCATCTGTTTTCTTTTATGTGTACATCTCACTTGCATTAAAGACTCTTCCATGCGTTTAGCCAAAAGCTTCGAAGCACTCCTTTCCTGGATCTTTTCAGCTGTTCAGAGTAGAGCTGCTACCCTTGTTACCTTTGCTCTCATTGGCCAGGAGTTATGAGTCAGGCCTTGAGAAAAAATTCCACACTCATGCATAGTGCAGAGTTTTTCATAGCGCTCCAAGGAGGAAAGTAGGGTGTCAGTCCCGACAGAAGTGGTCAGGGTCCTCAGACACTCTGCTCTGCCACTGATGCAGGAAGACACAGAGCCCTTCCTTCAGGATATTCCTAGTCTGTCTGGGGGATGGGTAGTGAAAGGCTTTATGCATCATCCTCAGAGTCCCAACCTCACAGGCTGAGCCCTACGATTGACAGGTCGCTACTTGGACTGTAGTTTTCTCCTTTGTGAAAACCGAATATCCACATTTACCCCAAGGGGTGGCCTCTGGGTTCTGAGTGGCTTTCGTCTCCTGCGCCTGAGGTTTAAATGTCCAGCACGATGTCAATTCACAGAAGCCTGCAGGTTTGGTGAGAGCCATTGGCAAGACGGCTGAACTAACAGTCAAGCTCTGGCAGGTGAGCTGAGTCCTGCAATCGGAAAGCACAGGTTCCTCACTTCCTCTGCCCCAGCCCAGGGCCAACTTTGCAGAACAGCATATGGACCAGAAAAACTCCCAGGGAGTTTCCTCAGCAGGGTGGCTTGTAAGCAAATGACAGAGCAGGCAAGACTGGCTGTGGGTTCCTGAGAGATCGGTGGTGACAAGGAGCACCGGGAACTACCATCTGTTCCCATCCTCTCTGACCTGACACACCTCAGCCTCCAACAAAGCACAAAGTGTGCAGTGGGAGCCTGGGGGGGGGGGCGTAGAGAAGGAACCCTGCAGACAGGGCTCTCAGAGGGCTGGGCTGGTGATACACGAGGCCCCATGGACCTGAGCTCTTGAAAGATTCTTCCAGGAAGGAGAGCATTGCCCACAGTGTGCCAGCCACTGTGCCAGGGCCTGGCACGCTAGGCGTGTGTTGTAGGGATGGCAGCTGGATGAGTAAAAGCTGAGTAATTTCTTTGGTTGGGTAACTCACTGAGTATGTTGGGTGTGTAACTCATTTAAATTTCAGAACGATCATGCAGCACACTTAGAATTTATTTATTTTTGAAGTATTTTCTTAGCTCTGTCTAGATGGACTGTGAAGAGTGGCAACCTGCTTCTTCTAGTAATTGAAAGATTAGCTTTGACTGCGCTACCTTCTCTACCCATGACACTTAATTACGACCCACTCACTCGTGACAGGGTTTTGCCAAGTACCCGAGGTTGGCTTCAAACTCAAGCTCCCATCTTGCTTAGGTTTTAAATCACCTTTACATTACCACCATTGTGATTATCTACAACTTCACGGATGGGACCAAGCTAGGGAGTGTCCTCGTGCCTCCCCCAGGGTGCATTTCAGCAACTGAAGGCATTCCTCTTGAGGCTGAGGGGGGGGGCAACTTTGAAAAGGTTTGCTTTAAAAAGATATCTTATTCTAGCCAACAATATATATGTGCCTATAAACAAATGTATGTTTGGGTGCACTGTAACATGGAGAAAAGATACCAAGAAAGGCTAAATCTTAGGGAACGAGAAAGAACTGAACGTAGGGCAGGAGTTGGAAGAGGATGGAGAGTTACTTGTCTTTCTGGTCTTACTGTCTTGAGGGTTTTTTGCCTTTGTGGGGGATTAGTACATAAAATATATTTGATAATGAAAGTATAAAATCCAGTGTGAACTTCTACAACTTCCATTCCAAATGTCCACTCTAATTGTATAGAAGTTCATTGAGTTTATATAGTTTTGGGGTCTGGTTAATTTGGGTGCATGATGATTTTTTTGTTTGTAACATTTTTTAGGATGGTACCTGGCCTTTCTGCACTTGGCCGTGAGTTTTGCTAGTCTACTCCATCAGCACGATAGATGCCCTCAGCCTTTGGAAACAGTTGACCCCAGAAAACAGCGTAGATCTCCCGGGTGAAGGGTGGGGAGGAGTTTCAGTAGGAGATTACTGCATCTGTAATTCCTTTGATCTGAAGCCCACCTTCCCCAGACACTTCTGCCATGCTTGATCTGTGTGTCAGGAGTAAAATGGGGGCTGAAGAAGATGGTCAAGGCCTGGTGGTAAACTCTAGGCCTGGATTCTCTTCTACATTCTAAGACAGTTTGCTTTCTTTGTTAATCATTTTTTTAAAATTTAAATATGCATCTCATTCTCCAACTCCATGCCCTGAGAAAAAAAAGGAAAGTAAGAAAGAAAAAGGAAAAAAATTAAAAAAAAAAAAAAAGGAAGAAAGAAAGAAAAAGGAGCTGTGACACCAGCAGTTCCTTCCAATCTTCTCTTTGTCTCTGTAGAGAAGTTCTTTACTTGGTTTTTATGTATGTGTGTATGTGTGTGTGTGTATTCTATGATATGTATTTTATACATGAGTGTAGTTTATATCTTTATACACCAAACATGTATTTACATTACAACAATCAAATCAATGCATGCATTGTGTTTTAAAGCTTTTTTTCCCTCTGTAATATTTCTTGTACATACTTCTATATAAGCTGTTGGTATTTATTGTTTTAAAGGCTAGTGAGTGTGTGATGGTAGAACACTTGCCTAGAATGTATGAGTCCCTGAGTTTGAGCCCCAGTATAGCATAAGTCAGTCCAAGTGGAGAATACCCATAATCCTAGCCCTGGGGAGTTAGAAGCAGGAAGATCAGGAGCTCAAGGTCATTCATTGGCTCTACTAGAAGTTCCAGGCAAGTTTAGGATATATAGGATGGTGTCTTAGACTATAAACAAACAAAACAAACAAATAAATAAATGGATGCAAATATAGGTTTTCAAAGTGCTCTCCTTTGGCATACTTCTCAGGCAATTGACTAGAGGAATGTTGTTGAGTCCCTATCATTACAATGACGGTGACCTCTTAGCAGCCTTTTCTGTAAAAAAAAATTTGTTTCTTTTACTATTTGTAGCCTCAGTAAAATCCTCATTGGGACTCTCACTTGGATTTGGACAGTGACAGGGTCTCTGGGAAGGATTTGCATGTCAGTCCAATGTTTCCAGTCAGTAGCCATGAAAAGCCTCCTGGTGTTTCTCCCAAGAGCCTGGAGGAAAGCAGCAGTGGAGGGCACAGTGCCATTTCTGCAGAGGGAGCCCTGCAAGTTGGAAAGTGGGAAGGAAACCACCGTTTTGTCTGCTTCTGATGTGCAGCTGAGCGTTGCTGATGAGGCCACTTGGCATGCGCTGTAGGTCACCCTTCCATGGCTGCTGGGAATTCTGGACAGTCTAGACTTGAGATAGATATGGACTTTGTAGTTTGGGAGTAAGCAAACCAGCTCCCCTGTGTGCTTACAGAAGTCAGTAAGTGCTAAGCTTTGGGTGTTTGTGTGTGTGTATTTGTGTGTGAGTGTGTTTGTTTTCTTTTATTTTTATTATTGTATGTCTGTTGTCATGTGGCACTGTGTACATGTGGAACTCAGAGGGCAACTTTGTGGGCTTGGTTCTTGCCTCCTATCTCTAGGTAGATCCTCGGGATCGATCTCATTCTCTACCTTGTAACACTCAAGCCATCTTTCACAGGCCATCTAAATATGTATATTTAGATTGGATGAGGGTATAACGGTTTTCTTACGATGTTGCTGTAAAGTGTGAAGCTTAATTTTTCTATTGGTAAGGTATATATATTTCATCTCACCTCCTATTCTGTTGAATGTTCATTCATTCATTAACCTATTCAAAAGTTAAAAGAAGTCTTTTTGTTGCCATTCATTTACTACTAATACAAGAGACAGGCAACAATCAAATATTCATCCCAATGAATATGAAAGAATGTTGAAAGAGACTCACTCTATGAGTTTGTAGCACAGGAGAGTGGTCCTCAGGGCACAGACTCTTTGTCTACATCTGAACACATATGTGGAGCAGGGGTGGACATACGAAAGACCCAAAGCTGTTTTTTATAGTTATATAATAGTCCTTAATAATTGTGTGGTGATTTAAATATCTATTATCGAGGAGTATAAGGATCATTGCCATATTTTCATGTTTTGTTTTGTTTTGATGGGTGAAAATAGGCCCTTTATTAAAGGACAACTCTGTATTTACTCTAGAAATAATAGGAAAATGAGGGGGAAAGTCATGGTTATTGTTAGTTACTTTGAAATGGCTTAGAGAATAAACCTTTTTATCATGTCAAACACATTTAAATCTAGGAGGGATGGCCTTCCTCAAGGGCCTGCAAGAAGTGGAAAAAGAGGCAACCTACTCCCCCAAGCTTACCACCCACATCCTGTTTTTTCTTCCAGGGATTCTGCAGACAATCCTAGGGGGACTTGATCCTTGGTAGCTGCCTGAGGATGCCATCCCCATGGCAAATCCCCACAGCTCTTATTAAAACTGTGCACAGAAATCCCTGCAGGGTACCCGAGGACTTAGGAGTTCTTCTTCTCTTAAGTTAACATGGAGCAGGTTTGAGCTATGGTACCATGTTGCCTTGGCATCTGCTCTGACCAGCTCTGTGCCTGCTGACACAATCTTCATCTTATCTGTAGAGATGACTGTCTGCACATATATTTGTCTGCAATTCTGACAAAGGAATTAAATAAAACCTTAAGTTCAGAGACCTTGGTGTAGTGGCTGGCATGGAGTGTTTAATACTGATTGATTTTTCTTCCTCTACCTTCCACCCTGCCTCTATGATACCCAGCTCTCCCCCCCACCCCCAATACACACACCCCAGTGCTGGGATTTTAGACAAGTGCCCACCAGTCAGGCTCCCTTGGTATAATGTCTTGCTCTGTCATTTTAATGACTGGATATATTTGTGTTAGATATAGACAAAAATGAGGCCAGCTTTTTCAGAGGTGATGATGAATTACCTCTGAAGTAATACACACACCAAAGGGCAAGGAGGCTTTGGTGTCTTCCTGCTTTTATGTGATTGGATGCTGGATATTTGAAAGAAAAAACATTTTTGTTTTGGAAGTTGCAGTGAGGCTTCATCCCATGCCCATCACTGGTGAGAGTTTCTTGCAGAGACAACAAAACCAGACTCAGTGTATTTTTACTAAGTGAAGGTTTCCACTTACAATGGAATACCCCACTCTCTTTCCTCTTCCCACAAGACAGAAATGTTCACAATTACATCTGATGAAGAGATGCCGAGTGGGATTGGATTGAAGGTAAAAGAATTTGCAATTCCTGTAGGGAAGATGCAGTGACTTAGTTATCCTTATTAGGACTTTGAAAATCCTGAATCTCATCTTTTCTAATTTATTAATGGCATTACCCAGCCAGCCAGAGCAGCAAAATCTACAAGATTAAAAATTAGTTGAATGCAGCTGGGACCCATTGATGTGTTGTCTCCATAACAACTAGCTTGTGTCTGGAATGAGGACTGGGGCACACTACTCCATGTAACCACACAGCAGAGTTCTGTGAAACGTTTGAGCCGTGAGTCCCTTCCAATGTCATCTGGGAAATGTCTCAGGGTCCTGAATTTCTGTCTGGTGGTAATGATCACATTTATGCGTAGGTGACTCTTAAAGCATTATCCTGTAAACACCATTTTAGAATTAACTCTGTTGGAAATACTAGGTTTTCACAAATCTCTCTTTAGTCACTTGAATGTTGTATTATCAGACCTATGTGTTCCTTTCCTGTTTCCTTGCCACCCTACCACATTTAATGCCCAAGGTGTGTGTGGGGCTACATGTCTTTGTGGAGGTCAGAGCTCTATGCTGGATTATAGCCCCCCAGCAGCCACATGTCGAATGGGTTTTCTGGAATGGGGTCAAGGTCCTGAAACATAATTTTGGGGTACCGGAACCATGGGAAGGCTTTGTAAAAGTTAGACAAACAGAAGATGTGTTTTAGTCTGCCTCTTTGATTCAATTCTCTTTGTTACAAGCCAACAGGTAGAATAGGTAACGCAAAACCCCTTCCCCAAGTTCGTCAGCAACTTGGCCCAATCAGCAACTTCTTCAGTCTCTGGAGGCGGGACTTCCGACGTCACTGAAACTTGGAGAGAGGCGTGGCAATTAGCAGGAGGCGGGCAGAGAGGTGTGGTTATCTGTGGCAAGGCGGGGTCTGAAGAATTAGCCCTCAGCTGAAGGAGGGTCACTCTGGATGGTTCCTTAGTCACTCTCTACTTTTTATCTACTTTTGTTGCTGTTGTTGTTTTTTATTTTTGAGATAGGGTTTGTTACGGAACCCGCACTTATACATTTGGCTAGATCTACTGGCCAGAAACCTCCAAGAGTCACCTGGCCATGCTTTTGCATCCAACTTTTAAATGGGAGTTGGGGATCTGAGCTCAGGTTCTCATGCTTGTGATGCCGTGGGCCATCCCCTCAGGCCTGCAACCTGTCTTGAAAAAAATTGTATATGCTTTTGCATCTCACCTGGGCACATGTGGAGGTCAGGAAAGGGTGTCAGATCCCCCGAAGCCGGAATGCAGTCTCCAAATTGTAGTCCTAGGACTGTGGTCTGACTGTTCTGCACTGCTCATTCATCTTTCCAGCTATACTGTGAGCGTTGGTTGGTTTTGTTGTTGTTGTTGTTTGGTTGTTTTTTGTTTGTTTTGTGCTAGTTAGAAAGGAGGAAATATAAGCAAAGGCTTGTGGGTGGGTGACTACAGCTTCCTAGTGGATTATAGTTTTCAGAATTTCACTGAAGACAGCGACTCAGGCTTATTTATTTTTAAGGTTCTTCCCAGAGGGGAAATGCTAGATTTAAAAGGTTAAAAAGCAAAGCAAAACAAAACAACCCAATTAAAAGAAAAGAAAGAGAAAACCACCAAGCCTCCATAGTCTTCATGGCCAGCTCTTTCACCCTTTAACACCACTCTCTCTCTCTCTATCAACTTGAGAGCATTTGACTCTCAGCTCTGTGACCCGGACTCCAGCTGCTGCATGCGATTTGAAAGTGGTTGGATTTGTCCCTAGAGTCATGTGTGGATTACTGGGTGTGAACTGCAGAATAGCTATGAGAATAGTCTTGATTTGCAAACAATTTCATAAAATTTATGTTCTTAATATGAAAGATAGGACATGGCTGGTATCAGGTGATTTGGCGTCACCTCTAAAGTGGACTTGGATTTTGGCCTCTCTGGCTTCTTCCTCCAGGAACCTGCTTGCCAGTCTTCATAAAGACTAGCTGTTTCCTGTTCTGAACGCTGCTGACCATGGCTGGCTGGTGACCTCATAAACCAAGGCCCAGGCACTTAGGAAACAAGTGCCGTATGTGTGCCAGGTGGAGCCTGTGCACATGCAGCCCCGCTAAGCCCCATTGGCGCTGCTGGGCTCATAAATTCCTGTTGAGTAAACAGGGCTCTTGCAGAATGTTGGCTTTCGTGAAATGCCGGTGTATGTGGTAGGGTAGGCAATTTCTAATATGGCATGAGTTGAGGTAAAATGAAGTCCAGATCTGTATGTGTTGGCCCTCCCTCCCTCTTCTGCATCTCATAAACTTGAGCATGCACAGCACCTTTCCTGGAGAGTCTGCTGCTGTTTCGTGGTGCTGCTTGTTCAAGTGGGGGCACTGTTACATTATAGAGAAGGCACAGGCCTTCAGGTCTCAACTTGTCTGTCCCAGGTACCCATATTGAGATGGCAGGGTGATCTCTCGAACAAGCACTGTTGACACTGAGATGTGGCACTGAACGTGCTCATCCAGACTATGTCTGAATGGTGTGGAGGGAAGTCTAGCTTGCCTCCACACCTAATCTTGTTTTCTGTAATATTACAGCATGTGTTGTCTGATGTGAAGGTGACCTTACTGGTCTTTGAGCAGGGAAGTGTGGGAGGGACATACCATCAGGCAGTATGCCATGTGTATCCGATTGGTTCAGACACCTGCCAAGATCCTTCTGTCCTGTGTTGTTCTGGTACACACTTGATTCAACAGGAACTTTAGTGCTTTTTATCATCTGCCATTCACTTGTAAATTCTTTTTTTTTTTTTTT
>NW_022196903.1:87890926-87899003 GCF_008632895.1 Mastomys coucha | reverse complement strand
TTTTTTTTTTTTTGTCCCCTAAGGAGAGTATGTCCCTGTGCTGAGGGCAGTAGAAATGGAAATACCGAGTTTTGGATTAGCACAGAAAGCTCAGTGTGTATAGAGGAGCATTTGGGTAAGGTCTGCATTCACACTTCTGGAGTCTCCTCTGCTCTCTTCTTGTTGCCCAACCCAAGGGTCCTATCCAGGAGACCCCATTGAAATAGACTCCTTATCCATTGTGGTAGCCATTAGACAGTGTAGCTATCTAAATAGAAACATAAATTTGTTTACATGGCGTATAATCCAGCAAATCCCAGGTTGAGTCGCAGTAACATTTCAAGTGTTCAGTGGCTATTTGTGGCCACTGTATAGGACAATTCAGATTAGAGATATTCCTTATCCCTGGTTCTGCTGAGGAGTACTAGGGATAGCAGGACCCTACTGTGTGTGAATGTGTGTGCATGCATATGTGGGCGTGTATATGCCTCTGTGTGTGCTTACTGCAAGATTTCAGGACAGAGCCTGAGAGAAGCTCCCAGTGACTCTGAAACGTGAGCGAGTGAGGGGGTGTTCTGGTAGACAGCCACAGATAAATGAAGGGAAGGCTTTAATGGCTGTCCTTCTTTTCCTTAGCCACGCCAGTATACCACATGTATCAGGGATATCTGAGTTTAGTTTTCCTAGTTTTCTTTGTGCCATCTGCCACCTCCTGACTTCATTTATTTAATTACCTCTCCCCCCACCCAACCCCCTGGTTATTTAGTGTGGCGATCTCTTTCTGTAGGTCCCAAAGTAGACATTACTCAGGCTTTTCCATCTTCTAGACTCATACAAACTCCTCTTCATGATGGCATCTTTGGCAGAATCCATCCTGTAGGCAGTATGTCAAGTGCTCCCTAGGTATACTGACATCCCATCCCCTTCCTTGGAGTTTGGGCCGCACCTCCTGTCTGGGGAAATTGAGGCCCTCCAGAGTAAGAAGCTTGTCCGGTGAGCCTTCTCACCAGGGACCATCACACCCACATCTGAGGTTGCAGAGCCTTGGGTGTCTACCTATAGCGTGTTTTCACTGGTTCCTGTTTAGTACTCTGGTCTGTCCTAGACACTCAGTGGGCTCTGTGTCCACTAGGAGTTATACTGGGAGGAGACTATAGAGAAGCCAAAGAATGGCCTAAAGCAAGATTTACTTTTGTCCTAAGAAAGGAAAGGATTGGGCGAAGGTGGCCTGGTACACCTAAACCACATAGTTCTTTTTTGTTGTGTGTTCTATCACCCCTAAGCAGTAATTCTGTTCTCATCAAGCAAGGTGAGACTCCGTTATGGAGTACGATGAGGAAGATTGGTAAGGGCCTCCCACAGTCGCCAGTCTTTTTAAAGAACTTCTGTGGAAGTCTCATCCAGCAACTTCCCCGATATGTCTGTGCTTACCTCTTGCAGGGGAGGTTAGGATAGGACTCAGCATTGTTTCCACTGGGCATGCTTTCAGTGATATTGATATTCCAAAAGGAAATGAGGATTGGGAAAGCTTGTCATAGTCTGCCACAAATTGTGTTTGTCTTACCGCTTTAGATGTTAACCCAAGAGTAGAAATGATCACTTTTCTCCTCCTGGCATGCCTTCCAGTAATAGCTGATGCTATATGCTTTCCTGGGCCTACATATATGTCCTGGAGTTGGCATGATCTGAGGATGCCAATTCTACCTCTGAGGTACCATACTTCTCTGGTCATGAACTTGAAATAGCTATTCCCAGTTTTTTCATCTGTGTGGCCATCTGTCATGGCACCCTGGGAGGTGTATGGGTCATGATTTGAGCAGAGGAACAGTGAAGCTTGCTTTCATTTGGTTGCAAAACTCCTTAGCTAAGCATCCCCTGGAAAGGGCATGATGGAAAACAGTATCCTCTTACAGTCGGGTCTGTAAGAACAGTATCTAGCTTCTTTGTGAGTTATGTTGGAGAGTTATGTATTTGGAGGTCTGTCTGTCTGTTGGTTTGTCTGTCTGTCTGTGTTGTATGCATCTTCAAAGTCTGGTTTTAAGAACCATTCTTGCGGGGCTGGAGAGATGGCTCAGCGGTTAAGAGCACTGATTGCTCTTCCGAAGGTCCTGAGTTCAAATCCCAGCAACCACATGGTGGCTCACAACCATCTGTAATGAGATCTGGTGCCCTCTTCTGGTGTGTCTGAAGACAGCTACAGTGTACTTACACATGATAAAT
Organism: Mastomys coucha; assembly: GCF_008632895.1. Lineage (NCBI taxonomy): Eukaryota > Metazoa > Chordata > Mammalia > Rodentia > Muridae > Mastomys > Mastomys coucha. Next base: position 87,896,804 of record NW_022196903.1, on the reverse strand, counting down.
AAATAAACCTTTAAAAAAAAACCATTCTTGCTTATCTTGATGGACAATTTATTTAGGTGATGAGGTTATAACAGTGCTGAAGATACTGGTGTAAGACACTTGAGCTTTTTAGAGCAGAGGTATTTCTATATCATTGTTTAACCTTTCTTTCAAACATTCTCTGGCTTGTATGGACAGGGACTAGGTGACCGCCATAGTTAAGTCCCTGTGTGGAATGAAGGGGCATCTTGGGTTTAGGTTTTCCTGTTTGCTTTTGTTTGTTTACCCTGCAATACATTTCAAGTAACAGGCTAGAATTTGCTCAGAACCAGTGTGGTTTTTTTTTTTTTTTTTTTTTTTTTTTTTTTTGTCAGCTGCACTTTGGATGCATGTTAATAGTAAAAACCCATTTGTTCTGAAGGGATTTTCATTTTTAGTGTCAGCAGCGAAATAGGTATCTAGCAGAAGATAGCTCTTTAAACAATTAAATAAGCTAGGGTTCTGTGTATCTAGAGACAGCTTCCCCTTCTCATTCACCTATCCTTTTTTGATACACCTTAAACGTTTATTTACTGGTCCAGAAATTCATCCCATGTTTCTCTTAACAATAGCCTGCCTGGGAGGTCAATAGATGCAGAACAAAGAGGGTAAGGCTTTAAGTGCACCAGAAACCACCCAGCAGGTGGTAAAAGGTATGCTGTGCGTTTTAGACTTTGAGTGTTGAAATATTTGAGGAATGAAACCCATGTTAGCATTTTTATCAGCACAGAGTACACACAGAAGAATGAGCTGGGAGGTTGGCCCCGCCAGGAGCTCACTCGTCAGTACATTAATATACCCTAGTAGCTCTAGTCATAACACACACTAAAGTCATGTTCACAGTTCCTGAAGCTGTTGTCTACACTGGGTTGGCATAGACTAGAGTGAAAATCTGGAGACTTGTCTCTAAATCTATGTATCAACAGAGGATGCTAGTAGAATATATCTGAGTAGCCACACATGTCTTTTCTAATGCTTTCTCTAGTACAAAGTGTCTTTTAACATTAAAAGTAGTGGGTGGAGATGTATATACACACAGTCTAATGTGTTGGTTTTATCATTTCAGGTAGACTTCCACACTTGGTGTCCTTTGGTAACAAGTTCGCTGTATTTGATTAGTGCCCTCTTTATTTCTGGTTAGACTTCAGTCTGTTGGTGTTCAGGGAGCCCATCTTAGACAGTGGCCCTCCTGCTTCTATCACTACCTACCTGTAGTGATTATCTGGAACTCCCCAAAAGGATTTCCTTGGGTAGGTTTCTTCCCCGTGATAGGCCCAGACAGGAGGGCTGGTATAGGAGTCGCTGGTCCTAGAACTCATTTTCAGTATGGGTTCTTAGCTACACCAGATGGAAGCACACCACCCAGCATACCCTGCCCAAGGTGCTCTGTAGCCCTTCGCACCTAGCTCAGCATGTTCCCTGTCGTCCCCTGTAACAGCCCTCCCATAAGATTCAGTCTTTGCTCGGCTGCATCCCTGTCAATCATCCCTCTTCCTCTGTGTGACAGAAAGCATGCAACTTCTTCTTCTGATAGGTATATTTTTCAAGCCTTCAAAAATGAAAAATAAGTGTCTGTGTGTGTCTCTGTGAATGTGCGTGTGTGTGTGTGTCTGGTGCCCATGTGCATGCATTTGTGTAAGTGTGTGTGATGTTCTTTGGGAATTCCCATAACAAGAATGTTGTATATAAAGCGGAGATACCAGACCACTTATTTAACCAAACAATATATAGAAAGTATTTTCTCTGTACAAATTTCAGGTACTGAGCATATTCCCTGGTTTCCAATGTGATGGATTTTTATTGTTGTTTTGTGTGTGTGTGTTTCTAAGATTTATTTATTATATATATATGAGTACACTGTAGTTCTCTTTAGACACATCAGAAGAGGGCATCAGATCCCAGATGGTTGTGAGACACCATGTGGTTGCTGGGAATTGAACTCAGGACCTCTGGAAGAGCAACCAGCGCTCTTAACCACTGAGCCATCTCTCTAGTGCTTGTTGTATTTTTAAAAGCCTAGGGAGGTTAATGCCTGGTCTAGGTCTAGGCTCACACTGCAGGTAAGAGGAATGAAGGGTGCAGTCTAAATGGCTGGCATTTATTCTCTGGGATTGCTTATTGGCCATATTGTCTGCCATATCCCTATAAAAACAAAAGACAAGAACTCAACATTACTTTGACAGCTTTAGTTTGGCTGTAAAAGTTCATCCAGAGTTTATATCGTATATTATTTCTTATCTTGGTTTTAATGGAAGACTCTCTCAGATGATGTAATGTCCCTCTCTTATATCTTTACACTCCAGGAAGATGTGTCTTTCTTATCTTGACACTCTAAGGATGTCTTCGCATTACTACGACCAGTAGTACTGGTTTGAAGGTGTGTCTGAGACATGAGGCTTTCAGTTCTAAACTCTAGACAGTTAGAGAGTAAATTCTGGACAGTCCAGAACAGCCTGGGAGTGAGTTTGCTCGGAATGCTAAAAGGGTTCTTGAGTTAGTAAGACGTTCAGTGCTGAAGCTAGCTAAGTGTTCTGCAAATTGTGAGTTTCATTTGCATAATGCTAACAGAAAAGGCCTATGTTTACCTTTTAGGGCATGACACAAACATGTGTTCTAAGAATATTAGCACATTTCTAAATAGGTATGTTTAGATTAGCATGATTTTAGTAAAAAAACAGCCTGTTTAGATGAATTTAGTAGTATGTGTTGTACTTCTCTTATTCAGAATAATATGACACTCCCCAGAGTCATAATAATGATTGTTGATTAGCTAATTACTATATGTATTTCTTCTTTATACCAAGCTAATATAATAAGTTATCTATCAGCAATATAGAGAATTAGTCAGTTTTGAGGATGGGTTAATGGGAACAGAAACACAGCTCTACATGGCTACCCTCAGCAGGCTGAGGAGTTTCCGCCAGCTTTTAGAGACCTCGACTCAAAGGGATCACTGGCTCCAACAAAAGGAATTTTAGGGCTAGGCTAGTCATTTTAGTGAAAGCAGGTTGCTGATTTTCTAATACAGGCTTAAGAGAAAGATAGGTACTCAGACAGTGTGATGGTCAATATGTGCTTTCTAAGGGAGCGGGCCAGAAAGCAAGACACAGCCAAGTGTGGACGCTGGCTTCTTCAGGATAGTCAACAGTTAACTGTTTCCACATTAGCACAGTCCTTTTGGTAACTTTCACTTTATATCTTAAACAGTTGTCAAGAAATCCCATTCCTCTCCCCGCCTCTTTTGATAACAGAGATGCCTTGGATGGAGTTAGAATCTGATAAGGCCCACTAGGGCTGCACTGGGCATGTCCTTTCCCTGTAAATGAGATCTCCGCTGAGATTCTGAGCAATCTGTAGGGATTGAGGCAGGAAGGAGAGGGCCTGGGACAGTGGTAATTGTGTTGGAATTCTTGCTCTGCTGCAGGTGAGACATCTAAGCCAAATGCCTGGAGAAGGGCTCTTTTTTTTCTTTGCACGTTTCCCAGTTTCCCCTGCCTTTCTATCTGTCTCAGAATTACAGAGCAATCTTCTTTTTTTTCCCCCTATTAAATTTCCATAGGAGCCAAATGTCATTTCCCCATGTTTATTGGAATCTGGAAAGAATGGGGAAGAATTATATTAATGGATATTTGTGTTCTTTCTCCATATGATGTGAAGAAATATAGATAGAGATCCATATTGTAACTGTCAGGACACAGTACTTATTTTTTGACACGTTGGGGCTGTGTTAGAAGATTTATTTCCTTTAGTTTTGATGATTAACTATGAGGAAGTCTGTCATTATCATCTGATGCAGTAACCAGATGCCAGTGTTCTCTGTTAAACTTTCTGCTTCTGCTGTTCCTGTGGATTCCTAGCTCTAGTACATATGTACCAAAGATGTCAGGGCTGGAGACAATGGCTTTGCTCAACTTTATCTCTGAGGTTGAGAGAGAAGCCACTATCCCAGCAGTGGAACTCGTTCTTGAGCAAAAGGAAAAAGAGGCTCCAGGTGGTCTTGAACTTGCAGTGTAGAGTTGGACTGGCCTTGACGTCTTCCTTTGGCTACTTGGTCACAGGTCCCCCAGCCACTCACAAGCAGGTGACTGGGAAATGCAGCTCTCATATATTACCAACAGTCAGAAAAATGTGGTGATCTACTCCGGGGTCTTCTCTAGCAGTGAGGCTTTTGCATTTGAACTGGAGTCTAAGCTTGTTGGAGGAACTTGCTTAGGATCTTATCCTAGGTCACTGGGCTCCACTTCAGTACTGAGCACATCACTTGGGCTTTCATTCACTAACTAACCCACTCCCTGCAAAGTCTCTCTCTTTGCAGATTGTTCATCTCTTAAGTTAGAAGGGCAGTTTATTTTCTTTAATGGACTCCCAGCTTAGGAGGAAAATCAGATACAACAGAAGCTGGATAATTTTACCAAGAGAGCATTCATTTTCTTTGTTCAGACTGTGCCTTACGTTTGTAATGCACTTTAATTAAAGAGTGATTGTCAGGTTTCTTTAAGAGCTGTAGTATAAGCTGAGCAGTAATGGGTCCAGGGGGCCAGGAGTAAACGTACTTAAGAAGTGAGCTTGGATTTGTAGGCCCTAGGATGTCATTTTAAGCCTCTTATTAAGACTGCCCATATGGGGTCTAAAACATTCCAGGTCACTTTGCTTCACTCTGCTCCACTTGGCCCACCTCTTTAACAATCCCATATGTTTCCCATTTGGCTTTCTTTTATTGGAAATTTCATTCAGTGTAACAGGCAGTTCCTATGTTCACCACACTCCCAGTAACCCAAACAGAGACACATGGGCTGACAAAGTAGATTTCTTCCAACTCACTGCTGCTTCCCAGTCCTCCCAGTGAACTTGACGGACAGACTTCCTGTCTCCGGAGCAGTCCTGACCCTCTGGTTTGGCATTTTAGCTTCTGCCGGGTCTATTTAGGACTTCTGAGTGAGCCAGTGTCAACAGAGTTGTGAACTAATGAACAAAGTTTGTATACCTGTTGAGAGTATTGCACCTGTGCTTTGGTTTGAAACTTCATCGAAACCGCCACTGATTAGCGAGGTCTTTAAGTTCCTTAGAACTCTTTCAGTTCTGTATAGGTGCTGGGCCCCGGTCATTTTGATAATGCAAAATAAGGGTAGCAGGGAGCACTGTGGGAACAGGCTTACACCTGAGCTCGGCATTTGATGCTCACTCATTCATTACAAAATGATGAGCAGCCACAGAAATACCATCAAAACACCAGGGCCCAAGGTGAAGCCTAGTGGTGAGCGCTTGCCTTACATGGGCAAGAGGGGGAGGCTACAAAGAAACATGACACCTAACTGTAAAAATCATTGTATGTCAATGGCCTCAATGGATAGGTCAGAGAGTGAAAACAATAATAGTTGAATGATAGATTTTTTCCATAATAGCTGAGAGATGTTCAAAGTACATTTACTTATATAAAATAATTTTTATATACCCAGCCTAAAATAAAATACATGAATAATGGTTGAATGATGTGTGTTTCTCCCTGGTATAAAAATTCATGAGTAGTCACACTGCTCATTATGGGTCCTGGGCATTTTTGTACTCATACATTTTTAATTTTATTAAGTTTATTTTTTTTAAAACAAGATCTCATTGTGTTGACTGAATTTCTCTTGCATTGTGTATGTTTCTGGTATTACAGGCATACACCATTGTCCCAGACTTGACTTGTGTGTTTTAATATTTTTCGTTTGCGTCACTGAATATTCTTAAGAGCATGCTCAAGAGATGGGAATACCTCCATATGGATAAAAGCTAAATTTGTTCAATACTTCAGTTGGAATTATATAAAAAACATACAAATTAAGAACAGAAAGGTGTTTTTTTTTTTTTTTTTTTT
>NW_022196903.1:87883251-87890916 GCF_008632895.1 Mastomys coucha | reverse complement strand
TAAACATGGGTCACTTTGGCACCAGGAACACTGTCCAGATCCTAATTTTATGGCTCACAGAGACTTCTCTTGTAGCAGAGAATGAACCACCAGGTGGTGGCAGTATTTTTCTGATACAGAGATAAAAAACTATAAACCCAGCCAGGGAATTTCCATCCAGGATCCCCGGAAGGTTTTGGGATTTCTAAGGCATTCAGCCATCTGCCTCAGATTTAATGTTATTAAGTTTATAGAGATTCTCGAGCTTTAGATCTGCACTTGGAAGACGCCGTCTCAGATTTGTGATTAGCTGTGGTGCGGTTGTTTAGCAGATAGGGTTTTGTATTGACAGAGAAGAGAATTGTCTGGAGGGTTATTTGTTTCCATGTATTCTATTGTTTTAGTATATGGCACTCTTGACATAAGTACCTAACCTCAGTGAGAATTTAGCTCAGGAATAATTGTCTTAAGATTGGTATAAACAGAGTATCATTAATAGTGTCAGAGATTGGTACTTGCCCATGGGATGGGTCTTAAATTAGGACAGTTATTGGTTGGCCATTCCCTCAATCTCTGCTCCATCCCCTGTCCCTGCATTTCTTGTGGACAGGATAAATTTTGGGTGGAAAGTTTTGTGGGTGAGTTGGTGTCTCTTATCTCTCCATTGGGGTTTCTGCCTGGCTACAGGAGATGACCTCTTCAGGTTCCATATCTCCAGTGTGGTAAGTCATAGCAAAAGTCACCGCCATTGATTCTTGGGCACCTCTCTTATCCCAGTTCTCTTTCTCATCCTGGAGATGCTCCCCACCTCCTCACCCCCGTCACTTGCTAAGATTTCCATGCATTCTAATGGCACCTATTTCTGACACTATTAATGACACTCTGCTGTGCTTCCCAACAGGAGTCTAGTATGGCTGTCCTCTGAGAGGCTCCACCCAGCATCTGACTTAGACAGCTGCAGACACTCACAGCCAAACTGTAGATTGAGCTTGAGGACTCAGGGAAGAATAGGAGGAAGGATTGCAAGCCCCAGACAGGGATAGGAATTCCACAGGAAGACCAACAGAGTGGTTGCTTGGGGCTCTCAGAGACTGAACAATCAACCAAAGAACATACACGGACTGGACCTAGGCCTCCCTGCACATATGTAGCAGCTTTGCAGCTTTGTCTTGATGTGAGTCCCAAACAACTGGAGTGGGGTCTATCCTAAAAGCTGTTACCTATGTGTGGGATATGTCCTCCTAGCTGAGCTGCCTTGTCCGGCCTCAGTGGGAGAGGAAGCACCTAGTCTCACGAGACTTGATGTACCAAGTGGGAAGATAGCCAAGGGGGCCCTACCCACTCAAAGGAGAAGAGGGGGAGATGAGGGAAAGGACTGTACAGGGGTGACCAGGAGAGGGGCAGTGAGTGGAATGTAAAGTGAGTAAGTTAAAAAAAAATAGGTATAAACAAAAGCACTTTATTTCTTAGAGTGACTGTGGTGGTCTTTGTAATCCATAAGAACAAATTTTCCTCTTGATTTGAGAATGAGACCCAAGAAGATAAAAACACCAACTTGTTAACGTGTGTCAGTCCATTTGTCCTTTCAGATTATGCAGTCAAGGGCTTCCTCAGAGGGGCAGTCGGTTGACCATTCTATCCCAAGGCTGAGATCACAGGCCTAGAATCTGATACTCGGACTTGAACTTCCATCATTTTCTCTAAACGTTGTAGGTAGATCCTTTCTCTCTCAGACCTATAGTTTATGTGATGGGAACAACAACAGGAACTACCATGGAATTCTTACCAAGGCTACCCACCTTGAAGCCTTGCTACTTAGGTGTTTAGTGTCATCTCTCTCAATGAGGCCAAGGCCCCAACCAAAATTCATTGCCTTACGTTGACTGCAGTGGCAGAGCATCCTCCAGCTCTAACTTCTGGTTGTTAAATCAGAATCTGTAGTTCATGACTTCCATCCTCCATCCTCCAAATGAGAGTGGGTTGTGTAGACTAGCTGAGTATCCTATAAAGGCTGCTCAGAGGCCAAACTGCATCCCGTTCAACCCTGCCTGCTTCCTGTAGTCTGCAATAACATCCCATTTCTGGGATGAAAATTCTCTTCTCAACTGTGACTCAGGTCCTCATGATGTCAGGGCTAATACCCCAGGATGCAGCTCCTTTGCTGGAAAATCATAGACTCTTAGGAATCACGTACATGGGGAATCTACTTGAGCTTAACTTTTGCAGATGCGAAAGTAGATGCTATTTGAATAATAATAATAATAATAGTAGCCATCTCCCTTGTGAGAACTGTGTGTGAGCAGGCAGACAACTAGTCAGCATCTTCCGGTTCTCAGCTTGGCCCAGAGTGTCTCAGAGCAGAAGTGTCACTACAGACTTACAGTTTTGACTCACAAGTCTTATGCACGTGCTGAGAGTGTTCAGCCTAGCTGTTGATCTGTCTTAGTATTTCTCTAGGTAAGGACCAACCCATCTCATGGGTTGACTAAATCTCATGTGTTAGGTTGTAAGGCCGTGGAAACATTGTGTGGTGTCATGGGTGATACTGGAAGCAAACAAACCCAGTGCACTTTCTTGCAAGGATTGCACAACTTTGGAAATTGGGATTTCAGCATGGTAGCCCCATCTGCATTCCGCACCTGGAGAAGGTCAAGGTAGGTGTGGCTGATACAGACAAGATGAAGCCTGTCACTGTCACATGAGAGTAGACTTACATTGCCCTGGCAGTGCACTGGCCCAGTGAGGACCTCTGTGCAGTTGTAAAGGACAGGATTGAAACACTGAGATGTCAGTCCTGGCTTAGAAGTTCAAGTTCATTAATTTAAGATCCATTGCATAGGATGAAGAAATTGTCATGGTGTTTATAGAGTCTCTCCTGTCCTAGGCATTGTACCAAAAGTACCCATGGGTCTCACTGAAGTAGGCATTTTTAGTAACTGCCTATTATTGATAGAGTGGCAAGGCTTAGTAAAGCTATTTAACATGGGTCATAGGAGACAGAGACACATAACAATTCAGAATTACTCCGGAGTCCATCATCTTTACCACACTTGACATTACCTTCTTTTCTGAAGGTTTCAGGGTAGCAAAACAAAATAACTTAAAAGTACATGGCCAGAGAGATGACAGAACCCTAACCCTGGAAACTGCAGTGAGGGTGACTGGAGGGCTGCATAGTCTTTGAATTGGTGGAGATGGGGAACCGTCTCATTCAGTGTTGAATTTCTCTATAAAGTCTTTCTATAGTCAGGTATCTGCTCTGTGTTGGGAAACACCACAAAACAACATTCTACCCTTGTCTTATATGTATTGGGTTTGAATTACTTTTAAAATTATATTTATTTTTATTTGTGTTATGCCTGTATGTCATCTACACTACATGCTTGCACTGCCTGTAGTGGCCAGAAGACAGTGTCAGATCCCTGGAGTCTGAGGTTATAAACAGTTGTGAGCTTTTATGTGGGTGCTGGGAGTCAAACTCGAGTCTTCTGGAAAAGTAATCTGTGGCGGCCAGGATCAGAATTCTGTTTTTGTTTTTTATATGAGTACATTGTAGCTGTCTTCAGACACACCAGAAGAGGGCATCAGATCCCATTACAGATAGTTGTGAGCCACCATGTGATTGCTAGGAGTTGAACTCAGGACCTCTGGAAGAGTCATTAGTGCTCTTAACTGCTGAGCCATCTGTCCAGCTCCAAGTGATTTTGATATGTTAAGACCTCCCAGAGTTCTTCCAAGATGGGAAATAAGTTCTTATGTTCTCTCACAATTTTTGAACATCAGTCTCTTTTCCATGAGATCAATATTCAATTTTCCTGCCTTATGCATTTGATTAGGGGTACTGGGTTACATTCTTGAGAAGTGGGAGTCTTTGGACATGAGTGAGCTAAATAACAGGTGACACCTTTGTTGTGACAGTCAATGTCTCTAGCTGGGAAGTTGTGTTAGTTATTTATTGCTGTGTAATAAATGTATCTCAAAACTTAGTAGCTTACAAAATGATAGATGGAATTTTTTATCCTGTGGGTCAGTAACCTGAGTGCAGGCATACTTCAACTTGGGGATCTCCTGTGTTCACTTTCTGATGATAGCTGTAGTCTTATCCAAAGACCCGAGAGGCACTAGCAGGGCGTTTCCTCGTCACATGCCTTGGTCCCTTACTTGATGGACCCCAAGAAGTCCAGTGGACTTCTCTGTGGCATCTAGCTCCTCCACGAAGGATTCTGGGAAGAGCAGCAGAGCTCACCTGAGGCAAGTGAGACTTAGTCAAGAGACATGCTTAGGTGAAAAGCAAATTAGTGAGTTCTTAATAAATGATAGAGAAACACAAATCTCAAAAGGTGTGAGTCACTGAAGATCATTGTAATGGCTACTAACACATTCCAGCCTGTGAAATGTCCCTTATAGGCTCCTGTATTTGTCACTTGGTTGGCAACTGAATGACTTGCAGGCAGTGATTGGCTATAACAAGTAGATTCTGTGTTATATACCTCTACCCCATAATCTTCTGGCAAGCCCATGGGACTCAGCAGCTGTGTACCCTTGAACCATGACCCAAAATAAAACTTTCTTCTCAAGTTATATGTCAGGTACTTTGACAGAGCTGTGAAAAAATCTGACCAACAGAAACCACACAAGTGTAAAGAGATAGAGGCTTTTGGGAGAGGACCCGTATATCCGATGTTCACTCGCAATGAGAAGGCAGAGAAGAGTGTACAGCAGAAGGCTGCTGTCCCCCAGGGCTGTGAGCAGCAAACTTCCTGGTTCAGAATGAGGCAGAGGGGTTAGATAGATAGAAATAGAACTGGCCAAGCAACAGAAGTCGTCCTCGTGACTTTGCCCATGACGACACCCTGTGGTGCCACAGGCAGCTTATGAGAAAGAAGGAAGGAAGGGCAGAAAGGCATTTCACTGCGGCTCAAGAAATTCTTCTAGCTGAAATGATGTTAAAGTTGCACATGCACAAAATTCAAGAGCTAAACCGAATGAGGAAACGGGTGTGGATTTCTTTGCTTGATTAAATAACCTTTTATTACCTCCTCCCTTCCCAGAGCGCAAATTGCAGTGCTGTAAAAAGGTAGCTTTGCTGTGCCTTCAGACACCCAGGAGGGAACATCAGCCACTTCCTGCTCTGTGGGCTACAACCCTATAACCTATAACGCAGGGCTGTGGCATTTGTTTCCATGTTAGAGAAATGGCCATAAAAATTTGATGGAGGCTCAGCAACCTCTGTGGTAGAGGTCTGAAGCAGGGACCAGAAAAACAAAGTAGAATGATAAAGCTATGCACACGGATACTTAACTAGTTACATAGTAAGCCTTTAATTTAATTGTAAGCCTTTAGCTGTGGAAATATTTTATTACTATGATTCTTCTGTATCTGTATTATTAAACTGAACGATGACTCTTTTGAATTGACCCCTCGATGTCTCTCAGACATTTCCAGTTGGCTTATGTGGAGCCATTGTAATTTGGTTCCTTGTTATTCACAGTTAGGTGTCTACCTCACGTGCATATGCTGTAGGTTCATGTGCTGGTTAAACAAGGCATAAAGGACTCTTAAGTTCTTATATTTTGTAGAGGGTAAGATCCCACCTATTTCCAGAGGTTATAAGGGAAAACTGAACAAATGCAATACAACAGAAGGAAATTAAATAAATGTATGGTCAGTGTGGTGGTTTGAATGAGATGTTACTCATATTCTCAGGCATCTGAATATGTGAGTCCCCAGTTAGTGACATTGTTTTGGTAGGTTTCAGAGGTGCGGCCTTACTGGAGGAGGTATGTTAGTGTGGGCAGGCTTGAGTTTTCAAAAGCCATATGCTGTTTCTAGTGTACTTTATCTGCTTCCTGTTTGTGGTTTAAAATGTGGATTTTGAGCTGCTGCTCCAGCCTTCATGCCTGCTGCTGTTCTTTCTTGATCTGCAACTGTAAACTCAAAATAAACCCTTCCTTCTCTATGTTGCTGTAGCTATATATCAGCAGTCATTGAAAATAGAGCATATTAGAGACAATCAATGAACCATTGAAGGTGTCAATAAAAGTGACAGATACCTACCAAAGTTGACAAATACTCATTGCAAGTGTGAAAGATAAAACAGAAGCTGTCATTGCAGATTCTGAAGACACTGAGAATTTTGGAGGTTGCTCAGTGGTAGAGTACTAGCCTCGCATGTGTGAAGCATGGGATTTAGTCCTCAATAACAGACTGACCGACCTACCAGCCAGTTGACCAACCAACCAACCAACCAACCAACCAACCAACCAGCTGACAAGCAAAACAAGTTCAAAGAGAAAATACCAGGGACAACTCTCTTTGCCAGTGGGTCTCAACCTTCCTAATCCTGGGAGCCTTTAATACAGTTCTTCATGTTTCAGTGACCCTCAATCATAAAATTACTTTTGTTTTTACTTAATAACTGTGATTTTGCTACTTTTATGAATCATAAGGTAAATATCTGATTTGTAGGATACCTGATGTGAGACTTCTGTGACAGGGTTGTTTGACATCAGAGGGGTCACACCCACAGGTTGAGAACCTCTGCTCTATATAGATCTGAGTAAGATGACATGGAAGAGTGACCAGAGAAGCACAAATTACCTCACTTTAGTTTGAATAGTTTACATGAGTAGCCCCATAGTGGGAGAGCAGCTGTCTCTAGCACAGACCTATTTCATTTCCTTTAGATGTTCATTTCCTTTAGATGTCAGTGGGATTGTTGGATCATATAGCAGTTCTCTCTTCAATTCTCCTGGAGGAACGAGAGCACTGGCTTCCATAATGCCTGTACTAATTTATATTCCTACCAACAATAGCCAAGGGTTCTCTTTGGTAATTGTTATTCTGTCTTCTTGGTAAGAGTCATTCTTCCTGGAGTTAACAATTGTGTTAACTTGTTGTGGAGGGTGGTGAGACATTTTGGATATATTAATATATCCAGGTAATGTACTAACATAGATATATTTATAAATGCATGTACCAATGCCACTTTTTACTTTTGAAATTCTACTGTAGTTGTTTAGGTAGAACCAATACTGGAAAACAGGTGATGGGTACAGAGGTCTTGTTTTTTCTGTCTTTATTATTCCATGGATCTATGCCCTTTTGAAGGGAAAAACTTTTGTAAAGGTAAGACCTTCAGGTTGGTGATATATGTAGCTCTGAGGGTTGGGGTCTTGCCTAATAAGCACAAGCTCTGGTTTAAGCCCAGGTGCTGGGTACTGGGGATGCCTCATTTGCATAAGGAGGGATTCTAGGTGCTGCTGGGCATGACCTTATAAGGGTGAAGAAGTTTAACCTGGTTACCTAGTAAGTGACCACTTCTGATGAGGCAAAGGTAGGGGCTACAGGGTTATGTGCATCAGGACATGCAAGCCCCTGAGACTGGGGAGGAGAGATCCCATTCCTGTTGGTCTCAGGACAAGACTTCTGGAGTTTGGACACAACCTTAAACCTACTCTTTTTTTTTTTTTTAAATTGTTTTTTCCTTTAATTTTAAACATTCAAAACCAAACCAAACAGTATACTATAAAGAAAATCATCAAAATTTCCGTGTATACATACAATCCAGGCTCACAGAAATTCTGACTACATAGACTAAAAAGTAACTATAAACAACCACTCTGGTAAAGTATTCAGTAATCTTATGCTTGTTTTAGAAAGACTTAACACCTTAAGAAACTCATT
>NW_022196903.1:87816155-87882476 GCF_008632895.1 Mastomys coucha | reverse complement strand
CTACAATGGATGCAAATGTGACTGGAGCAACTGCGGGAGAAGCAGCCAGGGAGGAAGACAGCCAGGGGTTGGGACTGTCTAGAAGTGGAAAATCAGAAACATGATTGCTTTCTAGTCCTGGATTTCCATGAGTTGATAAACCTACTCTTGATCAGGGCCTGCTCCTCCCAGTCCCACAGCTCCCTGGCCCCACAGGGAAGTAGAGATGGGTTGATCAGTAGTTGGCTTCGTAGTTCATTTGAGACCCTCCTGGGCTATGCAGGACGCTGTCTCTAAAACAAATGAGATCTTCTAGGTTACCTCTCATGTGTTTCTAGCCCACTCCTCCACCACCGTTCTCCCCCACCCCCAACCCAGGCACATCTTTCCATTTTATTATATCTGTGTGTTTGCTTGAATATATATGTATACACACACACACACACACACTCACACTCACACACACTCACACTCTCACACACACACTCACTCACACACACACTCACACACACACTCACTCACACACACTCACACACACACTCACACTCACACACACACTCACACACACACACACTCACACTCACACACACACACACACACACACACACACACACACACACAGGTGCTTGTGAACATATGTGTGGAAGCCAAAAGAAGTTATCAGATCTCTCAGAACTTAAGTTGCCCCTGGCTTGTTATGTGAGTTTGGGGATTTAACCCAAATGATTGCACAGCCAACATTTTTAACAGCTAACCCATCTCTCTAGCTCCAACTCTGGCAGATATTGACATGTCCTAGAGATATTTTTGTTCATCGCATTATCTTGAGAGGTAAGTAATGAGGCTTAATGTCTCACTGTCTACTGTGCAGTCACCATGATGGAAGAAGTATTCAGCCCCAAGTATCCTAAGTCTGAGTTTAAGAATTTCTGCACTAGCTTCTTTAAATAGCTTGAAACAAGTGTGAAATTTAGGGTTGTCCCTATAGGGAACCAGACAGCAGATTCAGACAGGACATGATTAGAGGAGTCACACAGACCAACACGGAGAGACCATAAATAAGATGCTGATGCTGACTGTTGCCAAGCAGCAGGAGGCAGCTGCATCCTATGGAAACAGCTAGTATTCGCTGCTGCATATTTCACTAGGAAAACATAAAGGCCACTATGCGCTGTGCTTCTCCCTCATGGCTGGTGGATGACTCTAGTGTGGTCTGACTTTGCAGTCAGTGTTCATACTGGAGGACAGACGGAGAATTCCAAAAGCCCTGTGTCACGTTGGAGAGGGTGTATATTTTTCCTTCCTCCTGCTTTAGTGTACTGTGCCTTCCCTATCAAGCACAGCAGCTGTGGCTGATACTCACCTATGGGGCTATTCTGCTAGTTGCTGCAGAACTGATACACAGAGCCTGGGTGAAGGTAGGAGGGTCCACATAGGTGCTATGGAAACTGTTTTGGTTGAGGTTGTGTTGGCAGGATGTGGCTCTGATCCCACCTGTATCTATTTGAAGCTGTGGTATCAGAATCCTTTAGAGAGAAATAAAATGTTTCATTTTATTTTTTTCAGTTGTGGAAGGTTCTCTTCATTTTGCCTCTGTTAATTAAATCTTAATTTCTGAGAAATTGTTTCCAAGCTGCAACATTTACTATTCATTTGTGAGCAGAGATGGACGGTATATAACTGTCAGTGACTGGATCACTCTAAGGAGGTGGCATTGTGTCATCGACATGATCATCGCCATCATAATCAACGACAACATGATGATGTCAATTCCTTCTGTGTTGTGTAGGCTGGTCTTGAACTCAGGGACTCAAATGATCCTCTTACCTCATCTTCCCATGTGGATGGAACCACAGGCATGCCTACTACCACATCTGGCTTTACTGTTTGTATAAATACTTTATATTCGTACTACAAAGTAGACTTCCCTAAGGTACTGAGACAGGGCAGATGGCATAGTCAGGTGTGTGAGCCAGCAGTCACCAAAGTGATGGCTTCATGGCAAGCTCAGCCCCATTCTTCTTCTTAGCCAACTGTCATCTTCCCTGTACACCTTTGATAGCTGAAAGTCTGCACTTGCCACTCATCTCTAACATGTCTTACAGAGTCCTTAAGAAATGAGGAGGCCAGGAATATTCACTGCCCCACAACAGCAGTGTTAGTTTAGTTTCTGGGTTACTGCCCAGCCTGTCAGTGTTGCAGAGCAGTCTTTCATGCAGCATCAGAATGGAGTTTTCATGTTTTCCAGGGAAAACACTATTCTCCTTTGGCTTTGTCATCTTGTGTTTGGTACCTGCTACCACTTACTCAGAACTAGATATACCCCATGGCATGTTGGATTTGTCGAGCGAGACGTTAGTTTGATTGTGATATCAGAGCCTCTGTGCATGTGGGTTGATGGGAGTGGCAAGCTGAAGCAAAGGCATTAAAAGCCCTAGTACTGGGTCCCTGTATTAGTCAAGCAACACCCATTTTGTTAACAGTGACATTGACTTCAGATCTGTTCTGATCTATTATCCATGATATCAAATTTTAAATGAGAGCAAGAATAAACATAAAGTTGAATGTAATCAGTAAGGGAGATACGGGGTTGAACAGAAGGCCTGCATTCTGGTTTCAGCCATAGAGATGATGAATCTATATATGGTACCACTGAGTGCTAAAATTGTAAAAATAAATTCTTAAATCTGCCAAATAAAGGCCTAGGAGTACTTAGTATAAAAATGTTCTCATTTACATTTCAGTAGTTTAGATTTCTTAGATTAAAAATGTTGTCACTATAAAATGCAACATTAATGCAAATATTGTTTGGGGAAGAAGGTAAATATACCAGAGAGGGCTATTAATTTCTTATACACAGTCATGTATTTTTAAGCACTAGCTTATCATGAATAGCCTTTATTATACTTATGAGTTTACTTGTTAAGGTGGACCAGAAGCCTAGGAAATACAAATGCTTCGAATAAGAAATACACTGCTGGATATGAATGAACTCACAGGTGCACTGCCATTGCTATTAAGTGACTGTTACGGCACATTCTTCTTTTCCTGCTAGATATATACGTCTGAACCAATGATACCTCAAGTATCTTAAAGTCGTATGTGTTGTTTCCTTGAAGTCCCTGGTTTAAAAAAGATAAATGTTGCATCAAGTGGGGGCATTTTAAAAATACAGACAAATGAAAAAGAAATCCCTCCTTTAAAAAATAGAAGAGTTTGAATTCTCTACTTGGGGAAAAACAAAAACAAACACAGAAATAAAGAGAATAGAAGAGAACAGCTAAGATAGATTGGTCTACTGAAGACCTAACCCAAGGCATCGATTATTTTATTAAAACACTGAGCTGTAATTCAGTGGTTTTAATTTGCGTAAGACTCTGAAATCTATCACACATGTGCATTTGCACCCACTTTATGATGTCATCAAGAAAATGGCTTTGAGATTTATGATATACACAAATTTGAAGTAAAATGATGGAAAGGAATATTATGAAAACCTTAATAAAAAGCTGATTGGCTGTGTTAATGTTATATGAAATAGAATTTAGAGTGACAGAGATGGCTCAGTAGTTAAGAGCACTTGCTTCTGTGGCAGAAAACCTGGCTCCAGTTCCTAACACCCTACATGGTTACTCACATGTAGGAACTCTTGTTCTAGGGCACCAGACCACCTCTTCTGGCCTCAGCAGGCACCAGGTACACACAAGATGCACATGGATACATCCAGCCAAACACTCATACACATAAAATAAAAATATATTTAAAATGCAAAACACCAAAAGTGTGACAAAAAAGTATAAGAAAAGCTATCCTTCAAAGCATGTAAACTTACCACACATAGAAAGACATTTAGAAAATTACTTTATATTTCCATGCATAGGGAAGCCAGAGGTTGACACTGTATGTCTTTCCTCTGTTGTTCTCAATGCTGTTTTTGTGAGATAGCTTCTCAACAAACGCAAAGGTCACTGATTGTCTAGACTAGCTAGCCTGACGACTTCGGAGATCCCAAACACTGGGGTTCCTCTACCACCACCTGGCTTTTATGACGGTGTTAGGGATCTGAATTCAAGTTCTCATACTTGAGCGGCAGTCACTTTACTTACTTAGTCAAATCCCCAGCCCCAGAGAAGGACCTGTTTATAAAACAGGGTCAGTCTGCCAGATTGGCAGAGGAGGTCACACTGCCTGTGTATCAAACAAGAGAGCAGAAGAGTTTGTGAAGCCAAAAACTGACAGAGGGAGCAATGCATCAGCTGAATTGTGGTTCCAGCTCTCAGTATCTCCTCTCCACTGCTTTGGAGCACCTGAAGAAGAAAGTAGCAAAGCTTTTGGTGGTCTTAACACCAGAACAGGATGGCATTGGTATTTGTTCAATACTTCATCTAGCAGATATAGAATCCATGTTCCTTCCAAGCATCTACAGGTCATATGCAAAGAACATATAACTATGTTCTGAGCCATAAAACAAATGTCACCCAGTTTGGGTTGTGATCATTCACTGTGTTCTCCAACTTTAGCACAGTCAGAGTAGAAGTCAGTAAGAGAGTAATCCAGCTCTGCATGCCCCAGGCCTGTTCCTGGATAGTGCTGAGCCATTCACACCGGTGTGGTGTTTTGAATTCCATTCTGTTCCCTTACTTGAATTCTATCCTGTTCCCTTACAGTAGTGGTTTCTTGGTCTGTTCATTGTGGGCATTAAAGTCAATACCATTTAGGCACTTCTGTGACTGCCTGACATGGCTCTCCACAGCCTTCTGGTGCCATCCTGCTGTCCCGTGCCACCATTTTCATATTGCACGCCTTCATAGAACTTTATCATCTTCTTAACCACACATACTGTTTGTATCGATAAGAAAACTACCTTTTGTGTTTATCAGCAGAAAAGACTGAACTTCATACGTTTTTTGTGTCTCAACAGTATCCCTGGTACCTGGAAAATACCTGTCAAGTTAAAAGTTATTGGATGAACGATAGATTCTGGTTGAGTACTTAGCCATGTATATTAGTAATCCATGGCTTTTTTTTGCTGCTGACAGGGATTTTTGTAAACTAGTAAACCAGCTCCTTCCTATTCAAATGAACATCCCTTCAACTAGCCTTTGTATTCATAAAGTTGTTTATTCAACCAAATAAACTTTTAGGGGAGGCTGGATTGAAATGGGTTGGATGTGTATAAAAACCTTCAGAAACCTGTTAAAATTATGAAAAGCCAAAAAAAAAAAAAAACCCAAAACTAATCTTAGTGGATCATTCAGTTTAGCAGTGATAATGATGTAAAAATTCCATAATTTTAAGAAAATTACATTTTGCACAGTAAAATCCTGTAAACATGAATTCTGGGATGAAACTGCATAGCTCACTTGGTAGTCTACTTGCCTAGCATGCAAAGGACTCTGGGGATGTGTAATGGTACCCACCTATAAACACAGCACTTGAGAAGTGGGGCTGGAGGGTTGGAAGTTGCAGGTTCCTCTCAGCTACGTGGTGAATTCTAGGACAATATAGAACACATGAGATCTTGTCTCAAAAATAATACAAAACAAGCAAATAACAATAACAAAACAAGCAAAGCAACAATAACAAAAACCAATATAAAAAAATTAAATTAAATTAACCCAAACAATAACAAGGTCTTGCACATAGCACAGTGACCAGTGGTCATTGTAGCAAGTAGATATTTAAACATATCAATGTATATCCAGCACCTTTATTTGGTCTCTTTGTTTCATTTGGTAAGGTGGAGAGGAGCTGTAGCATAGATGTTGATCACAAGATGTTCCAGTCATTTATGTCAGAAATGGCAACAAGCTTTATTTTGGTCTCCTAACTATGCCACTATAGAGTTATTGTAAAGATTTTAACAAAGAAGTACTAATATTGCACATCCCTTTCATTCTTTCACATAGTCACACAGTAAATAAAGGCATGCACGGGGGTCAGGCTTCCCGATTTTACCTATCAGTAGTCTGATGTCGCCAACCAACAGATTGAATCCCCAGAAAATCAACAGAAATTAATACTCACTGAGTCTGTTGACCAAGACAGTACTTTGGAGTAATGACAGCTACAGTTTAAGATATACTGGTAGGTGATGGTCTGAGGTTTCTGAGATTATTTCCTGGAAAGTTCATGATTGCTATTTTCATGAAATCCAGCAGTGCACCAGCTGTATAACCGCATCTCCAACCGAGATCTTTCAGGACTTTGCATTCCACACTGCCTTGCCTTTTGAGCTCTACAGTTTGGTGAAGTTCACAAGGCCATTTTAGCTGAAACCTCCTTTCACACAAATTGGTTTATTTTCTCTAACAGGTGCTTTAAAAATTCTTGATTGCCAACAGTCGTCATGAAATCCTTTGATTGGCAGGATGTCACAGAGCCCAGGCTGCTTTCAAATCAGTTGTGTAGCCAAGAGTGACCTTGAACTTCTGGTCTTCCTGCCTCCACCTTCTCAGTGATGGGATAACAGGTGTGCCTACCAGACTGTGTTTATGTGACTCTAGGGATTGAAGCCAGGACTTCGTGCATGCCAGGCAAAGTGCTCTACTAACTGAACTATATCCCACACCATTCATCAATTTCTTTTATTCTGCTTTTAAAAACTATATATATATATATATATATATATATATATATATATATATATATATATATATATATTTTAAGTGACAGGTGCAGGGCAGAGTTTGTCCATGATGTGTGAGGGTGGGTGCCCATTGAGTCCAAAACAGGGTTTTGGATGCCCTGGAGCTGGGGTTACAGGCAGTTGTGAGGTACCTGGTATGGGTGATAGGAATCTGGTTCTCTGGAAGAACTGTAAGTTCTCTGTCCTGCTGAGCCATTTTTCAGCTCCCCTTTTCTGCTGTTCCAGCTTCATGTGTTCTCGATTCTAAGACTAAGGGTCATTTGGTTCTTTGCCTTTTGTTGTTGCTGTTCAGAGCTTGGCCTCCTTTATTATAATATAATAACATACCGAGTGTCAAGTTTCAGAACTCAGTCTTCAAGCCTATTTTACAGATTAAGTGTTCTTATTCGATTACTTTGGAAAAACAATGGTCTGGCCCAGTGTTGTACTTGGGATACTTTCTGTCTATACTCAGACCCCCTTCGAGCCCATTCTCGAGGGAGAGATGGATGCATATTCAGCTGTCTCTGGGGGTGAGTGTGCTCTTGTTTTAGTGTTTGATAAACATTACGTGGATATCATTTCTTCCCAAGTTGCTAAACTGCTGCCCCTTCTGCTCTTGTCCTCCTGTCTGTCCTGCTTCTCCGTACTTGCGTTGTCCTTGTTCCTCCCCATTCTTCTCCCATATGAAGTCCCTATTAAAGGAGATGCTGAGATAGCCCCCTCATCCCCCCAACTAGAAATAAAGCTACTCAAAGGAGAAGCTAAAGCTTCCTTGGCAACCACAGTTGATCCATGGGGTCAGGGAGTTGGGGCAATATGCTGTCTTCTATTGGAATCATCAGAACTCCCCCATTGCCATTAGAGTTGCTGGCAGACCACATATTTTCATGCATTTTAAATCCATAACACGGCATAGACCAATGAACCTACTTCACAAATGAACAGGGAAGATGCATGTCCAGGTCCAAGCACTTGCCCAATGGTGCCCACTATTGGGACAGTCTCAGATCCTGGTTAGTGTTTATTTTTCAAAGTTCCCCTTTAAAAAACTCTCCAGTGCCACACCCATCACAATTCCTTTTGCTTTAGTACTATAAACCTACTTATTCCTACTAGCTGATGTCATAGTAAGACTCCTGGGAAGCAACCCAGGCATTATTGTCTGTGGGTTTTATTCACTCAAAATACTAGGCTATTGCAGTCTTGATAAGACTTGAGCAAGTCTTTGAGTGTTTAATCACATGGACATGTGTGATTATTTTTAATAGTGTACAATATATTACTGTCAGTCATAAAACACATTGAAAATTAATTGCAAACATAAGTCAGCCGTGTTTAGTCATTTGGGAAGGCTGCCAGGAGCCTCTCTTATGAGGGGTCTGGCTGTGGGAGTCGATGGGAAGTGATTTCTGCTGAGAGAAAATGTGTTGTGGTAGCCCATTTTGCCAAGAATCTGGTCATCTGTGGCTTAAAAATTTAAAAAAAATAAACGGGCCATTTGTCTTATAAAAGCTAGTTTCATGTTTTCTGTGAGCGTTTTTACTGGGGCTGCAGTTGAACTGAGTGATTCCGTGGATCAGTGCTTGGTAGTGAACCTAACCATGCTATGTATATGGTTGGTGTCTCTATCTGTAAGTGAACCAGCCCTCCCTCCCCGATCCCTGTCTATCCGTTTTAGCCTTTTAATGCATTTGTGAGGCTTTTCTTTTTCATCCTAACATGGGCATCTTAGAGGGCTTGGGGTACAGTGTGTCTTCTAATAGTTAGAAAGCTTTAAATGTAATCATCTGACATGATAACCTGTATGGATTGAGAATTACACTGACATTTATATTTATGGTACTTTTAGTTCTCAGAAACTTTTTCTTTTGTCCTTTAATATTCAAGGAAAAAAAGGTTCTTCTTTACACTTTATACACGTTGAACTATATACTAACTTAACCTTTTTATTGAATTTCTTTGCAGTTCTCAGTATTATAGGTCATACCTTATTATGTCCTCTAGTCTTCTTAGTTTTGTTTATTTTTGCTCATGTTTCCAGTTTATTATTATTATTATTATTATTATTATTATTATTATTGTTATTGTCATTGTCACCACCACTACCACCACCCCCACCACCACCACCACCACCACCACCACCACCACCATCACCACCATCACCATCATCATCATCATCATCATCATCATCATCATCATCATCATCATCATCATCATCACCATCAT
Source organism: Mastomys coucha (assembly GCF_008632895.1). Taxonomy (NCBI): domain Eukaryota; kingdom Metazoa; phylum Chordata; class Mammalia; order Rodentia; family Muridae; genus Mastomys; species Mastomys coucha. Next base: position 87,873,640 of record NW_022196903.1, on the reverse strand, counting down.
TTTAGTGTGTAATGTGCATACAGAAAAGTGAATGAGCTGTAACTGTATAGCTTGATGGGCTTTTAGGAACTGAGACACTGCCACTACCACCCATCCCCATCCCATGCTCTCATGACCAGCACCCAGCTTCTGCAGGTCTCTGACTCCTGTCTGTATCGCCGTAGCATCTCCTAAGCCTCCCCACCATGACTGTCCTAACCAGTAGCTAGCAGCAGCAGTGGCATCAACACCGATGTGTTTCATCTACCTGTCTCGTTTTTACTGTAAGTAAAAGCACATGGCTATTTTGTTTTCTTCTATGTGTGTTGCTCAACATCATGATTTGAAGGTTCATGATGTTTTAGCTACAGTGACATAGTGGACTTGGTTTTGAGACAGCTAATACTTTTGTAAAATTTTCTTCCAGATGTGGCTTTACTAATACACAAATAACTTCAAGATGATTTTTGACTATTTAAAAGTCATACTTAAAAGACTACTTAAAAGGACAACTTGAGGGAGGGAGAGAGGGAAGGAAGGAAAGAAGGAAGGTAGTAGGTAGGTTCGTTCACTTTCAAATTAGAAAAAGTATATTGTCTCATGCAGAGGTTCCTGACATACTGTATACTCCAGACTCTTAACAGTAGCATCCGGGCTTAGTGCAGGGTTCTTGTTGTTTAGATCTGGGTTGGTTGTCGGGACTTAGAGTGTCCTAATGTCTGTATTACCTGTATGTGTGATGCACATTTTCAATTGTAGGGAGACATTGTCATGACTGGTAAGATAATTCATTCTTGTGCAGTAATGAGTCCTGAATACAACTGAAAGGCTTTACATTGTATCCATCAGCATCTAATAAAGACATGATTCTTCACATAGGGATCTCTTCTTCACTTGGCTGTTATGTTTGCCAGCAGCATATTCTGCTGGCAGAATTTTTCAGTGACTGATTCAAGTTCACTGTTTTTGTTTTTCGGAATATCCTGGAGGGAATTTATAACTTTGATAGTAATTTCTTAAAGACTTTCTCAAACACTGCTGGCTGTCTTTGGCTTGGCAAATGTGTCTGTTTTGTGCAACTTTTACACTTAACAAAAAGTGTTTATAAATATTGCCTTATGAGTATTAGTCACTGGGGCTTCTACACCAAAAATTCCTTAGACTGGGTAGTGCCTAGCAAGAGTGCTATTGCTCACTATTCTGGAGGCTAAGAACATTAGTAGATTCTGTGCTTGCCAGGGACGCTTGTCTCATAGATCACACCTTCTTATTGTTGCCCACAGAGAGAAAGAGATGTTGCTGTGCCTTTTATAAGGTCAATACCCTGCCAGTGAGAATGAAGCTTTCAGAAGTTCTTTCTCAAAGGCCATGCTTAAGACTGTCACAGCAGCTTCAGGTTTGAATGTAGCAATGTTGAGGGAGCCCTAACAGAAAGAACATAGCCATGTGGAAGTCTTTCTTGTTGACTCTGTGGCCTAAACAGACATGCACAATGATTTCGTGTGCCTTTGTTTTACTTTGCCGCTGTGGCTGTAACACCACAAGGCTTAGTGACCGAGATGCCACATGTTTAATTTCTGAAGGTCAGCAGCTTGGCATGATCTTAGAGCTCCAAAATAAAGGTGTTGGCAGAGTTGTATCTCTTTCTGGATGTTCTCAGAATTGTTTGGCCTCTTTATCATGTGCATTAAGTTGTTATCAACAATGTACAGCTGTGTTATCTATGACTAGGAGGCAAAAACACTAATGTTTTCAGTAGCATTATGATTTTGTATCATTTTTAAGGGCAGTCCTTTAAAGGAAGTATCAGTTTAGTGCTAGGCAGATTGTAAAGATGAAGAGACCTTCTCTGCTAGCAGGAATAAAGGGCTGCACCATTGGCCAAAATGTTGAGTTGATAAGCTGTTGGTATTTTACAATTTAGTTTTTTTCTGAAAGCAACTCTGATGTAGATTTTCAAAGTTAAAACTTTTAAAACACCTGGAACCAGTGTTTTTGAAGTCATTAATCCCTTTCTGTACCTGCGCTTTTGAAGATAAATCTTGGCTGTCTCCCTTTTCCCTGACTTCATGGGTACCTTACCCTGAGCTGTGTTTGTGTGTTCAGTGGCTGATGGTGGGCAGTGCATGTCACCCCCTTTTCAGTGAGCATCTTTAAATGTTTAGTATTATTTTAATCTTACCATATGCTTCAATATTCTCATGGACATTGTCTCAAAAAAAAAAATAAAAACAGGAAAAAAATAACACTAGAATAGAACCATTGTATTTTTCAGTAAGTAGATGCTTCCTGTAACTTCCTACGTGGTTAAATGACGGATACATAGGAGGAGAGCCAGAGATAACTGCCAGTACCATTGACCCTCCCACCATGTGGAACACAAGGTCTGAATTGGAAGGGGAAGTTGTTATTTAAGCAGCCACCTTTAGCTGAGTTGGATAGCCATTGTGTCTGGTGTATGTGCATGTGCAGGTATGTCTGTCTCTCTGTCTCTGTGTGTGTGTGTCCTGTCTCTTACTTGCCTCAGTACTAGGATTATAGGTACACATCAATATAACTAGCTTTTTCTGTGGATGCTTGAGATCTGAACTCAGGACCTCATGCATGAGCAAGTGTTCCCACCTACTGTGCCAAATCCCTAGCCCCTCTGACTGCTTTTTAATTCCCAGTCTGTTAGTGATGGGTAGAATTAAGTCATCTGAGAACAGAGAATTGATTGAGCTATTGAGATAAGGTCTCCTGTAGTTCAGTCTGACCTTGGACTTGCAATGTAGCTGAGGATGACCTTATGATCTCTCTGATTTCACCTCTGGGATGGCTTGCCCATATCTTGCTTATGTGGTGTGAGGGATAGAAACCAGGGTTGTACTCATATTAGGCAAACATTTTACCAGCTAAGCTACCTATGCCCAGCCCTGAATTTATTTTTAAAGATGATGGAACTGAGAACTCTTTCTATAGCCTGTTTCACTTGTGTGTATAGTTCCTTATGGTCACTGCACCATGCATGCAATTTGAAATACATATGGTTTGGAATTAACCTTGCCTCTTCACATACCAGGTCCCCTCTTTTCTCCATCCACACAGCCACATGTGCTGACTTACTTACCTTGTGGATCAGGGGCACAATTGCAATGCTTTATTTTAATACTCACTAAGAGCTGTTGGCCGTGAGGAGTTGGAAAGGAAGCCAGATGTGCTATGCAAACAAGTCCTGCTATTTGCCCATCTGTGGCTCTGGCTCACATATTCAGCTCTTTTCTAAGTTCCCGCAAGAGCTTAAGGAAAAGGCAGAGAAAAGGTTCCCAGTGTTATGTGAATATCCAAATTTCCACTGACAGTGGGTACATATAACTTTTAAGTCTCTTTTAATTAACATTTTTAGTTTTTAAATTTACCTAGAGAGAATTGATGTAATAATCAGTAATATCTGCTATGTGTTCACATTATATTAAAGAAGTTTATGAATGATCGTAACTAAAATTCTAGAAAGTGGATTTTAAAATGTTTCCCCTTTTATCTGTGAGATGAAGAAGGTTGAAGTTTTTCACTCCAGGTTTCAGCTCCTGTTAAAAGATAAAACTAAGATTTAGATTGGGTCTCTGAACTTGTAGAGCCTTGCTGTCTGCTGTGACTCTTGGGAGGGAGCCTGCCAAGGATGTCCTGTCATCCAGAATGCATGCATCATGGGGCATTCATTCCTAGTACCCAGGCTGTTCTGATGCACTCTTCCTGCATTCACATAATGATGGCTGTTACATACTGTCAGGACTGCAAGAGTAGCTGCCTGCATGGCTTCTTAGGAACGTTCTTCATTCTGTGGCGTCTCCACTCTATAAAGTATTCCAAGTGACTGTCCTTCAGAACTCAAGTCTAGAGCCTCAGAAATTTCTCCTGGTAAAAACTGAAACTCCTTAATAGGATATAGGAGCTCTTCAGTGATGACGCCTGCTTCTTCTCTGGGCTCATCGGATCACCTTTCTGTAACTCTTGAACTAGCTAAACATAAGGATCCTGCCAGATGCAGGGTTCAGCCCCTGCTAGGCTCTTGATGCATGGCATTTCTTGGTCCAGGATAGGTCTCCTCTTTCCCCTGGATTTACTGTGTCTGAAAGCTGTTGCTTCCTCCCTCATCCAAGCTGGTTGCCATTGTTTGTGTGTTATGGCCACCCCCTGTAATAAATCACTTTTCTACAATTGCTAATCTTAGATAGTCCTAAATCCAGATGTCCCATCACCTAGGAAACTTATCATGCTTACTTGCTGTTAGAGCTACTGCACCTAGTATAGTGTTTGGCAAATAGAGCCTTGCTAGATATTAATTGAATTAAATGTGGAACTGAGATGGTTATGTGAACTAACTATAGAAGAATACTGTGAAGACTTGGTAGAAAATGAACATGCTCTTCCATTAACTACATTTTCTAGCCTAGGACAGTTTTTGAAAGATACAGAGTAATACAGATGATTGTGTGTTTAAAAAGATTTGAGTGCCTTTTTAATTTTACTCTTAAAATGGAAATGGAGACCTGAAGGTGTATTGATTAGTGGTATAATGCATATTTATAATGTGTGAGTCTCTGAGTTCAATTCCCAGTACCAAAGCAAGGAAAACCAAAACGGAGAGATCCTCATAATTTGACTTAGTTATTTTCCAACTGAAGTTAGAATGTCCTGTGTTTTGCCTTTTTCTGCATAACTAGAAGGTAGTAATTGGGCCCTGTTGTGTTCTCTTGCATCAGAACCGACTGTCTCAAGCTATTATGATAGTCCCAATTTATTTTATGATTTGCATTTTATTTTCATTAGACCGTTGTGTCATGTTCTCTTACATCTGTTATGCCATTAGCAAGCCAACCTTTTTGTCATGAAAATAGTCCTTACCCAGGCCAGAGTAGCCCTCTTTAGTCTAGTGTCACAGAGTAGAATGCCTCAAAGGGTATACCTGCCAAGCACCCAGTGCCTGAGCACTTCTCACAGATTTCCATGGTCACTGTTCACCTTCCCTCTTTCTTTATGGGATTCAGTTGGTGACCTGACTTTTATTTTTTTTAAAAAAACTTGCCATTTGGGTAAACCAGAAGCATGATTTTTTGTTTGTTTGTTTGTTTCTATTTATTTTTGTGGTGCTAGAGATGATTAAACTGACCCATTCTCCCTCTCTCTAGAATCATGAGGCAAAACCAAAATGCTCCAGCAAGCTTCCTGCCCTAGCGGCTAGGTCTACTTTGAACAGTATGTGCTTGTGAGGCATGTGCTTTCCCACTGAGCTGTGACCCACTCCTGTTTCTCTTTGTTTGCAGAAGGGGTGGGTAGGGAAGGGAAGGGAGGGAGGGAGCCTTGAAGATTGAGCCCAGGACTTCACACATGTTCACCAAGACCACAGTAAGAATGCGATGTTCGCCGCCAGAGTTTAATTTAGCAGACTAAGCTTTTGTTTTCTTTTAGATTGGTGCCCTGCCAAGGCTTTAGCATTACACCAGTCACTCCTTCTCTTTGGAAGATAAAACTCAAGATTCCTTGTGGATATCTGAAACCATGGTGCATTAGTCAGGGTCCTCTAGAGGAACAGAACTGATAGAATTAATATGTATATGGGGTTTGTACATGGAATTTATTAGAGTAGCTTACAGGCTCTGTTCCAGCTAGTCCAATCATGGGTGTCTACCAATGGAAAATCCAAGTATTCAGTAGTTAGTTATTCAGTCCATGAAGCTGGGTGTCTCAGCTGGTCTTCAGTACATGCCGGATTCCCAAAGAAGTAGACTCTAATGTCAGTGAAAGAATAAACTTTCTTAAGTAATAGCTAAGGCAAACAGGCAAAGAACAAGTGTGTCCTTCTTGCTTGCCCTTTATATAGGCTGCCACCAGAAGATGCGGCCCAAGTTTAAGGTGATTCTTCCCACCTCAAAAGATTAAAAGAGGGTCTTCCAATTTCAAATGATTTAATTAAGAAAAGTCCCAGCCACTTGGGTTTTTGTTAATTCCAGATGTTGTTACATTACTCCCTTCCCAAGAATAGCCATCAGACATGGGTGTTTCTGTTTTCTACCTATGCATACTATTTTGACAGTCATTACCGGTACTACATGAGAGAGATATGGATGGCCTGTCTCTTACTGAGATATTTTACTGAGTTACATTTAGGTTTTTTTCATGTGATGATGCGCAGTGATCTAGTGCCTCTGTGTTGAGCTAGGTTGGGATGAACAATGCAGCATCGCCATGTTGTCTTAGGCTCTTACTCAGGATTTCTGTAGCATAAGAGTACAAGTGACAGGCAGTTTGATAATTTAGCTATGGAGTGAGTAATTAGCAGGTAGTATATACAGCTTGGAAACACTGGGCAAGGGCTGATTTTCATATTTGTATGATGAGTAGAAATGTCAGGAGCTTTTACCACCTTACTCAGAGTATTCATTGACAAACCTACCAATCAAGATTTTTTTTTCATTTAATAATTTGTCCTGCGGTTGTTCATGGTCATGTGAAACCATAGAAGGTGAAACTGTAATTAAAGGTTGTATATTTGGGGCAGGCAGCTGTATGATATTTGTAATAAGTAAAGACTGATGATCCATTTTTGTAAAGTACATTCAGAATATAATAAGTCATTTTAAGCTATAGAAAAAATCCCCATGTATAATTAGATAAGTGTAATATACTGTTCAACATCCATAAATGTGATTAAATTCTGATATAGAACATGCCAGAATTTGACTTGCCAAATTCAGTTAATCTTTTTCTAAAAAGCATATTTTATGGTAGACTTTAGGAAAGTGTGCACATGTGTGAAATTAGTTAAGTGACGTATATTATTGTAGCTCCCATTAAGGGATGTGTAATAACCTGGCATGCAGGAATGCTATTTACATAAGAATTCTGTTGAAATAAAAGTGAGAGGTATTGCTAATTTTTCTAAGTTATAACTTATGTGTAAACCATCTGTTCCTTGCATATACTCAGTATTTTATATATTCCTATTTCTCATAATTTAGCTATTATCCCATTAGCTACACCATTAAAGATAATGGCTAAGTGTTTTATCATTGACTTATTAATTGATCCATTTAATATGTGTTTAAAACATTGGAGTTGATAACTATCTGAAGATGAAGTATAACAATTTTGGGCCCATTAAGACACTACTTGGCCTAATACCTCACATTTAATTTAATTTCACTTCTTTTGCACTAATAATATAATATTGATGGTGGCTATGCCTGGTAATCGATGCTTACATTATGAAGAGCATATTAAGAATGATCTTGAGCTATGGAGATGTCAGTTCGTGAGAACCTTTGCTGTGCAAGTATGAGGAACCAGACTTGCTGGGCAAGGCTGCGTGTGCCTGTAATCTCAACATTGCAGGGTAGAGGGAAAAATTTGCAAGGCGCCAGCCTGGCCAAAATCCTGAGATTCCAGTTTTGTGAAAGACCCTGTCTCCAGATAATAAGGCGGGGAGCAGTAGAAGACCCTCAGTGTCCTGCTTCGGCATCATCCCTCCACCCTTGTCTCCCTCTTCGTTTCACTGTCTCCTCACCTCTCCCCACTCTTCCTTATCCTAAAGTGTTATGTCGTTAGAGCTCATTTCATTGAGCACATTTGATATCCTTTCAATAGTGTTCATTATTTCCCCCTTGTAGTTATTCAGAGTATCTGAGTTGTTAACAAGGCTCCACTTTGGACAGTCAGTTCTGCCAGGTAATTGCAGTGAGAACACATCTATTTTGCCTGTTTTATAGTGGCAATCCCACTTAGCAAATTTCAAGTTAGTAGAGCTCCCATATCTCTGGATATCTGGAGCTGTGCTGTTCAATACAATATTCACCCCCTCCCGCCCCGCATGGTTTTCTAATTTTTATTTGAGATGAAATAAATTTTAAATGTACTTTCTTGCTCCCACTAGCCATTGCAGCTTCAGGCTACCGAACTGGACTGAACTCATTGCAGAACATCCCTGTCCTGGGGGGAAGACTTTTCAGTACTGCTGGTCTCTTGGCAGGTTAACTTCCTATATAGAGTTGAAGTATGACCCCTGGTTCTGCCAGACGTCCCCCACACACACACCTATACACACTCTGCTTCATGTATTCTATACATCTTCATTTCTAAGCTTGACTGTACATTAACATCAAATGGGGAAATGTTTGAACTTTTACCATTCGGGTTAATTAGAATCACCATTTAAGAAAGGAGGAAATAGTTTTCCTTGCCATCATTGTAATGAAATACCCTGACAAAGCAACTTAAAGGGAAAGATTTCAACTCAGTTCAGAGTTCCTGTGTGGGACTGGGGGAGTAGGGTTCTGGGGAGATGGGGTGGGGATGGAGAGTCACCAGCAGTAGGATCTTGGTGTGGTAGTTAGTCATATTGCATCTTCAGTCAGAACAGTAAGGACTGTATACATGCTAGTACATAGCTAGCTTTTTCTACCTTTATGTAGTCTAGGATTTCCAGGCCCAAGCAATAGGTCTTCCCATTTCAATGAATTTAATCAAGTTACTATGTACCACAGGCATGCTCAGGGTGCCATCTCCCAGGGAGTTCTAGATTTGTTTAGCTGACTGTTAACAGTAATCATCACAGCAGCAGCATCTACAAACGAGTGTGACTCAGTGATCCTTGCCGGCTGCTAACACTCATAATCACTGTTATATATAATAAAATTTTCTTTTATTTACTTATTATAAGCTTGAGATTGAACCCAGGGCCTTGAGTGTGCTAAGTCCTCTACTGCGTCCTACTTTTTATTTATTCATTTTTAATCCACAGATCAGTGGCTTCTGACGTTGATCTTCTTCCTTCTCTCTTTCTTTGTCTTGGTGTCACTGAAAGTTGTCTGGCAAATTTTAAAACCATGACGGAGTTTTCTCAACCCCCCCCCCCAACCTCTGCAGAACTTCTGTCAACATAGCACCCATCTTTAAACATGTGAAGACTACGATAAACACATAAGACATGCAGGCATGTAATAAAGATACAGTTGGATAATATTATTTTATCATAATTATTAAATGTATAATAATAAAATAATATGATACATATTTTCAGAATATATGTAACAAAACTCTTGCTAGCATAAGAAGACATGATAGATTTTTATGGATATTTCTTTCCCATGTAAGGAACTAAATATGTCCTTCAAATATGTGACAACAGAGCAAAGTGAATACCCTGGATACTTGCTTTGTGTCTGCTTTGTCTGCCAGAAGTTGCTTACTTTGCCCTTTTGGTTCATACTTTGGAATTACGTGATCAGGGTGGATTTAAGTGGCCCCATGTCTGGAGAAGCCACCAGGGCAGGTGGGACCTTCGTGCTTCAGTGTTATCAACAGCTAGTTGTGGGCCCCAGCCTAGATTAGGACAAGCATCTTTTCTCAAACCAAGGGGTCTAGAATCATCTGAGTGTCTGAGGAGGGAAACTCCTTTCCAGTTGTTTGAGTTACTGGGACTTTTCTGGAGCTTGAGAGAAGAACAAGGTAGATACTGGGCATGCTGCTGGTCCCTAGTGTCCTGTAGAAGAGACTGTGATTGTAATAGGTTAGGTGTAGAAATGTAGACACATATCCCAGGTGGATGAGCTTACAGCTTTCCCAAATCAAAACTAAAATGCAGTTAAATTTTATGAGCTTTATCTGTCCTTCCCTCCTGTAGACACTGGTATTTTCTTTCAAAAGGTATGTTTTCCTGAGTTGCCTATTAAAATGCCAAGACTCTTAGCATCTGGTTATATAAACAAACCATTTTATGCCTGTATTTTCAAATGATCACATTGAATTACTATAGAGCCAGAACATGAATTATCATCATTTCTCAGAGACATAAAAACACAGCAGCTGTATTCTGCTTCGTGTAAGGCTTCTTTTGTAACACATTGTGATAATTCCAGCTGCTTAGAGTTGCCCTGTGCTTACTGGGGCAGGTGCCCACTTGACAGTGAGGGGTGCTGTGTGGATGGATGTCCACTTGCTGAAGAATGACACTGCTGTGTTCTTGGCTGACAGAAGGAAGCCAGCATCCTCGGGGGAGAGAAATAGGTCTTACTTTTTGTTTGTTGGTATGTTTTGGTGAGAGTCCAGAGCTACAGACTTGAAGACACGTGATATAGCACCCTACCATGCCCCAACCCCAAATAGCTGTTCACGACCTTATAAGAGACCTAGCTGCTTGGCAGTCTGAATTGATAGCCTTTGTAACTACTACATAAATGAGAAGTGGGAGTAAATACAGTCAATAGGAAATCCTCCTAAGCCTTAATATATGCCAAAAGTGCATTTCTTAGAGATTATTAAATACCAGTTATGGAGAGAAATTGCTGTTTCATATATATTAGCTCAGTTCTCACTGCTACTTTAATATTGTAATTTTTTTCTTTGTTGCCATATACAGATAGTTAAAAGAAGGTTACACTTTTTTTTAAAGAGTTTATTAGCTGGAGAGATGGCTCAGTGGTTAAGACCACGTGTTTCTCTTACAGAGAACCGGGGTTGGTTCCCATCACTCACATGGCAGCTCACAACTCTCTGTAGCTTTACTTCCAGGGATCTAACCACTTTTGGTCTCCAAGGACATTTCCTCTATGTGGCACATATATGTCATATACCTAAAATATTGTTGAAAATTCTTTGAAAAGTTTATTTGGCTTCACAAGTGGTGCCTGGCAGAGAACTCTGTAGCTTAAATGAATAAGTACTCAACATTTGCCCTTCAGAGAGGTCTCTCTCTCTCTCTCTCTCTCTCTCTCTCTCTCTCTCTCTCTCTCTCTCTCTCTCTCTTTCTCTCTCTCTCTCTCTCTCTCTCTCTTACTCTCATATTTGTGTGTGTGATGAAGAGTTGTGCATGCACATGTGTGCCTAAGCTAGAGATCAATATGTCTTCTTTAATCACTACCCTCCCCTTTTGAGACAAGGTTTCTCTCTGACTGAACCTGGAGCTCAGGGATCCCAGCTGACTTCCTGATCAGCAAGCTGTAGGGATCTTTCAGTCTGCTTCCCAGCTTTTCCACATTGAGCATGGGGATCTAAAGACAGGGCCTCATGCTCTCATGGTAAACACTTTACTGACCGATTCATCTCCCCAGCTTCAACTTTTTGTTTTTAAATAAAGTCATACAATTGGTTCTTAGCCAGTGAAAGCATTTCATCACACCATTGGGGTTAATAATAATGTATGGTGCAATTAAGTCAAGTTGGTTAACTCTGAGTTCACAGAAACTCTCTGGTTACCCCAAGAGCGTGGCTTTTCTGTTATTATTTCCAATATAATGACAACCCATTTCTGGTATACCACATTGTATGACCTTTCATATAGCATTTTTTTTATAAATCAACAATTTTATAGGATTAGCCAGCAAGGTAGAATATTATCCTTTCTTTTTTCCCCTTCCATTTTCTGTGTGCCTAGTACTGAGGAGTGCAGAGGACAACCTTCTAGAGCCATTTGGATAGCTTAGCTTTGAGTTAGAGAGATTAACCCATCCCAGATTCCTGCCCAGGTTTATAAAAAAGCAGTAGTATCCGTTTAGAGCTGTGAACAAGGGTGGGGTTTGGGGAGAGAAGGAGAGAGCATATTCAGTCACAGCTAGTCATCAGTGTAAAGACTAAAAGCAGGAACCTTTATTGTTGAGTTGCTGGGTAGCTCCTGCCAGGGTGCATGCATGAGCTACTCCCTGGTTGTGGCCTGAATCTGGGGAGCCCCGGGGAGTTTATCACTGTCTTGGCTTTGCTTTTGTTGTTTTCTTGCTACAGTCTCTCATTCTCCAAAGCCTAGCTCTCATGTGGAAGAAAACATGAATAACCCTTAGCTCTTTTTGAAGTTCCAGCCACCCACAGAGACTGACTGACTAGCTGGCTTCCAGTCATAGCTTCATATTTCCTAGAAAGAGACTCGGTGCTGCCAGATATGGGTCAGGTGGCTGGCTGCTCTTGGCCAATGTGTGGAACTTGGATTCCTAGTTAAACATGGCTGCCTAGGGCTCCTTGTAGAGACCTGGCAGGAAGTGTCCCAAGAAGAGGGCTGGCTTCTGGATTTGGCAGGCAATCCAAAAGATGCCTCATAGAATAAGACAAAAAGCAACCCAAGTTTTAAGCACTCATTTCTTAGACTGTTACCAGAAAGTGTTAGAGATCATTTGCTTTCCTTGTCTGTCTGAATCAGAAGGGGCGGGAGGATAGGACCAAGGGAAATGTTACCATTGATGTGTTAGAGCTGCACCATACATGCTCTTCATACCTTGAAGAGCCGGGATGCAAAGATTATCCCACTGCCTAGAAAAAAATAATGAAGGGTGCATTCAGCATTGTGCTTCCTTAGCATGTACTATGATGTTTTTATATTTAGTTACTAGCAGCTGAAGTTCAGCGGTCTTGAGAACAAAGGCCTTCTTTCCTGGCTCCTTGGGTAACCATTTGTTCAATTAGCTACCAACTATTTACAATCAGCAGGTTAGTTACATCAACAAATATGTGGCAGGTGCCCCTTGTAGGCTATCTAGTTACAAAGTGTCAAAGAAGGCTGTAACAGTCTCATGAAAGAGGCAGGGGGAGGGGCTACACATACCTGTCCACAGGTAACAAAGGAAGCACTAGTGTTAGTGCCACGAAGGTATATTTCAGTGGCTGGAACACCGAGGCCCAGGGGAGGGACTGCTCAGTGTCATATACTGCAACATCAGGATGCTGGGCTCTTTTGAGTTGACTGAAACACAAGAGAGAGTACGTATCCATTATCCTTTTGTAGACACTTCCCAACATCACTGGCTGTTGGAACCTTGGTTGGATGAACTGAACTGTGAGGAGGAAGGTGCTTGTCCCTTGCCTCCTGTCTCCCCGGGGAGCTGCTCTGGAGTCCATTTCCCAGAAGCCGGGCTTCCCTGTTTCCTATCTGTTTCTGACTTTTGTGTCTAGTCACCACTGCAGTGGAATTACTCATGCTTTGTCTTGAATTGTGCCTTGACATATTCTTTAGGAAGTATTCTTTTTCTGGGCAGAAGTGTCACGGGCACAGTGGTCATACTTCCAGACATGTGGCTTGAAGACTGTGTGAAGGACGGAGGCCTCCTGCTGGCAGAGCTTCAGAGGCAGTTTGCTGTGTGAAGGATTCTGGGAAGGGAGGTCCTCCTTAACTCCTCAGAAGTGCCACAGAAGTCATGCTATGGTAAACGGGATATAGGGGTGTACCTTTAATCCCAACAGGCAGGCTAGGCTATCTCTAAGTTCAAGTTCAAGTTGTTCTACATAGCAAGTTCCAGGCCAGCCAGGTCTACATGGAAGAACTTACCTCCAAACAAAACAAACAAAAGAAAGAGAAAGAGATGGTGTGCTAATGCATTTGTGTAGCTGCAGTGGCTTTGCCTAGGTGGACCTCTTACCAGCGAGCATGACATTTGACAAATGAAACCTATGTGCCATTCAGGTTTCTCCTGTTATTGAATTCATAAGATAGTGGAGGAAAGAGGAGATCCTGAAATGAAGGTAAATGATAGAGAACAAGTAATAGTTATGTTTTCTCTTGGTAGAGAAAACTTACAGTAAGATAGGCATTAAGAGGGAAGTGAGTGGGAAGGGTGAGCGTGGGGTGGGGTGGGGTGGGGTGGGGTGGGGTGGGGTGGGAGAGAGGCATTTCAGGTGCCATCTGCAGAGAGCAAAAGAAGGGAACCCATGGGGTTTTGAGACTGAGTGTGAGCTCATTTAGCAAGAAAACCCGTTCCAAGGCCGCCATGATGTGCATCTGAGAAATTGGACTGGGTGTCAGACATAGTCTTACTTGTGTAGTATTTGTGTCCCCCTATGGTGGCTTGTGGGGTTCCACTTTTCTAGGTGTCTAGGGGGCTTACTTTATTTCCAAGCCTCTGACCTCTCCTTTGGTAACAAGGGTGTGATGCTGGTCACGAGACTGTTGCCAACAAAAGAGAGCACCTGGCCTTCGGTTGGTATTGGTTTTTCTGTTACAGCTCAAAGGGTTTTGATCTCCTGTGATTTTTGTAGGTTGCTAGGAATGAGCAGAAGCCCTGGTAAAGTGTTTTTTGAAAAGACTTATCATTTAAATTATGCTTTCTTCCCAGTCATTGTTTCTTCTGTCTCACTTTTATCTACCTTTGCTGCCTCCAGTCAGGGGACTCATGTGCACTTAAGCTGGAACTTAAGTGTCTGAGAACAGAATTTCTCTGCTAGGTGAAGGTTTGTGTAAACCCTCTCACCTACTTATTCAATGTCCCCTTGGAATGGTGACAGTTGCTACCTGGTTGTAAAGGTCTTAAATCACCTACTCCATCTGGATCGCTGAAGTGTCCAGAAAGAAGCCTAGGTCCCAGGGTGCTCAATTATCCCAGCTGTTAGAGCGGATCACCAGGATGTGTGATAGGAATGTGGCAGGAAACCTCAAACAGCATTTTTATACCATGCTAGCCTAGCGTACTATTTTAATGTGAGCGTGTTTCTTAATAACATGCCCACGGAGCCCTGGACTATAATCATGGGCTCATTTCTCCTCTGGAATTCCCAATATCCAAGTGTTTTTCTCGTATTAAATACCTGTATTTCAGGTTATTCCCCATCTGGGGTATTGCTTTCATTTCCCAGCATAAATCTCTCTTTCCTTCCCTTTTTTTTGGGTTATCTAGGGGACACATTATGGATACGTCTCAGTGCTCCAGATAAGCTTCCACAGTTAAGTTTGTGTGCTCTTGTAAGAGGAGAATGTACTGTAAAAAGGAATCCTGTTTTGATTAAAATGAGCTGTAAAAAGATGCCTTTAAAAAAAAAATCTGGTAAAAGTCCCAAGTGAATCTGAATGTACCTTAAGTGACAGAGACCAGAATGGTCCCCAGTTTGTGAGGTAGTTAGAACATGGGCTTGGAGGACTGTTGTCTTGTGAGGATTTCCCACTGATGTTTTTTGGACATTCTGTGAAGATTTATCTGTTGACATTATTGTTGTCTGTAGACCCAAGAGATCATTTTGCTGCAAGAGATTGAGGATTAGCAACCAGACCAGTTTTCCTTTTAAGTCCAGGCTCCATTAGGAAAATCGGTACCATTACATTAAATAATTCAGCTCTGTTTACTATGTCTGTTTGTCTGTGTCTTTCTTGCCCTGAAGGTTGGTGAGGGTGTGTGTGGAGCACAGGTTATTAGTGGGAATAGTGCATGAGTTCCCAGGCCAGAGGTGACTTGCTTTATCTACCCCAAATATGTCCAGGGGAATCACTAGGTGCTATGTTCTACATGACTCTCTCTCTCTCTTTGAATGCAGCCCGATTCTGTATGCACAGAGCACTCCTATAATGCTGTATGGGATAGAGGTGGTAGTACAGAGGAGAGGTGAAAATCGCAGACGTGGAGGGCTGATCCTGCATTGTTTCTGTGCTCAGCCTCTGCCGTGGTTGCCTTGGGACTGCATCACCAATGCAGTAGTTCTTAGAGGTGGGCGGGACCTCCAATAGATGACTCCATAAGAGCAGAGACCAAGGAGTCCTTTCCCCCTGCATCCTCCATAAGGTAAGCACAGACCTAGGAGAGCTTGTACCTGAGGCAAAGATCAAGTATCTGGGCTCTCCCACCTTCCAGAAGTGGAAGGAACAGCCTTCAATTACCCAGGCTAAAAATCCTTACAGTGCACGAAAAGGTTAAGAGAGCTTCTTGTCAACAGATGATCCTGAGTAGGACAGTTGTCTTCCCTCAACCTTAATTTCTTTGTATTGTGGCAGTGCCTATTGCGAGGAGAATGCATCTAAAGTAGTGACCAGATGGAAGAGATTCTTGTTTGATTCTCTTGTCATCGCTGTTGTCATCTGTTTTGTCATCAGGGTCATGAGTGGAGATCACTAGCTCTCAACTGAGAACTTACCCCCCCTCCCCCAGCCCCCATACATGCTGTATGAGGGTCACAGACATTTTGATGATCAAAACGTGGGGGATGTGATGCTAGTATCTACAGGGCAGAGGCTGCACTGGTTTTTAAGTTCTCTGCGGTACACAAAACAGTCTGTGTAAATTAAAATGATTTAACCCCAAGTCAGAAGCAGAAACCCTGAAATCCCTTCATCCTTTATAGATCCCTTCATCCTTTTTAGTGTGGGTAACACTAGAAAATATTCCTGTTTTCATTCTCTTTGTCCTTGACCATCTCTCTCTCCTTTACTCCTCCTCTCCTCTCTACCTCCCCTCTGCCCCACTATTTTTTGCTCTCTGTTTGTTTTGTTTTGTTTTTTTTCTCCGTCTTGAGATGGAGTCTCTTGTAGCCTAAGCTGTCCTTCAACTCCCAGTTCTCCTGGCTCCACCTCCTAAGCCTTGGTATTACTGGCCCGTGCCACCACATCTTTCTTCTTCTACCTCTTGATGTGATAACTGTATTAAAAATGTTCTGTTTGTAACCTGGTACATTCTTTGTGCCTTCTGCCTTTCTTATTGTGCTTGTGCAAATCATTGTCTGCCAGGTCATGCAGAAGAAGTTATTAGCAGGTTATTTCTCTCAATTTCTACCTCAGTAAGAAGGCACGGTTAGGTTTTCGAACTTGAATGTAATTAATTGGGCTTGAATGTTCCTGCTGTTGTCTCAGGATAACCGAAGAGAGGGCTTTGAGACGCCTACATTTCTGCTAGAGTTTTGTTAATTTGTCATTATTATCTTAAAGGTTTATGTTTTGTTTATGGACCTTAATTACAATTTTCACTGAAGCACTTAAATTATTTCTGTGTAAGGGGAAATGTGAGTTACTTCGCCTTACACAGAAAGTGTTTATTACATTGAATTTCCCATTGACATCAGTTTGCAAGGAATGGATTTGGTCAGTTTCATAGGGAATGACATTTTCTGTCTGTGGATGTGTATGGATATGTTTGTGTGTACACATGTGGAGGCTAGTCATCAGTCTAGGGTGTCCTTCTCAAGGTCTTTTTTACCTTGTTTTCTTGAGACTGGGTATGTTAGTAGCCGGGAGTTCACTGAGTAAGCTCAGCTGACTAACTGAGCAGTGAACCCCTGGATCTACCTGCTTCTGTCTCTCCAGCAATAACAATTTAAGTGTAACAGAGCTCTGGGCAGACCTTATTAGGTTCTGAGACCTTAGTACACCTACTCATGATGGAAGTACAATTCAGACTATAAAACTCAGCCCATAGACAGCACCACCCGCCAAAACTAAAACAAACACCTAACCCATCAAAGCCCACAGTTCTGGGATAGTGCTCAAAATGTGCTTCCACTTCTGGTTAGCGTTTTATAATGAAATATGTCAAACCAGAACATGGTTTTTATGCTTAAAAACTCACCCTAAGAAAGGATCAGGTACACGGGTATCTCAAGTACACAGGGTAGTCCCTGGCTTGCTAATAAAAACTTTCTATTGGCTTAAACTCATGTCTGAGCTGTCTCCTCTGGTGAATACCCTACAAAAGTTAGGAAACACACACCACCATGCTTGGGATTTTATATTATCTGGGAATTTGGTCCGCGTGCACACTCTTGCATTGCAAACTCTTCAAAAAGCACTTTACTGACTGAGCCATCCTCCAGTCTTTTCATAAGCAACTTTAAGGACATGTATTTGTGAGGGACCTATCATGCCACATCTAAATATCTCCACAATGTGTTTTTTATTTGTAATCAATAAACAAGTGAGTAAAAATTAGACAGTTTTGAGAGGAAAGGTTTTGAGATTGTTTTTTTGAACATTTACATTTGTAAATGTGCCCATTACAGTAGTAAAATTGCATCGTGTAATTTTAGTCTAGACAGTGTCATTATCCCCTAATAGAATACTGCCAGTCTAACACTGTTTTAGTTTGTATCTCTTTACTAGATTGGCTGTGTTTGTTCTGTAGAAAAATGATCATCTTATTTATTTGTTGCCTTATTTTAAAACTTGTCTTGCAATCAGCAGGAAACAGACAAAGAGTACATAAAGATTATAATTATTTTGGTGTATTTATTAGTCTGTTTGTTTGTTATTTTGGCCTGGCTGTCCTGGAACTCACTATATAGACCAGGCTGGCCTTGAACTCACAGAGATCCTCTTGATTCTGCCTCCCGAGCGCTGGGATTAAAGGTGTTGCACCATCATACCCAGCTTGATTATTTTTATTTTAAAGCAGGTGATTTTGAAGGTGTATGTTGCTGGTACTAGACATGTTATGTGTTCATCTGGGCCTGCATAGTGCTTACCTGGATTGTATACATTGTGGGAAATGGTGGAAGTGTAGACTGGACCTTTGCTTTCTTCATTGTGGGTAGGTTACATGTCAACAAAGGTTTAGTAACAAAGGTTACTAAAGGATTGTGTGGATTTTCTTGTGGTGGTGAGGAAAGCAATGTTTCCATTTGCCATGGAAAGAAAGTAGCAAAGTGTTCTTAGTAAAACTAAGGCTTTTTCAGTCACTTTCTCCTTCAGTTCTCCATTCACTGTGTCATTAATTCAGTTCCTCTCTCCCTCTCCCTCTCCCTCTCCCTCTCCCTCTCTCCCTCTCCCCCTCCCTCTCCCCCCCTCCCTCCCTCTCTCTCTCTCCTTGATGCTAAATCTTGTGCTTGATGAGTGTTAAAGGGATGAACAGAAGAGTCCCAGTTCTTGTATGACCAGTTCCATGTTGATGTGAGCAATTATTAGAGCCACTGGTTTCTAACCTCAGAATGCAGTGTGTGGGATTGCAGGGTATCCTGTTCTTAGGGACCTTTAAAGAGGTTGTGAAGTTTTATGCTTTTTCCTGAGCATCCTTCACATGAAGGTTACATTCATCTCCACTTACTTTTAATCACCCCCAGATGATGACTAGATCTGTGTGATAAGAAATTAAAATGCTAGCAGTGAAGGGATAGTTGCCACCTGTTAACCATCTCGCCTTCTTCCCCATTTCCACACAATAGATTTTATAATTTTCTCTGAGGTTAACATTTCTGTTCAGACTTTCTGTGAACAGAATGGGTGGGATGAGGAGAAGCGGGGAGGGCTGTGGAGAACTTGATGTTGATGCACAGGGGCAGTTACATGTTCATGTGGGGAGGAAGTTTTTGGACCAGAAGACCATATGGATATGTGTGTGCATGTGTATGTGTTCCTGCAGAGATTATAGGGCAACTGCAAATGTTGTTCCTCAGACATCATCAATTTCTTCTGAGACTAGCCTAGAACTGTGCTAGTTCCAGTAGGCTACGCTGTTTGGCTCAGACATCTGCCTGCTTCCTCTTCTCCATCCCTGGGATTGCAAGCATGTGCCACCTTGCTTGGCTTCTTTAAGGATTTAATTTTATTATTTATTTTTATTGCTTGTATAAATCTCTCTCTCTCTCTCTCTCTCTCTCTCTCTCTCTCTGTGTGTGTGTGTGTGTGTGTGTGTGTGTGTATACGCATGTGTGTGCAAAGTCTCTTGACCAAGAGGAGTTTTCTAAATAGTATACTTCTAGAAATACTTGGATAAGGGATTTTGTAGTCAGTTGAAATTTCATTTAAATGATTTGTGGAGCACCTGTTTAGTTTAGCTTAACTTGGTTTAATTAAAGCAAACCTCAGTTTACCAGGAGTGTTGTCTTAGATCTGTGGATAGTTATTTTGACTATAATTAGGATTAATCTGTGGTGTTAGAAGAAACCCAGGCAGTCTTCGAAAGCCTTGGTCGTGGGCACAGCAGCAACTCTCTGCCTCTTGTGATGGGAGTCTGTCCCTCAGGATGGTGGCTGCTACCTGGCTTTGGCTGGGTTTTGTGATCCAGGAGGGAAAGGGGCTTGGATGAATGGAGAAGTTTCTGTGCAAAGCCACTACTAAAGCTGTGCTCAAGCTGCAGCTTTCAGAATGTATTTTAGGAATGAGGCATGCTATGACACTTTAAGGGGTTGCTTTAGCACTGGCCCATTCTAATTTCCAGTCAAGTCTGTTTTCTTCTTGTTGTTTAGCTCTTGTTTGTTTCCGTCTCTGCCCTAAAGTCTTAGGAGATTCTACGTGTTTATACAGCTGTGCATTCATAGAAACTGTACTTCTGTTTCTTCTTTATCAGAAGCAGCAGTTGTGAAACATGGATCGTATTAATTACAAAAACGTTTCTAGCAACCGCAGTTGCTTGTAGACTCCAGAGCCACCTTGTCCCTATTAAAGCTGATTTGGGCACGTCCTTCCGGAACCGTGAGCTGTAGTGTTTATCTGCCTCCTCTCTTGTGGAGAGTTTGAGGCCCTTGAGGCTGGGTAGGTTGTCTGACTTGTACTAATTAAGCTTTGCTTACATGTCATAGACTAAAGATAGTGTATAATAGCCACAACTCATGAGCTAGAGCCATAGTTTTCTAGATAAATAGAAAGTGCCATCAAACAAGCAAAAAACACAGGCAGATTTCAACCTAAAAACACCTTGAAACATGCAAGAGCTAAAATGCCCGGAGGATGGGGTGGGAGCGTTTGGTACTGTTAGAGGGGCCCTTGAATTGTGTATCTTTTAGCTTCAATGTGGCATGTAGCTTGTTCCCATTGATAAAGTTTGATTGGAACACAAACATTCCCATGCACCGTATACAGTCCAAGGCTGCTTTCCGACCCCAGCATCATTGCTGAGCAGTTATGGTAGAATGAGCATGGTGCATAATGCTTCAGATAGAGTAGTCTTGCTTAGAACATTACAAATGGTGTACATACTGCCCAGAAGATTTCTGAGTTTAGAGAAATTTAAATAGGATGCTGAAACAGTAGCCCAGTGGAGTTCTAGGAGTGAGTCCCAAAATTGTACACATAAAAGGAGGCGTGTGGAGGAAGAGACCTAGGACTAGGCTAGACTGCTTGGCTAGCATGCTCAGGGCCTGAGAGAGAGAAGTGCCTGCTTTGTTACAACTTTAATTGTAAGCACAGAGTGGAATATGAGATTGATTTATATCTTCACTGTTCTCTTGTTTCTTCATCTCCCACTTCTTTGTTTTTTTCTTTTCTTTTCTTTTTCTTTTTCTTTTTCTTTTTTTCTTTTCTTTTCTTTTTTTTTTTTTTAAAGGGTTTCTCTGTATAGCCTTGGCTCCTTGGCTCCTTGGCTGTCCTGGAGCTCACTCTGTAGACCAGGCTGGCCTCGAACTCAGAAATCTGCCTGCCTCTGCCTCCCAAGTGCTGGGATTAAAGGCATGCACCAGCATAGTCTGGCAGAGATTTAGTGTGCGTGTGGGTATGGGATTGTGGGCAGGTGGAAATAACCCAAGGGCCATGCCAGTGTAAATGCACACTTCTTTCCATATCTTTTATTTAAAAGTCTCAAATGTGCCCAGCTAGCTCATTTGGTATAGTATGAGACTTTTTAAAAATGATTTATTTATTATTTCACATAAGTGTGAGCCACAATGTGGTTGCTGGGATTTGAACTCAGGACTTTGGAAGAGCAGTCAGTGCTCTTACTCGCTGAGCTGTCTCGCTAGCTCCCCTCTCATTTCTTGATACCCAGTCTTTGGTTTTTAATCTCTTCCCTCTTCTGTCTAAAATTTATACACACTGGTAGGAGATATAGACATTCTTGTTGTGGACTACCATCTACTTAACACCCCTTACATATTTTCCAATGTTAATATCCTCCCCCTGAAACACGTTCTTTCTTAGCTGTATTATCTCTGCAGTACTAGGATGTCGGCCTCTTGAAGGTAGATATTTTATTCTGTTCACAGCTCAGCCCAGTACCTACTACAGTTTCCAAAAAGATGATGAATGCTTATAAACTTTTTCAGAATCCATAGATAATGGTTTGTTTATCTTATCCTGTTTAGCTTGTCATTTAAACATTCCCCCAAATGTTTGTGGTTAAGTACTTCGTTAACTTTCTAGTTATTTGGATATCTATTAGGTTTTTTTTTTCTTTTTTTAATACTAGTTTTCTTGGAGAAATTATACCGTAAGCTAGAATTCTACCTTGAGGTAGAAGTATCAGGCCAAAGGACACTTGAAGGAGAAAAGGAGCATTATTTTCTGACATGTGGAAACCTAAAAGGAAATTGATTGAACACTGAGAATCAGGCGCTTGGAACACAAGAAAAAGGAAGAGCGGAGTCTCTCGGGGAACTCAAGCAGGTTGGAAGACATCCAGAAGTCAGAATTGATGTTGTTTTCCCTTCCTTAAACCTGTCCTTTATCTCCCGGTGAATCCGCTTGTATCTCCCATCCCTTGCTAAGCAGTGCTCTGTCTCTATATACACAGCGTCAGAAAATGGTCATTAGTTTTGACCGGTGTGCCTTGTATAAAGCAGTGGTTTCTGTATCTCTGGAGATGGACATACTGGAAAACAACAAAACAAAACTGTCTGTATTGAGCATGCGCTACAGACTTTTCTTACCTGTCAGTGTTATCAGCCCAAGAATCTGATACAACAGTTATCTACTTAGCATTTGTATTGTATTTGTATTTGGTAATGCCACGAGTTTAAAGTACGTGGGAGTGCTTGTAGGTGATATGCAAATACTGAGACATGTTATGTAAGGATTTGAGTATTTCCATTTTACTGTCTGCAGGTCCCTAGTCTGCTTTCTTTAGGCTACTAAAAAGCCTTTGCTGGACCAGCTTGACCTTTTCAGCTTTGAGGGGAAGCCTGCTTGTTGCTCTCAGAAAGACTGGGTGACAGAGGCAGGGACAGCAAAGACCATGAGGAATGCTTGCTTTTATAAGTATTGCATGTGTCAAACATGTTGATTTGAACATGCTTTATTGCACCAGTCTCTTACCACAATTGAACTGAAAGGCCCTAGGCTCCCTGAGGAGCTCAAGCTGACAAGTTGAAATGACATGATTCTTTGGCTCTAAGCTACCCTTTTCCCACTTTATTAGCTTAAGCTTAACAGTTCTTTATGGTTCCTGTAGCTGACTTCACAGGCTCAATAAAATGCTGCCTAATCAAGATCTGCCTGTCGAAGGAAAATAGGCTTTCTTATTTTTTTTCTCCTTTGTTCAATGGCAGTAACCCTTGTGTGATGTAACTGTCCACTTTGGCTTTTATCTAAGAAAAAGGACCATGACTGGACTTCAAGGTGTTGGCTTTAAAAAAAAAAAAACAACCCACTAATTTAGGCAGAGTTGGGTTGAAGATATATTCTGCAAGGAGGACTTAATTGCTTTTCTTCATCTTTTTCCCCTTTCTTCCCTGTGCAGACAGCAAGCTCAATTGTTAAACCAAAGCAAACCCAGGTGGTGGTGCACACCTTTGATCTGAGCACTCCGGAAGCAGAGTCAGGCAGATCTCCACGACAGCCACGTTGTTTGTGAAACTAAGTTCAGCCAAAGCTTGCATAGGCTCTTCAAAAGTATAGAATTATTTTTCTTCTCCAGTACTAGAAACAAAGTTTTTCTCTTGGTCCTCTTTAGGCCTACAGGTTATAAATAAAAGTCAGGCAATACATCGATTATATTAATAAGCATTTGTGATAAAGCTTACACTAACAATTTTGGGGTTTTTGTTTTTTCCTTCCTTCCTTCCTTCCTTCCTTCCTTCCTTCCTTCCTTCCTTCCTTCCTTCCTTCTTTCCTTCCTTCCTTCCTTCTTTGTTTCCTTTTCTTTTTACAGGGTTTCTCTGTATAGCCCTGGCTGTCTTGGAACTCACTCTGTAGATCAGGCTGGCCTCAAACTCAGAAATCCACCTGCCTCTGCCTCTCAAGTGCTGGAATTTTAAAGGTGTGTGCCACCACTGCCTGGCACACTAACAGTTTTTTAGAACATTTATTTGCTTGTTTATTGGGTGTGTTAACTGTGGGTCCATATATGTCCTGGACATATAGGGAGAGAGGGAGGGAG
Organism: Mastomys coucha; assembly: GCF_008632895.1. Taxonomy (NCBI): domain Eukaryota; kingdom Metazoa; phylum Chordata; class Mammalia; order Rodentia; family Muridae; genus Mastomys; species Mastomys coucha. Next base: position 87,849,935 of record NW_022196903.1, on the reverse strand, counting down.
AGAGGGAGGGAGAGAAGGAGGGAGGGAGGGAGGGAGAGAGAGTGAGTGCGTGCACCAGAGGACAGCTCTTGGGAGTCAGTATACTCATAGGATCAGGCTCAGATAGTTGGCCTTGCACAGCAAACTCTTATCTGCTGAAGTATCTTACAGGCCAGCTTTGACAGTATTTCTTGTTTTGAGCTCTCTGGATAAGAATTGGAGAGATAAGAGCCCTGGGGATTTTATGTCTAAGCTGTTTCTTCCTTGTGGAAGGCAGAACAAAGGTAGAGGAAAACTTGTCCAAATTATTAAGGCTGTACCTTGCTCCAAGATGGTTAACAAATGTTTAACAGAATTGCAATTTGTATTTATTTGGAGAAGTACCACATGATTTAGAGTGCTTTTGCAGTCTTGGTTTCATTGTAGCAAAGGTTCTAGAGTGCAGTCCACGCTGGCAGGTCTATCAGAGGCTTCCATAGACCATGAATATAGCTAGCTGGTAAGACTTTTCACAAGTTCACAGTGCAAAAGCAACTCCTAAACACAGAATAAAATGAGTCCCTTACAATTCATACAGACGTGTGCTCCTAACTTGTCCACAAAGCACAATGTTACCAGTGGGAAGCGATGCTCTGATGGCACGTAAGTGACAGGTAGGTTGTGTTAGACCGAGCTCTGGGGCTGAGTTCACGAACTCGGCTGAACTGCAGGGATATGATTTGTAAGACTGGGATGACACCTACTTTGTGGATGCTTCTGTGATCCCCAGAACAGATTGCATTTAAAAAAAAAAAATCCCTGTAAAGCCTTCAGAAGCTTGTCACATACACATGACTTGTTAGTGCTTTACAATTAAGCTTTGGGAGAACTGCTCCTGATTATGCCCAAGTAAAGTTGCGTGAAACAATTGAGTTACAGTATATGTGAGTTACCGTTAGGGTTTCTTATTTGACCTTGAAGGAATTTAGAATGATCTGAAAGTGTGGAAAAATAAGGAAATGGCCACTTCTAGACCTGTAGGATCCCCGAGGATCAAGCGTAGGTGAGCTTTGCTTGCCTCACTGGTCATTTTGACTTTAACCTTGACGGTCTCCACCCCTGACCTCAGCCCTGCTGGGTTCCTTCCCTCTTTCTGAGTTTGCTTAGCTTTTTGGCTTTTGCATGGGGGATTTTTTGTCTGGGATGCTTTCCCCACTCACTTTCCATGGCAAAGTCCTTATCTGTGTTACTACATGATTGGCAGTTGTTTTATTAACTTGCAAACCCTGATTAGGGATTCAGCTTAGTGTTCCCAGAATACCATGGGCTTGCTCCTCACATTCCACTCTGCTTTTATAATTGCCCACTTCCTTGCCCCACTGGTCTGCTGGGCTGTGAAATCTCAGAGGACAGAGAGTATGTCCTGTTTGCTGTCATCTCTCCAGCACCTAATATAGCCCTTAGCTCCATGAAATAATTTGGAGTACATAAATGAATGGTGTGTGAGCTTTGGTTCCCCTGTCGTTCAAGCTCAATGTGTTTTTGGTTTTCTATTTAAAGTTTCTGAGCTGCCTAGAACTGCTAAACATAACATCTTTGTTTTGACAGTAGACGGTTCACTAGAAAAAAATGACAGAGGAAGACTTTTCAAGTTGGATTTATTCTTCAGTGTGTCTGGTTTCTTTTAGGGTGTGTTGCTGTGCAAATGCTGTTTTGATCCAGAGTTGAGAGTCTTAAAGGTGGCCACAGTGCCAGGACTACCATAGCGTCATCCCCATCTGTTCCTTGTACCCTGAGTGCATCTGTCTGTGGTTGTCTCTGTGAGCTTCTGTCCCTCGGTGTCTTAGGGGAAGAAAAAGAAGTGATGTTACCACAGGCATTCGGATGGCAGCTAACTTAAAATATGAGTTGAAAGGAAAATCCTCTAATTCCCACTAATGAATTGCTGTGTGCTTCTCTGTGTTAGTCAGGGCATTGATTGAAATATTTTTAAGTAGGAAAGCTTTAAAGATGAATCACTGAAAGAGGCGTGTCTGCCAATACCAGAGGATTCCTTGACCAAAGGAATTATATTTAATACCACCTAATAAGAGATACTTTGCAAAACAATTCATTTAGATGTAGGGGCAGAGAGAGGTTTTTGATCTGGTCTACAAGGCACAATAGAAATACAAAGAAATACTGATTTCATTCATTTATTTTGTTCACCTGCTAAGTCTTTATTGGGGGCTAGCTGCAGCAAGAACTTTTCCAGGGCAGAAGTAGAACAGGGAACCAGTCCCCCAGTATTTATAACATGTTCCATTTCTTGTAATGATTGATGCTATTGTGATGAGTTCCATCTTGAATAAGTACTTTGCTTTAGTCTGTCGTGTGACTAGAAAGCTCAGGAAGGAGCACATTGCCACGCTATCTGTATTTTCTCTGTTCCTGACATTCAGTGTAAACATTTACGTTTTATTTGTGTTTAATCCTTGATTTATCAACCTACTATCAACTTTGGTCATGATCTTGGCTTGGATGAAATGAACCAATAAATGCTGCTTCCCTCAAAAAGGAAGGAGGGGATGAATATGAAATTAGATCGGTAAAGACATTACCCAGGTAGTTCAGCATCCCCTTTCTGTAGCTTTGAAGATAGTGCCCTCTTGTGGTGCACTGTATTTCTCCTCACTTAGATAAACTGCTCAAAATTACATAAATTCATGGCTCTGTTGGAGTTAAATCGCATTTTAAGTGGTTTATTTAGAAATAATTGATATGTGGTGCAACGTTCCTGCATGGAACATTTGGTACAGTTTAGTGTTTTTAACGGAGTTACAGAGTTATGCAACCATCTTGCATCATGCAGCCTTTGTATTCTTATTTTAGGAATATTTTAATCTCCTCTCAAAGTATCCTCCTTTCTCTGTCCCTTCCTCCAGTGGCTCAGGGCCGGAAACATTCAAGAAAATGTACTTTCTGCTTCTATAGACTTTTGTAGATGTTTCACACAATGGGAACTATATAATGCCTTGTCTTTGTAGTTTCTGCTTTTTCTTCCCATGTGATCACGTCAGGACTCAAGTCCTTTTTTGCCAAGAATATTCTACTGTGTGACTCTGTCTCTATCATACTTTACAACTTACCAACTAGTAGACCTTTGAGATTGTTTCTGCTTTTAAAGCTTGTTATAATTAACATCACTTGGGAGTGTTCATGTGTAAGGTTCTATGTGGGCATATGCTTCCATTTCTCTTGTAATGCACATTAGAACAGAGTTCTGAGGTCAACTGGTAACTCCACATGTAACTTTCTGAAAAACTTAAAGACTGTTTTCCAAATAGAAACTCTTAAAAAAAAAAGTAAGGCAGAGAGGAATTGAAGAAGGAAAAGGATGTCAAAACACACACACACACACACACACACACACACACACAGAGGAGTTTTATAGTTTTCAGGTAATTGGCACTGGTAGGCTCTGGTCCCTTAAACCACTTTTCATTGTTTGCCAAGCAATAATAGTGTCTCCCCCACAGTAGTATCTGGTAAGGACTCAGTAAGGTAAGAGTTATGCTTCACCTACTGTCAACTCTTAGGAAATGTTACTATGGATATTGAACCTGAAAGCTAAATGACCTCAGTAGAGTAGAGCACTTCCACCTATGAAGATCATATTCTAAACTGCAGAGTCAGAAAGGGATTATGATGGGGTTAAGAGTGACAGCCTAGCATGAACTGGAGTTTAAGCCCGAGCAAAAACCAATTTATAAACAAATAGAGATGAAAAGGACTACTTCAAAATATTAGCATTTAAAGGTAAGCAATCGAAGAAAACTTTTCATTTAACATTTTTTATTTTGCTAAAATAATTTATGTAATATTAAAAAAATTGTTTCTGTTCTCTCTTTTCAAGAGTTGTAGAAGAACCTTTCAGTTATTTTTCTGTTTTCAGTGCGTATGTGCATTTTTAGGTGTGTGTCAAATGTTTAATGTGCCTGCCCGTGCAGAACAGAGGTCAGCACTGGCGTCTCCATTTGCTTCCACCCCGGCACCCACCCAGCCACCCAGCCCTGCATTTGGAACTCATCCATTCCTTATCTGAGAATGACCAACAAGCCCCAGGAAATCCTGTTTCTCATCCTGAAACTGGGGTTAAGGTGCAGAATGTTGGTTCTGGAGACCTGAAGGGTCACATAATTTATTTTTTAAATGTTTGGGTCTCCTGCTTGTGTGGAAGCGCTTTGCAGACTGAACCCTCTCCCCAACCTCTCAATGGTTATTTTCATATTAGGTTCTTCTTTGTTGTTATAATGAAGTCCACCAAGTTAAAGTTAGTTCCTTAAAACGAAGCAGTTTCTGGAGACTGGTGCTGAGCAGTGAGCCCAGTGGGCTAAAAATCGAGCCATGGAGGAGGCTGCACTCCCTTCTGGTGTCTCCTGTGGGAAACTCCATTTCCTTGACGGAACAGACTCTCCAGTCCAGTCAGTAACCCGGGCACCTCTACCCCCAATGCCTGTAACCCCAGGAAAGACCCAAACTACATGCGTTGTGTGGTTGCCAGCGGGCAGGGCGATGCACATTAAAGACAGAAGGGAGAAAGACCTGTAGCAAGTCCTTCCATAGATGGTATCACATGGTAATACTGCTTTGATGCTCTTCACCCCGATGGAGCTTCTTAAGTACCTAAAGCTCAGTAAATTCCATTGTGTCACTGGTCTTTGAGAAACAGCAATTGCCATATAATTTGGGTAATGATTCTTTTAATGGGTCTACTTCTGGAGCGTAAACTAAGGCAGCTATGATGATAAAGCCCTCAAATGCTGCCACTCCAGGCCAGGCATAGAGAAGGGCTCAGTGACTGAGAGGAGGCGTGTGTGTGTGTGTGTCAGGATCTGTTCTGTAGATGCCGTGTATGAGTACTATTCTGTTCTTCCAAACATTTAAAAAATAAATTATGTGGAGTCTGAACTGAAAAGCATCCCTAGGCCACTGCTCTCTGAGAATTGAAAAGCAGCAGCACACAGACCTCCTTCATCTCTGCTTGAGCCAGGTTCTTTTCTTATCACTGCATCTCACACAGCAGTTTCCTCCAGGAGACTCTGGAGGTAAACAAAAGGTCACTTCGGTGGAAGAACAGAGACTTGGGAAGATTCTCATGGTCCCTCCACAGCAGTGTAAAAAGGAGTAAACCGTGGCTAGGCAGGAGACTGGTCAGAACTGAACATGGAGAGGAGACTCTGGGAAGGCTGAGCTGCCCTGAGCAGGGATGCGGATGCCTTCCCTTCATCCTTGTTGCCTCTACCTAACCCCCGCCCACATTCATTAGTAACACCAATAAAAACTCACCGGCTCACCACATCATTAACTTGCTGCAGTCATTGCCTTGGTCTGTCCTGAGTTCCCTTTCTGGGGTAAACAGATACATGTGTTGTGTTTCTCCAGAAGTCTGTCACCCCGTTGTTCATAACTTCCTTAATTTTCCTATGGTTTTGCAAACAAGTTCATGCATGATCTTCAGATATGCACTGGGCTGATTCAAATTCTTTGGATCACAGTAATGTATTTTTTAAAATATTAGCATCATTTGGCTTCAAAGAGGAAAACTGCTGCTCAGCTGTCGGTCTGTTCGTGACACTGATTCGGAACATAACAATGGCTATGACTCTTTGTGACTTGACCTGCACAGGAGCCTCCAGGTCTCTTCTTTGGACTGGCTTTAGATGGGCTTTGAGTCCTTTGAATGTTTTGTTAGGAGATTTCTGCCTCCAATTCTCCTCTGGGCACTTGAATAATATTATAACTAAGTGCTGATTAAAGTGAGCAAGAATGAGTCTGAGAGGGGAAACTTGTTTTCTGCTGTTATCCGTTGGTACCCTTGGGTAGTAAGCTCCTTGCCCTCCTCTCTGCCTTTCCCAGGGCATAATCTCAGCCATCAGTGGTACCTCGACTTCCGGTTGGTCAGGTGTGTTAAAGAAACATCATCTTTTGCCTTTTTGTCTCATTATTTTCCTGGTAACACATCCTGGCATCACACAGAGTCTGGAGGAGTTTCAGCTAGTTAGGGAAAGGTCAGTGCTACTTATCACTGCTGTATATTAACACATGTGTCATCTTCAAAGGGTAGATCTCCATGGGGACCTTACAGGGTCAAGATCTTTCCATCTGTAGTGTGAATTATGTTCATCAGATTGTGACTTTAAAAGGCTATGTTCCTAGAAAGGATCTATTCACAATATGGACTGTAGACCCACAGTAGACATTTCCTGGGAAGCGGGGAGAGGCCATTAAAGATGGCATACATCTGTCACTTCATCATGCCATTCCCACTCTTGGGAATCAAATTCAATATTACCTTCATAAAGTTTGTCTTCAAAACAAAGCCATCTGTCTGTCCATCTACCCATCCATCCACCCACCCATCAAACAAAGAAAACAAGGTCTCTTTGTGTAGCCCAGGCTGATCCACACTTTCATCGTCTGCTTGCTGAGTGCTCCGATTGCAGACATGGGCCACCACACCCAATTAAAGTTTGGTTTAAAATCATTCCACAGTTCTTTATGCCCAAAACATAGAGAAAACCATGGTAGATTTTCTAGGTAGGTATGTCATCTTTGGGGAAATGTTGGGCTTTTTACAGTCACTTCTGGCTCCTCTTCACTGGGGCTGATACTGAGAAGTTACATGGACCCTTCCCAAGTCTGTTTGGGTACATGACAAATTCATTAATGGAAATCTGCAAGAAAACCCGGACTGGAAATGGCAGTGTTGGCTGAGCCCATGGTGCAGTGAGAGAGCCACACTGGCAACACTATGTGCTGGAGCAGGAGCTTGGTGAAGAAGTGGGTGAGGCCGAGCTGGCATTCCGTTGCAGCTCTAGAGCATGGGAACTCCAGAGTATGACCAAGCACTGTGCAGGTTCATAGACAGTGAAGAGATTTTTATTGTGTTGGTTAACAAGGGAACTCTTGAGAACCGGGAAGGACGTTGGTGTAGAGGACATTGGCTACCATGAGTTCCAGTGCAGTGTTGCCGAAACCACAAATGTGTGGTCTTCTGGCCAAGTGTCTGTGGGTTCATATTGTTGGTGCATTCAACTGTGGCCCTGGGAGGTGCCACTGCTTATAAGTTTGGCGTGACTGAGCCAAGAAAGAAGGTATTTGCAGATTTCTACAGAAATTATGATTCCATGAAAGATTTTGAAGAGATGAGGAAGGCTGGTGTCTTTCAGAGTGTGAAGTGATTTCAGAATGCAAAGAATTCTTTGGATTGCACTCCGTAGAAGTTCATTGCTGACCTGTGTTCCTGAACTATGAAACATGAATATGTGGGCAAAGGAACGGTTTCTCTCAATAAACAATAATTATATGGACAGTAAACAAACAAACAAACAAACAAAAAACAAGGGCACTCTTGGCAGTTTGTGCCGGCTTATCTCTTGTTTAGCGGTAAGTGGTGGCAGCTATTCTGGTCATTATAGGATGTTTAGTGTGTTTTCTCTTCCATGATGGTATGGCCTTCATATCTGTGACAACAATTAATGCCATTGTCCTCTCTCCAGTATCCCCTGTCATCCTTACCACAAGATGAAAGCTTTGAGTTTGAAAACTGACTCTTAGGAATCTGACCAAGAGTATCTTTTTAAAAGTTACCCAGCCAAAGACAAATATTGACTAGCTTTCTGCCTTTTCCCATCTGCCTATGAAGTTTAGTGGCTCCCAGCTTCAGGTCTGGTTCCTGCTGGGTGTGGATAAAAGCATATTTCCCCTGGTCTTGATGTGTGCTGAGGATGTGGTCCACTGTTATGTGATAGGCCTGGGTCTTCAAGTGTTGTCTGCATTTTCTACTAACTTGCATCTGCCAAGAGGTTGAGTGGTAGAAACGGTTGTTGCACATGGCTTTTGTAAGACTTTAAAGAATGTAGGATCTGAAATTGCCTAGCATGAGGTAAGTGTTCCCTGATATTTTATGGGTTGGTGAATGATGCCTGACATTATAATGCGTATATATACAATACTGCATATCTACTTATCCATAGCGTTACTGGATTCCAAACAGTATGGGATAGTGTTGGCTATGATGTATTGGCTGTTCCCTATGTGCCAAGTTTCTTGCTAGTTCTTTATATATATTATTCTTTGTCAGTTAATTAACAGCTTTTTGGGGATATAATTGCCCTACAATAATTTGCACAGGTTTCATGCATACAGTTTGATGAATTTTGGCCTTTTTTTTAGCATCCACAAAACTATCATGCATGAAACAACACCGTTAGGGGAGCACTCTTTATTTTGTTGCAGATTTGCTTGTTGTTACTATAGACTAGATTGTCTTTGAGAGTGAAATAAAAAGAAAGATGCAGTGTGGGGCAGGCAAGATGACTCAGTGGGTAAAATCTCTTACTGCCCAGACTGATGACCTTGAGTTTGAGCTCAGAGACCCTCTCGGTGGAAGGAGAAAACTGACTCCAAAACGTCCTCTGACTTCCACATAGATGCCAGGGCATGTGCACACCATATATAGAATACATGCACATACACAAGATAAATCAATGTTTAAAAAGTAAAATAAATGAAATAAAAGTGGGCTGGCAAAGTGGCCTAGTAGGTAAGGGTGCTTGCTACCAACCCTGATAACCCAAGTTCTATCCCTGGATCCCTCATCATGATAGAAGGAGAAAACTAAGTCCTGCAAGTTGTCCTCTGGCCTCACACACATGCTGTGACATGTGTACCCCACCCATCAGGAGTAAATAAATTAATAAAGTGTGATTTTTTTTTTTAAAAAAGTGAAGATGTGATATAAATTTTCTAGAAAAAATGAATTACTTATTTAACCATGTTTTAAACATTTTAATATGATGTGGCTTGGGATTTACCTCAGTGGTAGAACAGCCCTTGTCCGCCATGTATGCTGTTCTTGTTCAATCGCTAGCCTTATAAAAGCAGACCTAGTGGAGGTGATGCGAACTCTGTGCACTCACTCATTCATCCTCTAGCCTGTTGACTCACTGCCTTTTCTTGAGCATCTCCTATCCTTGACTGATTAGCTCTGCAGTCCCTTCTGGAAATCTCAAACATGGAAGCACCTTGTTGAAATCTGCAGCGGGACTCTGGAGCGCTGTTCATAGAAAACATGGCCAGGATGTGAATGGAGCTGCCTGTGATGGGCGTAAACCAGCGCTCTGAACAGCAGAAGTGTATGACAGAGGAGAACGAATGGCTCTTTGTTCATGAATCCCACAAGTGTCTTTCATCTGCTCCAGGCTCCAGGCCATAGATTCATGTTTTACATTAGACCCATGGTTATTTTGAGGGGTACCACTTTTTGTTGATGTTATAGTTTTTTTTTTTTTTTCATCCCAGCGCCTGAAAGCTGGCATTAATTATTGGAGTGGTGTGCCTGCCCAGAGATTTCCTGTAGCCGCCAAGAAAACCAAACTCTGGAGGAGAGTCAGAAAATCACCCCAGATGTGCTCTATTATAATTTAGAAATCAGCCTTTGCAAAACTGATGTCTCCTTTATAACTTAATATGCTTCACAAGAAGATCTAATAAAAGTGTGTTTAAATGAGGGTTACTTTTTTTTTTTTTAAGATTATATTTCTTGCAACACAAAGACGCAAAACCAAAATCTCCCATTCTCTCCCCTCATTCCATTTTTAACATTAATATTTGTGTGGCTTTTTGGTGAAGTTACAGTAAAATTAAGTTGATGCAAGGTGCAACTTTTGAAGTTGTGAGAAAACCCAGATGCCTGCCAGTAGTTTTCGTGCGCAGACAGCATTAAATAATGTTGCATTAATTTTTTTTTTTTTCCTACTTTTCCTGTACCATCCCAGGAGAAGATGGGGGTGAGGATTTTGTTGAAGAAGACTGGCAAAAATCTCAAGCCACAGATAATGGTGACGGCAACAACAGAGCGCACTTGCCTCCCAACTGATTTGAATGTTTTGGTTTATGTTTTCTTCCTCTTATGGAAGCATCTCTGCCTTGCTTGTTTTATAATCAAAGGGAAGTGTGCCAAAGATCAGTCAGTGCTAGAAGCAGCTCACTCATATCCAGAATTAACATTTTGGTGTTAATGAACATCCCTTGCCCACCCACTCACACAGAGATGGCTTTTAAGAATGCAAGGTACTTTGTATTACTACATGTATCATTGTTCCTCAGGAAAAGTGGCATTTGTGTTCGTTGCTTTTGCAGACTGGAAGAGAGGAAGTAAAAGGGAACCACATCCTATCAGAAGATTTCAGAAAGTTGTTTTGGGGATGGGTCATAAAGGAAGTGGGTAGAGGGTACTAGAATACGTGATATGAAAGTCAGAGGTGAATAATACGAGGGAAAGGAATTAGGGGATGAGGGAGTAGGGAACAGGGAAATAGGGAAGAGAAGGGGGACAAAGAATCAACCAAAATTAAGTGTTTATAAAAATACCACAAAGAAGCTGTTATTTTACATACTAATTTGAAACAATTAGATTTTTAAAAGCACTTTTTTTTTTTTTTGGTTTTTCAAGATAGGGTTTCTCTATAGAGCCCTGGCTGTCCTGGAACTCACTCTGTAGACCAGGCTGGCCTCGAACTCAGAAATCTAACTGCCTCTGCCTCCGAAGTGCTAGGATTAAAGATGTGCACCCCCACCCTCACCCCCCCCCAACTCCCATGCTAATTTTTTTCAAAGAAATTGAGATCCCAGTGTGTTTCTGTTATTCATGGCTGTCTAGGATAAGGATAATAGTAAACATTAGCAGTGATATTTCTTAGCTTCTGTATGCCCCATGCTGTATATTGTTTCATTACTTTTCATTGTTATCCCTGTAGCATTGATAATTATATGTGTGGAAACTGAAGCTAAGGGGTAACTGACTGATGTCTTAGTCGGTTGCAAAGATCGAATGACAAAAGGCAGACCTGGGTCTTTTTGTTCTGAGGGGCAGAATTTAGTGTCTTGTGAGTGCCAGAGGCAAGTTTATGTATCTTGTCACAGATTCTTCCTCCCTTGTGTTAGGCACAGAATACATGCTCAGTTCCTGTTAGTCTTTTGTTTGAGTTTCTTAGCTGTCTCTTACTTTAAAAAAGCCACTGTGATACTGCCTCGAAGGACATTGTGAGTGTACCATTTCTCTTGGTGGAGTGGAATGAACGGATGTCAGGGTCAGCAGTGGGTTGCACTCTGTACCCATAAACCGTGTGAACAACAGCTCTTTGACTTTGTAGACCACGTGGCCCATGGGGTTATGAGCACCTGCAAGTTCAAAGACTAAAACTTATACTTAGAACAAGAATATTCAGACTAAAGATGGATGTGGCAGTGCACAGCTTTAACCTCAGCTCCCGGGAAACAGAAACAGAGGTGGGGTGTCGTCTTTGTGTTCTAGGCTAGCCTCCTCTACATAGTGAGATCCTGTCTTGAAACAAACAAATAAACAAATATTCAAAGTAAGACCTTTTCTGTAATAATATATTAAATAAAGCACAAAAATATTAAAAATTATTTGAGATATTGTTTAACAGGATTTTTAGGGGTTGTACTTTTTGTTGTTTTGTTTTTGTAATGTTGTTTTGGTTTGGTATTTGGAGACAGGATTTTTCTACATAACCCTGGGTGTCTTGACACTTACTTTGTAGACCAGGCTAGCCTCAGACTGACAGAAATCTGCCCGCCTCTGCCTCATTAGTGCTAGGATTAGAGGTGTGCACCACCATGCCTGGCAGTTGTTCTGGTTTCTATTGCCAACTTGGTACAACCTGAAGTCACATGAAGAAGAGAAACCTCTCTCCGTTGAAGAATTGGTTTTTGGCTCTGCTGAGAGGAATTTTTTAAATTGAGGATGATGTGGCAGGGCCCAGCCTACTGTGGGTGTCACCATCCCTATGTAGGCAGGCAGGCATGGGCTATATAAGAAAGACTGCTTGAGCACCTTTCCTGACTCCCCCTCAGTGATGTGCTGTGATTTGGAAATGCAAGCTAAATAAACCTTTTTTCTCCTCAAGCTTCTTTTGGCTTTGCATGGTGTTTATCACAGCAACAGAAAAGGCAGTGAGGGCAGGGTGGGAGATAATCACAGGTATCTTAAAGCAGCAGCAGTGCACTGTGGCGAACATCTGGCTGGCCTGTGTGAGTGGTGTTAAAGGTGTCAGTTGCCCTCTCATACCACTTAACAGTGCTGGTAAAAACGGAACCGCGATTTAGTCAGATTTGTACTTTAGATGTAGAATTTCTTAACGCTGAAATATTTTATCCAGTATTGGAACAAAACTGGATTACCACTTTATTAATTTTTTTATTAGCTAGAGACTCAGGCTATGAAAACAAATGCCCATGTTCCCCTTAATTATTGGGTTGGTTAGCATTACAGGAATCTGTAGTGAGTAATTTCTACCCCAGAGCTATTTATCTTCTGGAATTTTCTATCATCCCGTGGATTCTTTTTCATATTTGCTCTTTGGAAGAAATTATTCTAATTTGTAGCTCATTTAGCAAGCCACAAATAATTCATATTAAAAAGGAACTACAATGAGATATAACAATTCTAATCTTCGAATCTAATTATAAAGAAGTCGTTAAAATTAATGACTTAAGTATAATTAAGGCATAAGTATCCAAGACAAGGCAGTCACAGACCTGCAAAAAGCAAATTACAATGCCGTTGTATTTTTCTTCTGCATTCATTTTGTTCTCAAGAAGGGAGTCTTGTGAAGCAATTTCAAAGGCAATTGTAACAAATTCCAATGGGCTCTGTAGCCAGTGGAGCTGTGCAAGCCAATGGCTCTCTTTAAACTGTCACCATGTGAAGACAGATCTGGTGCTAGGACATGCTGAGTTGTTCTGTCAGTGACTCTACTCCTTTTGGTCATTCGTCCTTTGGAGATGTCTGCATTGGCTTTGACATTGCCATTCCTCATCATAGTGATTCATGGCCTGTGAGAATGTGAGTTCTTTTCCTTTAAAAAAATGTTCTGTATTTTATGGGGGTGTAAACAGTCCTTGCTAACATTTTAGGTGACCTCCTCTGTAGCCAGTACTTTTTTGAATATATTTTATGTGTATAATGCATATTAGTTCACTTATTCTTTTTTTTTTAATTAATTAATTAATTTATTTATTTTAGTTCACTTATTCTTAAGGTAGAACTGCCTGTCAAGTAGTTTCCCCAGTTAACTGATGAGGAATCCAGCTCCTGAAAAACAAAACAACAAAACAGGACACCAAAGCAGATTGCTTTTGGAAACTTCGAGGCTAGTTCTGGAGTCAGGACCTTCTCTCAGCTCTGACTGACCTCAGGCCTCCTCAGCATCTCATCACCTTCAGTGTCTCTTGCTGGTCTTCTGAGAGTTCTCACATCCTCTTGTTGCTTCCCTTAACCTCTCATTCTGTGAAGTGCTTTTTGTTGCAGGCATATTTCTAGACCGTCCTGGGGGTTGGTGACCTCTTTGGGGGTTGCATCCTATAGATCAGATATTTATATTATGATTCACAACAGCAGCAAATTATAGTTATGAAGTATCAAGGTAAACAATTTTAGGGTTGGGGGTGGGTCACCACAGCCTGAGGAACTGTATTAAAAGGTTACACCACTAGGAAGGTTGAGAACCACTCCTAGACTGTTTAGTTTTAGGGTATGGGTCATTACTTCATCGGGTGCCTGGAAAAGTATCTTGTGCCCCATAGAGTCTCACACTGTAGCTTCCCGCCTGTGTGTGGTCTATTAGCTTCTTGCCTGGAAGGTTTGGTCCTTTTCCTCTTTCCTTTCCCCTGCTTCCTACTTAGTAGCTTGGGTCTTGGGAAGCTGTTGTCATGGCAGCTGCTGGCTTTCTTTGTACATCCTGTGTTCCAGGATGTAAGTGCCTCTGCTCTGTCTAGCATCATTGCCAGGGTCTGCAGTGAACTTGAGTCTTCTCTTGGGATCTTTGCCTACATCTGCACTGAGTGGCTATTCAGGTCCTGAGTCTGACCCTGTGACAGGAGCAAGGTCCTGTGCCAGACAGTTGTACCTGAATTCAGTTAGAAGAGACAGAAACTATTTTTCCCTATTGCCTCACTGTGCTAGTGGCTGGAGCCACACATTCAGAACCATGAAGTCACTGTTTTGACCAGAGAACATTGACCTTTACAGTAACAGAGGTGGGCTCGGTAAGTTGCTAAGTATGTCATAATTTAAAAAACATATTAACAGCATTGAATTAAGATCTTACATAGTGGGGCTGGAGAGATGGCTCAGTGGTTAAGAGCACTGATTGCTCTTCCAAAGGTCCTGAGTTCAAATCCCAGCAACCACATGGTGGATCACAACCATCCGTAATGAGATCTGATGCCCTCTTCTGGAGTGTCTGAAGACAGCTACAGTGTACTTACATAAATAAATAAATAAATATTTTTTAAAAAGATCTTATATAGTGTAGAATCATATAACAGACCTTAATTGCAAACTTATTATAGGCACTCATGCCTAAAAATAAAGAAGTGTGAAATAATTCAGTCACTGAGGAATGAAATGAAATGAAATGAAATACACTAAGGTTATTTTACAGCAAACTCCTTTTGGGGGATAGGGACAGATTCTCATATAGACCATCTGACCTCTGCCACTGATGTCTGTGAACTTCTGGTGTTCTCCCCTCTACCTACTTCTCCAGTGTCGGGATGGCAAGTGTATGCCACCCTGCCAGCCTTTGTCAAATTTCTAAATTTTTATAAGACCCATAGACTTCTTACTATTTGGGGGGTGGTGGTAGTGTGTGTTATGTGTGTCTCTGTTTTGTAAATACTGTGTGTGTGCCAGTGCCTTCAAAAGCCAGGAGATAGCTAATAAGCTAACTGGAGTTGAAGTTACAGGTATTGGCTATGTGATGTGATGTGATGTGATGTGATGTGATGTGATGTGATGTGATGTGGGTGTTAGGAACTGATCTCCAATGAGTTCACCCAGACTTCTTACTAGCTTTTGAATGTTATCAAATCTAAAACAGTGTAAGCTAATGGCAAATAACTATTAACACATTTATAGAAAGCCACTTATACCTTGATTTCCTAGCCAGTTCTGTTTCAAATTACATTCCCTAGAGTTGAAATGTTATATTATGCAGTTATGAAAATTTCCATGTTTATGATAAAATATCAGTCTTTCCCCATGTTCTCCATGCTCTGTGATGAGATGCCTACATATGTTCCATCTGTCACCTGAGAAGACTGAGAAACACCTTACAAGATGTTTTTTCACATTAATATGCTATCTTAGCTGACGTTTGCTCAACAGTATTCTATAATAATGGTGTGCATCCAAATATATGTGTGTAGTACCAAAGGTGGAACCCAGGGCCTCCCACATGCTGGACAATCATTCTCCCATTTGCCTTTAGGTCTAGACTGGGAATTGATTTCTTTAACCTAAGCATATTTTCTTTAGAAAAAGAAAATATTCTTTCTACCATCTAATTCTTCTGTACCTGGCAAGATGGGATGGGGGCTAACTTTACCACTGACTCGCAGTGGCAGCTAAAAGGGCAGCAGTCGGTGAGTGTATTACTCTGCAACATCTAACAGGGTTTAGCTGATTTTACTATCAGGGTTGTGAAACCCAATTTTAATGCAGAAGGCAGTCTTCCTTGGGTTAGAGTGGTCAGAGTCCTTGGAGAACATTTAATGGCCACAGTGGTCCTGTCCTTTGTCCATGTAGGGCTTGAGGACCCCTGTGGTAAATGTAAAAACTTTTTCCCATGAGTATATTTTCTTCTACTTCGCTTTCCCTGTAGCCTTAATAGGTACAGGAACAATGGCCATGTCAGGGACCCACTTGATGGCAATAAATCAGCAAGCTGTGAAGTTCATGGGCTTGTGTTCCTGTTATTCTTAAGAATAGGGTGTTGCTGTGACCCAAGTTTACTCCAAATTCCTACACTCAAGCAACCTTCCTCACCCAGCCTCCACAGTGGCTGAGGTTATAAGCACTTGTCAGTAAGCCCTCCCCTAAGGTACATTGTACAAAATGTACAGAGGAACCCTTTCCTCTGCACTGTCCGTGCCCCTGTGTGTGGGGGGTGCTACAGCATGGAGAAGCTCAAGCCCGCCAACCTAGCCATGAAAACCAGAACTAGGAGTGCCCTTTGACCTCCTCCTTCTTCACTCCTCTCACCTGTCAAAGATGGGAGAGTTCTGGTGATGGAAGATACTAGCCTACTGCTTATCTGGTTATGCATTGGATACTTTTTATACAAAATATGCATCATCCTCATTTGTCGGTGTGGTCTGATTTTTTTTTTTTTATAAAAGCATTGAAACAATGACCATGCATTTAACATGGAACAGACATTTCTTCATTTGTCCAGAAAGACTTCTATTACCAACGTGTGGGGCTGCTTCTTCTATCACTGATACACAGGAATTATGCTCTAAATTTTTCTTCACACATTTATTTATTTCTGTACATGCTGTGTGTGTCTGGGTAGTAAGAAGATTGATTATGGCCTTGTGGGGAGTTTGGCTTCTAAAGGTGTCTAGCATCAGCCCACGGTGTGTCATCGTCAGCTGTATACCAGTCCCCTCGAATGTGCTTCACATTCAGCTGATACTTTCAGGTCAGTATATTTTCAACCCCTACCTATGCTGTTGCATTTTGACTAGCAAGTGCCTGGCTTATGTGAGTCCATTTTTATAAAAAAGTTTAAAGGAAAACTAGGTACATTGTGGCACATATCTAACTCCTTCCCTCCCGCTCCCCACCCACCTGCACTTGGAAAATGGAGGCAGAAGGATGAGAAGTTCACAGTCATCCTTAGCTACATGTGGATCTGATCCCAGTCTCAGCTCTAGGAGACCCTACTACAACCCAAACCTGATCAAAAGACCAGCAGCTAAGCCCCTGTATTCAAGAGTAGATTGTGTTATATGCATAAGTAATCATGTGTCCCTGTCTGCTCGTGTTTCCTTTGCCATCATGGAAAAAAGAGAGGTGTAGCTTTGAAGAACATTTCCCTGCTTCCTTTCTTTAATGATAAAGCAAATACTGAGCGCAAGTTTGGAGAAAGATTTTTTTTTTTTCCTTTATAGCACTGCATCTTGTTAAAGCCTGTTGCCTTTAATCCTGAAATTCATCTATTAAGGTTTGTGAGAGGCTGTTTGCTGGCTTTAGGTCCCAAGGAGTTCTTAGCACTAAATTTAGATAAGAAGAGGTTTGTTAGAATCCCAGTGGGATTACTGTGAGGTGACACAGGAAAACGGGCTTTGTCCTCCGGGTTTAAAAGGGAAATATTATTCGGGGTGTAAAGCACTTTCTATCCTTTTAAAAAATACTTCTCACATTTTCCAAAAGATAATGATTTCTTTAAAGTACTGCCACTGTAGTATTTTCTAAAGCAGAGATATTAAAAATTAAACTCAAGGCAGGTTCAACCCAGGGCTCCTGTGTGTGCTGCCTTCCTGGGAAAACATGGGCCTTCAGTTCTGTATTTCATCTTGGCCATTTATTTCATCGATGTGAATAAAGTCATTCTACCCCACAGCTGGCAGTTATTATGTGAGCCCTGCAGGAGTGATTAGTTTTCAGACAGCATTCTAACTTTCTGCTGTTTGATTTCAGTGTGCTACCTTCCTCCTTCCCACCCTTTCCCCCTCCTTCCCTCCCTCCTCCCCTCCCTCTATAATAGAGTGAGGTGGTGGTGGGGTTATTACTGACCTGATTGATGAACGTGACCTGTGACTATTAGTTCTTGAATTTGATGTGTTGGGACCACGTCTTGAAACGATTTTCTCAGCAATTTGTTTAAAGAACGGTTAGGCAACTTGCCTGTTGATGTAGGTCAGAGATCCGGTTGGCTTTTATTAGTGATTCACAGGTTGGCAAATACTTCATCTCAGAGCATGGCTGTACAGTCAGCGTTTATAAGGTAGCTTGAAGAGGACTGAGGAAATGGAGGAATGGAGAGAATGGGCAGAGTAAGATCAGGCTAATTATGTCTCTGATTGTGAATGACAAAGCATTGAGCATGCTAAAGCTGCATGGCCTACAACTTAGCTATCATCTTTCTCATTTGATTTTTCATGAGATGAACAACTTACATTTTAACTTGTCAATAGTAGACTTTGAAATGAGTGACTTAAAATTTGGTTTGGTCTGCCTTTGGTGGGGGGAGTCTCATGCAGGAGCTCAGTCCAAAATTACGAGTGGGTTTTTTTGTTTGTTTGTTTGTGTGTGTGTTTAGTTGTTGTTGAATTTCAATTTACCAGAGTTTCTTTTTGTTGTATTTTGGCTTTGGAGCTGTAGTGATCAAGTAATCTACCAGTGAACTACAGCCTCAGAAGAGCTGGTGGGAAGAATGGATGGATGGCTTTCAACTTTCCATCCATGTTTTCTACAAAAATATTCTCTAACTTATGATCATAGTAATTTTGAAAATACTCTTGAAAGTATTTATTTAAAAATAAATGTATTTAATGCTGAGGAGATGTCTCAGCAAATAGAAGTGCTTACAACCAAGCCTGGTGACCTGAGTTCAGTCCCTGGGACCGACTTGGTAGAGATCAAATTGTTTCTAACCTCTCACAATTAAAAAAAAAGCGGGGGGGAGAACAAAAATTATGGGTAATTCAGAAAAAGATTTTTTAGTGTCTGCAAAAAATATAGGATTTGGGATCACACTTTTGTTTGGGGATAAGCAGGAAAGTTATTTGTATAAGTAGGTACTGACCAGTAATATGGAGAGGAGGGTATGGTATGATCAGAGAGGTCATGTGGCCAAGCAGACATGGGTGCACAATGATTGTGTTCCCTGTGGTTCTACATAAAGCATACAGAATCCAAGCACCCATGGAATAACAAAGAGGCTGAATAGAAACTCAGAGAGGATGGTGTTACCTGCTTCAGGCAAGGGACCTCGTTGCCGCCAGAAGTTTCTTTATTTGAGCCTACTGAATTTTCTCTTACTGTATTATGGTAGTAACTGCAATACAGATCTTTCTTTTATATTTGTTCTCTCTCTCTCTTCTCTCTCTCTCTCTCTCTCTCTCTCTCTCTCTCTCTGTCTCTCTCTCTCTCTCTGTCTCTCTCTCTCTCTCTCTGTCTTTCTCTCTGTCTTTCTCTCTCTGTCTCTGTCTCTGTCTCTGTCTCTCTCTCTCTCTCTCTCTCTCTCTCTCTCTCTGTCTCTCTCTGAGACAGGGTCTCATTATCATTATGTAGTTCTTGGTGTTCTGGAACTCACAGTAGACCAGGTTGGCCTTGAACTCACAGCAATCTTTCTGCCTCTACTAGGATTAATGGTGTGCTCTACCATTCTTTGATTCTAGCGATCATATTCCACATCCTTTCCATTTAATTAAAAAAAAAAGAGTCCAGTTGATTATTTTTCTCCTGTTTAGAAACTCTTGCTGTGACCAGCAGTTGCCATCTGTGGTATAATGATATAAATTAGATTGTCATCATCTAAGTAAGGCCATAAAACTCGAGCATTGATTCATTGTGCATGGTCAACAAAGTAGTGGTTTTTTTTGTTGTTTTTTTAAGCCCTGAAAGGAACACATAATGTATAATACATAATTTCAACTATTTAATAAAAAGGTTCTCTACCTTTTTTTTTTCTTGCTCTTTTTTGGTGTGGGGCACCGTTACACCCATGTTTTGGTTTAATTTACGGAATGCTGATGTAGATATGGCTTAAAACATTTTTCCCTTGAGATAACCAGAGACTCCCTTTCAACCTGGTTTCCAATCTCTTTTATTCCCATCTCTTGTGGTCACAGTCCAGTGTTGCTTCCCTCTTCAAGGATTACAGCAGGTTGGCTGTATTCCAGATGTTGCCTACCATCTCTGGATTTTGTTTCTTGTTCTTGATCATATACTGCAGCCAAAGCGAATGCAAGCAAAACTTAATGAACACTCTTAGGCCTAACCTGAGGCAGGTATTCCATCTTGCATAAGCAAATTCCTATGAAAATTAGTGTGTTAACTTGTCCTGGGCATGGCATACAGATCTTTGCTGACTCTGAGGATTAATTAGTACAATATATATATGTGTATGTATATGTGTGTGTGTGTGTGTGTGTGTGTGTGTGTGTGTGTGTGTGTATGTATATGGAGAGAGAGAGAACAAATGTAAATATACATAGCTGTAATTAAGTAATTAGGAAAGGCATAATCCATCTTTCCTGTTGCCCTCCGTTTAGTCATTGGTGAGAAGAAACCCACATGGCAGAGAACAAGGGTAAGAATAGGAATATCCATAAATTGAATTTGCTTCTTTACTTTCTATCCTAACTTGAACTTCTCCAATTTACCAGAAAGTCCAAAAGAAGCTCTGACAAGTGAGGCATTTTAGAATGTCACTAACTCAACAACCACTTGGGGGACACATCTATTAAAGGGCCTACATTTGCAGAGAGAAGAAATCTACCATAACTCTTCAGACTCTGAGAAGAAAAGCACTAATATGTAGCAGGCCTTTTGAAGAAATCTCATAAATTGATGAAGGATGTGGAGTAGACATAGGTGTGCACCTGAGGACTGGGTGATATCCCTGGGGTATGCTGACTTCTCACAGGGATTTTAAAGTGGTATTTATGTTTATGTTTTTCAGTTGGCATACAGAGTGGCAAGGCAACTAATCACGCTACTTCTTGGGGTTGCAGCACTAAGCCTAGATGATGCGCCCTCTAAAAAAGACCCTTAACCATCAAAGCATCAACAAAAGAAGGTTAAAGGAACTAAATAAAGTACTTCTCCCAAAAGTAGAGTTCCCCATGAGGCATCTATAGCTCCTATAAAACATACTTTCCATGACAGAAGTTAATGGATGATCCTCCATGTGCCACCCCCAGTGCTGGAGAATTATCTGAGTCATCTGTTCCCATTAAAACTAGTAGCATATGCAGTCAACTCCTGTAGAATAAAAGCTTGGCAAATACTGAGTCCCTCTTGCAGCTGTAGCTGGGAATGGACTCAAGGATGGGCTGTTCTGAAAAGGACTGTACACAGAGCTTGCTTTCCTTCCTTCCTTCTTCCCTTCTTCCCTCCTTCCCTTCCTCCCTCCATCTTTCCCTCTCTCCATGCATTCATGCATTTTTGTGGCAGTGCTGGCAGTGGTGATAACAAACACACCAGTGCTTAAGTGCATTGTAATCTTTCAGGGAAAAAAAAGGAAGAGTGTTATTTCCCTCCAATTCACCAGGTTTGAGATGGGGAAAAACAAAGAGGCCTGGAACAGGCTAGCAGCAGGGACTAGCAGCAGGGACTTTTTCTCCAAGAAAGTGGCCTTGAAAAGAATACAGTGTCTGCTCTTCCAAAAATCCCTACCATGGCCAGTGTAGCTTTTGGAGTTGATTTTGTGGAAGAGAGAAAGTTAATCATTAACCCAGAAATTAAATTCAATTTTTTTTATTGTGCAAGTCAATGGACATTCTTCTAATAGCCTACATTTTCAAGTTTCTTTCTTCTCAGTCTAGTTTCCATACAAAGGAATGGCTCTTTCTGCACTATAGTCATATTTTTGCAAGACATGGTAGTACACATTGTTAATACCAGGACTTGAGGGGTGGGTTGAAGGCATGTGGATCTCTGTGAGTTTGGGGCCAGACTGGTCTACAAAGTAAGTTCTTTTTACACAGAAAAACCAAAATCACATTTTTACTAACTGCCTCCTTTGTTGACAACCAAGGCTGTTTTTGTAGAAAGCATATGAGATACAAGTGAATGTGTGTTGTTTTGTTGTCCTTGGGTTGAGGGTGATGTTTACAAGCCACTGAGGCTAGGGATCCTGGGATGGAATTGTAGCTCTTACATTTAGTGACTGGGTGATGTGAGAGAGAATTTTTTCTTGCCGCTCTTTCCTAGGGCTTCTGCAGACACCAGTGACTTAATACTTCAAAAGTGTATGGCCTGTACTGAGTAATACCTGTGTGCTGCAGTTGTAGAGGAAGCATAAGTTTAGCTCTGCCCTTTTCAGCAGACTGGAGTGTAACACTGAGCGGGAGACATAACATATAAATTCAGTGTAAATGTTTTATAGGCACAGGATGTGTCCCAGTGAGATGGAGAGCCAAAAAAGTTGCAGAATTTAGACAATTTCAGGTTCCAATTTCACTTTCTGCTAAATAAAGAGAAGCAATTGTGAAAAAAACAAAAACAAAAACAAAAAAAAAGCAAAAACAAAAAAAACCCTTAAACTTTGCAGAAGTTGAAGAAAAATGACTGCTTTTAACACTGGCTGTTTGTACAGAATTCTCTCAACCGTTACTTCCTGTCCTTGACAATAAGAACATCGCTTTCCTTTTGGTACAGGAAGGACATTTCATGGAAAAAAAAGAGTAGGTCAGAGTGTCTTTTTCTTTGCTTTTTTTGCAGTGCTTTAAGCTCAAAATAACCCGTATGCCAGAGTGGCGTATGTAGGATTGGGTGTTCTGCCCCTCTCTGTTTTCATCTCACTTAGCTTGGCGTTTGCTTTTAGAGTATACATCACTGATTGATCTTCCGTCTTTAGGAAACTGAAGTTTTTTCTATTCTTGGATTTCAAATTATATGACAGTGAGTACTTGTATACATATAATTACGCCTGCATTTGGTCCCTAAGTTCCGGAAGTTGTGGTAGCACAGACTTTAAGTCTTGGGGAGCAGGCTGTTCTCTGAGAGTATGCCAGTGCAAGCTCATCTCACTCACTTCCCAGCTGTGTAATCTTAGAGGAGGTACTTAGCCTCCTAAGGCCATAGTTGCCTTATCTATAAAGTGGTAGGAGCCAACAGTCCCTGGTGATGTGGTTGGCTGTAAGAACTAAATAAGAACATAGATAAAGCACTAAGAGGAACTAGCACACACACTAGATATTAACCAAAGAAACAAGCTGGGAAAAGATCGCTTACACAACTCAAAAACCAATTCCAAGCAAAGTAATAATTTTTGCTAATAACATTCTTAGTTCCTTGCTTAGAGTTTTGCTCATGATTTTCTTGCGAATGGCTAAGTGAACAATGTCTAGTTCACACTTTTCATGGGATCCTTGTAAAGCAAAATAATGGTGACTTCCCTCTGAGTGCTGTGAATTTTTTCTTCTTGTTTTTTTTTTTCTCCATTCTCACAATCTCTGCTTGATGTACCATCCATCTGCTCACAGAAATGAGATGCCTAAGAGAGGCCAGTTTGAGGGGGAGTGAATTGGTGTCTTATATTGGTGTCTCTTGCAATCATCAGTTGTCCTCAGCCATAGATTAGACTTACTCTTCACGTTAGAAGGAACAAATAGTGTCTGAAGGAACTTTCCTGACCCACTTCTGAGAATTCCTTTGTGAGTCTTGTTGAAGAGGCAAAAAGAACTCTTTGGCCTGTGGCTGTTTATGACCCACCTTCTTGATAGACTCTGAGTGTTGAAGGCCTTCTGCTTGGTGAAATAGAGTCATTCTGTGGCAATGGAAGAGTTGCAGTACAGAGAAAAGGGGAGCACTTTCCATCACTGCCCTATTGAATACCCAGGGGTTTCCTGAGCTCACATCCTCTTCCCAGTGGTACTTGCAAGGGTCCGGAAGGGTTAAATGCTCCTCCTTTTATTCCCCACCTAGGCCCATTTATAATCAAGATGGAAAATACCACTCTTTGTCCCAAGAAGCCCATTTTTCATTTCTTACAGGCTATCCCCACACCTGACTTGTTTCCACAAGCACCCAGGAACTCAGCAATCCTGGAGGGCAGAGTGGAGATGAAGCAGAGAGCACATTTGCTCCCAGGTGGTCCTGGGAGGCAAAAGCAATCCGTTTTACCTGCAGCCCTCACTGGCATCTGTTTTCTGTGGTTCCGGAGACATTGTGCATTCTAGACTCATTCTCTACTGCCTAATGAGGAGCAGGCTCCTGCAGAAACAAGACTTCTGCCACATCGCACATTCAAATGGTGTCTCCTTGGAAATAAAATGGCTTGTTCCTCTTAACCTCCCTGCCTTTGCTACTAGGAAGGCGACAGCCATAAAAGCATTTTGAGAGGTTGGAAATGAAACCTCCTGTAATTACTACAGGAAATAGCTTAGCAGTGCTGGAATTTGGCATTTTCCTATAGTCTGCAAAGTCCCTAGATCAACAAGGTCTATTGGAAACAGAGGTGCCTCTTCATGGCCGCAGCTAGCGTCGTTCTTCATTTAACAACTCTTCTCGTCTCTTGGCGCACAGGAAGTGTTCATTTCAGTCTCACTTCTGGGTCTCCTGTAACTTGACTTGCAGGTAGATGGTGAGGTTACGAGA
Source organism: Mastomys coucha (assembly GCF_008632895.1). Lineage (NCBI taxonomy): Eukaryota > Metazoa > Chordata > Mammalia > Rodentia > Muridae > Mastomys > Mastomys coucha. The sequence continues at coordinate 87,825,790 of NW_022196903.1, read as the reverse complement.
CTGAGGTTGTGATGTTTAAAAACGCTCTAGGGACAGTGGAAATTGAACGGGCCTTCAGAGAATCGGAGACCGTTGAGGATCTCAGGGTGCACAGGCCTGGGAGCTGTACCTGTGCTGTGGAAGTACAACATTATTTCACTCCAGATTTCCGTCTCTATTAGTGATTGTGCTCCAGGCTAGGGTCAGCTTCTCTGTCTGTATCAGCTGAATATGTTTCCAATGGCAAATGAGCTCCTTGCAGTCAGACTAGAACCTCCCTGGACAGTGAGCTTCTGGGGGAGCTAGATCTCTAGATCTGAGATGGGGCTCCTGTGTTGTGTGTCTAAGCTTACAATGCCTATTTTAAAGCCAGTCCCTTTTACTTCTTCATTCTAAGGCAGTGTCCTGTGGTATTAGAGGCATTGTCTCTAAGACTTCCTTCTTGTGTGACCTTGGCCGAGTTCCTTAACTTTATTGCTCTTCAGTTTCTTCATTTTATGACGTAGATAACAGTCATAACTCTTTCAAAGGACAGTGTAAGACACATAATAAATAGTTTCTTATCTGTGGGCATACCTTGTGAACCTTTAGAGGCCAGACAAAGCATGGTACTTTGAGGAGGAATGGAACAGCTCTAGTATCCATGATGGCTGATATTTTGTACATGTGCATAATGCCAGGCCTGTGTTTACAGCTTAACTCAGAGCTGGGTCCGTGGTTGTTCCTGTAGTCACAGCTCCTTTGGTGACTCACCCTGGACAACGATCCTGAGTTCCAGGCCATCAGAGTAAATTCCAGCTAGTCTGTGTAACCTAGTGAGGTCCTGTCTTTTTCCTCCTCCCAAAACCATAGTGAAGAGTTAGATGTGTGATACATCATTGAGCTGTCAACAGAATTCTGTGAGAGTCATTCTGTTGCCAGTCCGTTTTTTTCAATGAGAAATCAAGGCTGGAAAGTTTTTCTGCCCTTCTACTTATCAGAACTAGTACATAATAAATAAAAGTGGCACCCAAATCCGACTATTTCTAGGTTCCTGCACTCAAATAGGACATTTTCTTTCCTTGTTCTCAGTGTATTGCACCTCTTCAGTGGTCGTTTAAGTAAGAAAATACAGACTTGTTAGTTCTTATGGGAAAAGGAAATATCTCTATACACTAACTAATTCCACCTTTGTCCCATGACTTTGAAATCCAGGTTCTTCTGTTAATCTTTTATTAAAAGAAAGGGGGAAAAAAAAGAAGCAGATGTTGAAGACTATCCATTTAGCCTCGTGGCCCATGTGAATGGGGGTCTGCCCCTTTCTCTGACACTCTGTGGTACTCACATGGTGTTTTGCAACTGATGGGTTTTGTGCTGGCTTTTCTTTCTCCATACTTTGGTTGCTTGCTCAAGTTGTCTTTTCATAATTATATGCATGTGTGGCATCCTATGGGCTTGTTTTGGATAGACAGCGCTGAAATGTGTATCAGTTAAGTGATTTCAGGAGGCATTTGGTGTTGAGATAGGGATGTGGTACAGGCCGGTAATCCCAATACTACTAGGAAGGTGAGTGAGAAACTATGGTATTCCTCTATTACATAGTGAATCGGAGGCCAGTTTGGGCTCCATGAAACAAACAAGAAAACAACAAAAAAACCAAACACTGTCTTGAAAGAGAACCATGGGTTATGTAAAAGAATGGGACCTAGGCACTTGATCCAGCAGTTTACTTTTAGTGAGCAGTGTGACAGTTCTCGAGAACTTCCTGGGCTGTGCTAAGGTAGACATATGTGAGAAGCTCTCAAGGAACACATGTGGCATCAGTAAGAAGGTCTCAAGCAGCTGATAGGCTTAAATTATGAATTCTTATAATGTACATACACACATGCAATTACTAAATTTTTACATGTCAAGTATCAGTAAATGTCTGCCTGTTTTTCAGAATTCTTGGAGGTCTATTGAAACCACCTGGCTATTAACGAATAAAGACAATAAAATACCATTGTCTTCTCAGAATGATTTAACTTTGGCACCATAGAGATTTTAGACTATATATTACATAGCAGGGTTAGAAACATCCCTGTCTTCTACCCAGGGATACCAATAGCTTTTCTGTAGTCATGACAACCAAAACTGGGTCCAGATGTTGCCAAGTGTTCCTTGGGGGTATGATATCACCTCTGGCTGATAACCACTGTTCGGGGAATATATATTGGCATCTAGTTCAGTTAATATACTGCAGGCTGGGTAAATGTGATAGTGGCCCCATGTGAACAGTTTTCAAAATGTGGTCCAAAGAGAACAGTTCTTTTTTTCCATGTATTTCAAGAGTGTCATTCTTGGAAATGAGCTCCAAATTTAAAACATAGCAATTGTGAGAGTTCATGGGCCACATGGCGAGATTCTGTTTCAGAAACAAAACAAAGGAGTGAACAAACACAACTTAATTTAAACAAGAAATCAGCAGAGGGGAGGTCAAGTATTTGTATCAGAAAAAAAGATTTGTATAAGAAAATTAGTAATGGGAACATCTTAGACGGGAATGAGTCATATCATACTATTTTCTCCTGTGTATGTTTTTTGTTTGTTTCTATCACCGTGCACAGTGTGTACCAAAGCATGTGTGTGTAGTCATACAAGTGTGGGTATTTCAAGGTGGCAGACAATCTCTGCTGTTGGTCCTCACCCTCGGCCTTATTCGAGAGGGTCTTTGTTGCTTTGCAGCTAGCTGTGTATGCTACTTCGCTTGCTGATGAGCTTTTGGAGATGCTCCTCTGTCTGCCTCCCACCTCCCTTTAGGAGTGCCGGAATTACAAATGTGCTATCACAGCTGGCTTTACGTAGTAGGTTCTTGGGTTCAAACTCTGGTCTTCATGCTTTCATGGCGAGTGCTTTTAGCCCCTGAGTCATCTCCCCCTCATTTTGTTGGTGAGCTTTTTTGTTTCCTTCTGCCTCTCCTCTGTTTTCTTTACACGGGAAGTGGTGTGTTGTACAATTTCATTTTATTTCATCTTTTCTGTGTCTCTCTGAAAAGATTCAGCCAGGACTTCCCAGGATTTATCTCCCTACATGAATCTGATCTTGAAGTCATTAAGAGTCTTTGCAGGTAGGAAATTTCATCTACTTAATTAGACTCTAGGATTTTAGATGTTTTAGGGCTCTTGTGACTCTCAAGTGATATGACATCTTAGAAATGGACCTCTCAAGTTGGTTCTTCCTCAGAGAAGCTTCTGGAAAGAAAAGAAATAATCTAGTGTCTTTCTAGATTAGCATATATGCATTTTTCAAATTAAATTGATAAAAATTTTCAGATGTCCCGCTTGCTATATCAGAAGATGGGGGTAGGTAAGGTGGTCCAGAGCATAAAACTCTTCCCACTTGAGCCTAAGGACTGAAGTTTGGATCTCTAGAACCCATGTGAAAGATGATGGCCCTCCCATGATGCCAGTATTCAGTAGCTGGGAACAAGATATCCCTAGGGCAAGCCAAATAAGTGAGCTCTGGGCTCAGTGAGAAGCCCTGCCCCTGGGGTCACAGTGGGAGAGTGATTGCCAAAGACCCTCAGTTTCAACCTTCAGCTTCCTCACACAAACCTACACAAGAAACCCAGTTTTTAAAAAGATGTCCGTCTCAACTTAGAAACTAGAGAAATCACAAGTAAATGCTTCTCTCCCTCCCTTTCTTAAGTCCCTGAAACTTATTTTAGGGTTCCTTCTTCTAGGAAGTTGGCCAAGAAATCTAAAAGTTGATGCAAGTTTTCATAACCCTGCATAGTGTGAGATACTTCTGGGAAGATGGCTGTAACCACTCGGAGGTGTGGTTTTATTTGCTGAACTTACTTTATAGCAGGTAGTTTCCTAAAAGGCATAATCTAGTGTGGTTTTTGAGATTCTTTTTAATAAGCTGAGATGCTTTAAATTTGAATTATTTGAATTCTGAGTGCAGGTTCAAAAAGCATTATTACCGAAAGATTTTTGTTCTCCCTTGAGGACAGGTCACAGAGTTCAGTCTCATACTCCTGTGATGATGTGTTGCTGTGTGGGGGTATTTTGTTTTAGTTGAAACTGAAGTTCAGACAATGTCTTCTGTAGCTTTCATGTTGGCTCTGTTCTGTGTTGAGAGACAAGTCTTTACTGGTGTATCACTGGGAAGAGGAGCATCCGCTTTCATGGTGGTAGTTTAGAGGAAGAACCCGCTTCTGTAATTGAGTTGAGAGCGTGTGACAAAGAGCATATCTCAGGCTACAAAGGGATACTGATGAAGAGCATGTCACCGTGGAGTCTTCTGCTGACACAGAGGATGGAGCATGTGTTCAGTGCTAGGGTGATGTTGCCTCTAAAGAAGCATCGTGGCTTTGACCCATGCATTTATGATGTGTTTAAAATGTTCTAAATAGTTCACATTGTGACAACTCATTCTCAGATCCCTATCTGCTCTTTGCTGCTCTAGCTTTCCCTCTCTTGAGAACTTTGTCCTCATTTAACTGAATCACTTGCCTTCCTAACAGATGCTCTGCAGCACATGGACCTTTCTTTCCCCCACAGCCACTTTCCCCGAGGGAAATTGCCTTCACTCTAACTCCTTTCTTTCCTCAAGAATCTACTACTAGCAAATTACATGAGATTGTCCTTCATCTCCTCAAGAGAGGTTTCGGGGTGGTCAGGAAGTACTGTGGGTTGGAAAAAAGAAGTGAAGGTGTGTGTAAACTGATTACATGAGCTGCTGTAGCCTCATGAATAGTATGTCGTTCTTTCCATATTTTAGAACCAACCACTGAAAATTGAGATGATTTTAAAGACTCGAAGGGAGAGCTTGTGTAGAAGCAAGCAATGGTATTGGGGGCGGGGATTTGAAGTGGAAGCAATCAGAAATGACAGATTTTGAATAATCTAGGTTCAAATTATTCAGTGTTTGTATTACAGCATAATAAGGCATGAGGTTGCCTCAAGGGTAACTGTTTTCTCAAATTGGTACACTCTAGAATAAATTGTCCCAGGGTTAATGAGATTTTTATTTTAATAATTATAGTGACTTTGTAGAGTAGCTGTTGCTTTACCTTTCCGTGCTTTCTTCAGTTGTGGGTAAGTTAATTTTATTGCTCAACAGAGAACACATTAAGGTAGCTTCTAAGCTTCATGAATACCATAAATATATTTAAAGCTGTGTCTCTGGGTATCATTTACATTTTCTTAAAAAATAGTCAGACATCATATATGCCTGTATGTACATTGCTGCTGTGGAATTCCATCACAGTCTGTCTAGAGATGAATTCTGATTTTCAACCGTGGACTTTCCCCGCCACATACATCACTATGAACTGTGTCTTTTAGTTTCACATAGATTCCCATGTGCTTGATTGAACATGCTGATTCTGATGGCTTCGACCCCAGGGACATTCCTGAGCTTTTCTACAGTTTTCCCTTTGTTGAAAGGTGTTAGTGAGCCTGCTTTGGGAAGAACTGTTGTAAGCATTCATTGAGTAATTCAGCCCATTCCTGGCATTGTGATCATTGTGTAGTTGGCTGGTCTCTGGCACCTCTCCTTATGTGGAAGATTCTTTTCTATAAGCAGAAAAACAGTAGCTAGCTAAAGTATACTGCAGGTAAAGTTAGAGCCCATGGCAACTGGTGTCTTACATTGTTTGGCTAATCAATTGCCATCCTTTATCTAGAACTAGGCAGACAGCACAGTCTATGAAACCCAGTGAGACTTTTCCAAAGCTGTAATTCTTACAGCTACCTCAACCTTAGCATGCCCCTTTTAAGGGCAAACCTCAGCATTCTTAATGCCATTTTTTTTTCTTAAGATTTTTTTTTTTTAAGGTGAAAGGCAGGTTCCAGAACATCAAAGAATATATCATGAATGCATTTAAGAAAAGGCTGCTTTAGAAAGAAATAATTTTCTTGCTCTTGACAAATGATGTTGTAGATTAAAATTAATGTGAGTGAGTTTAGAATCTCATGAGCTACAGTGTTGTTTCATGAGCTGCAAATGTTCTTAACTACTGAGCCATCTCTTCACTCCCAAGAAATTGTTTTTTCATTCGATTAGAGACTTGAGTCTTTAACTCTGAAGATGATGTATCATCTCCTTCTCCTCCTTCTCCTTCTTCTTTTTAAAAGAGAATTATTTTGTTTTATTCATGTGATGTGCGTGTGGGTTCCCTAGGAGGCCAGCAGAAGAGTGTGTTGGATACACTGGACCTGGAGTTGCAGCAGGTTGTGAGCTGTTGGATGTGGGTGTTGGAAACCAAACTTAGGTCCTTGGAGCCATTAGTAGCACACTTACCCACCAAGCCAGCACTGCTACCCATGATGCATTGTCTTTATGCCTACACTGGAGCATTGCTCTGTAAACTTAAGCCTAGAAATAGTAAGTATTTTGATAATGGAGAAAGAAAAAGTAAGTGCCAGGCACACGTGCATATAAATCCTTGCATTCCTCCTTGACTCAGTGATAACTACATTGGCAGTCTTGAGTGCAATTTGGGAGCTCTTTGTCCTCTTGCTCCCAAAGCTGCTATGAAATGACACTGTGATCATCTTGTCCCCTTCTGAGAAGTACTGCTGGCAGTGGGAAGTGGTTTCAGAGAGCAGCTTACCAGAACCTTGTAGAACACTGCCCTTTTCTCTGAGGGTCAGCAAACACAGTTCTCTGAGGCTGAAAGGGGACATCAAAGCAGAGAAAGGGAGACCCCGGGTCCTCTTTGAAAATGCCACTGCCACACAATGGAATCACCGCAGCCTGGCTCTAATGTCTTCAGCTTTTCTGTTCTTTCCCTGTTAGTGTTCCGTTGCCCAGCAGGGGGCAGGACCAGCACTCCCTTCAGGAGAAGCTAGCAGCAAGAGGACATTTAGATTAGAGCCTGTGACTAAGCTAGAGGCAGGACAAATGTGTGACTGACGTCTATCTCTCTGATTGATTGACCTTACCATTTTGATCACATGTTCCCCCCTAGTAATTACTGCTTATGTACATCAGATACTTTGTCCACATACATAGTTAAAAAAAAATTTGGATCAGTCCTTGTAATAAATTTATGAAAATTCATAATTTGCCATTTGAAGGAAGCAGGCTCAGAGAGTCTTTTTAAAAAGAAAAAACTAACCAGAGTACCATACAGCATGCTGTTGTGTGGTTCCCTAGCCATTTCCAGAATCAGGACAGCATGTTCTGGATCCATAGACTGCTGGCTTTAATTTATAGAATGACTCTAGCCAGTGAGCTTGCATCCCTTCCTGCTCTGCTTGGCCCGAGCCAGAGCCTTCTTGACCAGGAGATGGTGTTTACCCCCTGAGCTTAGCAATATACACCTACCTTCTAATTCTGGGTGCCAACCAAGTAGAGTGACCACAGCTTCTACTCTTTTGAGGTCTCGAGCTTCCGTGACAAACAACTTGAAATTTCTCATGCCTGGCACTGGTAGATAATCTGTGGCTCTTGGTGGGAGTATTATCACCCTTAAGTAGTGTGATGTCATTTAACGTGTAGACATAAAGTGATGATTCCCTATGGCCTTTTCAAACATCCTTAGTGTTATTTATCCCTCTCTCTCCTTTTGTGTTGCCCTGTCTCCCCACTTCCCAGTTAAGGCTGCTAACACCCCAACCTCCAAACCCTGTTTCTCTCATTAAGTTCTTCCCCATAGTAGCACAGGACCCTGGTATTCCTGTCTTCAGAGCTCTTTGCCCCCCTCCCCCCCTTTTTATGTTCCTGGCTTCTGCTGTTACTCCAGATTCTGTGCTGGAATGTAAAGATTTAGAGCAAATATCTGCAAACCAGGGAGAGCACATAATATCTGTCTGGGTTCCCTCACTCGTGTAATATTGTCTCATCTCATCCACTTGCCTCAAGTTTTCATAACTCGTGTAATATTGTCTCATCTCATCCACTTACCTGAAGTTTTCATAAGTTCGTTTTCTCCTATGTCTGAATAGAATTCCATTGTGCACATAGTCCACATTTTCACTATGCAGTCATCAACTGAGAGACTTTGAGGTTATTTCTGCTCCTGTTGTGAGCAAAGCTGCAGTGACCATGGCCGAGTAGTTATCCGTGGAGTAGATGTTGAGTCCTCTGGACGTACGCTAAGAAGTGGTGTATCTGTGTCACGTATGTGGTCAATTGAGTTTTACTTTTTTGAGAACTCTCTACAGTAATTTCCAGAGTGGCTGCATTTTAACTGGGTCATTTAGTTTTTCTTTTCTTTTCTTTTTTTGACTCTCTACTTTAAGTTCTTTTTATATTCTGTATATTAATCCTCTAGAACATGTTGACCAAGATTCTTTCCCACTCTATGGTATCCTCTCCCCTCGATTCTTTTCCTTTGCTGTGCAGAGCTTTTTAATTTTGTGGAATCTTGTATGGCGCCTTGCTGCCCAGACGGCAGCAATAATGACCAAACACCGAGACTTCTTCTCTTGCGGTTTACTCAGGAATTTTTCTTTTGTGTTACAGCTCTTTTAGGTTCCTAGGTGTTACAGCTCTCCTAGGTTCCTAAGTGTTACAGCTCTTCTAGGTGTTAAGGCTCTTCTTGCTTCCTAGGTGCCACGGCTCTTCTGTGGAATGGGCAGCAGCGGCTCTTGCTTCTGTGTAGTCGCCGCTGCTCTTGCTTCTGTGGAGTGGCTCTGACTGCCTGGAGAGAGCCCCTTATATACCCGTGCCCGAGCTCTCGTGGTCCTCCTGGATTGGTTCCCTGGCAATCGCCTCATTAGCATACACCTGCTTGGGAGGGGCACATGCGCAGCATACACCTGCTCCGGAGACACCTAATTTGCATGAGCCTGCTCGGGAGACACCTGCATGAGCCTGCTCGGGAGGGGTGCATGCGCAGTGGAATCGTCTATCGCTGCCGCCGCAGCATCTTGGATTTGATCGTCTGAGCGGCTGCCTACAGAATCTCACTTGTCTATTGTTGGTTTTAATTCCTGGGCAGAGAGTTGAGTAATTCCTTTCCTTCCTGAACCTATATCTTGTAAGTCGCTGCCTTGTGCTTTCTTCTAGTAGCTTTAGCGTTCCAGGTTTCAGATTGAGGTCTTGATTCCACCGGAGTTGACTGTTGTACAGACTGATAGACACGAGTCTAGTTCCATTCTCCTAGACACGGACATCAGTCTTCTCATCATCATTTGTTCGAGATGCATCTTTTCTCCAGTGCATGTTTTTTGGCATCTTTGTCAGATATCAGAGGCTGTAGTTATGCTCACTTGTGTTTGGGTCCATTTGTTTCATTGATATGTGTGTCTGGTTTCATGCAAGTACTATGTTGTTCCTATTGCCATAATTCTGCATTATATATCTTGAAATCTGGAATGGTAGTTCCTCCAGGATTGTTCTCCCTGCTACCCTCGGGATTGCTTTGTTTCTCCAGGGTCTCTGTGGAAATTGAACTTGCATCCTTTGGAAGAGCAGCTAGTGCTTGTATCTGCTGAGCCATCTCTCCAGGCCAGTGATTGTTCTTTGAAGTTGTATGTTATAGAGTTTATCTAGGTAATTTTCATTAGAGAATATTTCTATAGAATTGGTAGCTTTGTGGGGAAATGCACCATCTTGGCATTCATATTGTTTGTATTTTTGCAAGGAGAGCTGGGCATGTGAGCATCTTTAATTGACTATGTGTCTATTCTAGGCTGCCCCATTGGATGGAGGTTGGCCTTTTTTTTTTTTTTTTTTTTTTT
>NW_022196903.1:87791266-87816145 GCF_008632895.1 Mastomys coucha | reverse complement strand
TTGGTTGGTTTTGGATCAGGTTTGAGGAGTTGGTTTCAGGTGCTCAGTGTTGATTTTGGTTTGGAGGAATGGGGGTGATTCTAGTTCAGTGGTAAGCAGAGAAGCATGGGAATTGGGAAAATGGCAGATTTACCTGAGGTAGCGGGCAGGCTTTGCTACCTGGGCTATGCCTGAAAGTTCTATAATAGCATGGGTGGGCCTGATCTCTTAAACTCACTAGGCAAGTCAGTGTACACGAAGACAAATCAGTGTACAAACTGTATGGCAAGGCCTTAGTGCTGTGGTAGTACAGGCAGGCAAGGTTCTAGTGACTCTTCAGACTGGACCGTTGTGCAAGGTGTGTGACCAGGGCTAAGTGTGGAGATTGAGAGAGGTGCAGGTGTGATCGATCTGGCTGGACTGGACCACAGGATGTGCTGCCTGGACTAAGTCGGAAGATTGGGGAAAGTGCAGTCAGACTAGAGTTCAGGGAAATCATCAGTCCAGACCAGAGGCACAGGATGACTGTCCTGGGCAGCATGTGGTAGTTGGATATGTGGCATGGCACGAATAGTCAAAGTTATGAGAGCTGAGCAGATTGGGCTAGAAGTACAAAGTCTTGCTAGCCATATTTTCATTCAATGGGGTTGAAACAGGGAAGCCCGTTCTTTGAAATAAGAATTCAGTATCCAGCCGACATTGCCTGCCTGCCTAAGTGGAAGGAATAATTGACTAAACATGTGGGCTAAACTACTGAGAATCTATGCCGATTGAATGCTAACCCGCGTTATGTGTTTATGTTTTTCAGGTAAGGAATTACATTTGGTTCTGCCTGGTTTCCTAAGGGGCGTGACAGATGCTGTCTTCCTGTGTTCATTTGTAACCTGCCAAATCGTGCACAATATGCTCGCCTACAAATCTAGAGCCTCCAGTTGTAAGTCATATGCTTCTTCTTCCTGTCTGCGGAGGTGATCTTGTGGGAAGCACTAGGCAGACTGTGCTGGGTTGTGTCTCATACTGTGTGTGTGGCCCATGTCAGGGTAGCAGTCAGCCTCACTGACCACTCGGGCACTGCCCTACTGTGTGTGTGTGGCCCATGTCAGGGCAGCAGTCAGCCTCACTGGCCACCCGGGCACTGCCCTACTGTGTGTGTGTGGCCCATGTCAGGGTAGCAGTCAGCCTTACTGACCACCCGGGCACTGCCCTACTGTGTGTGTGTGGCCCATGTCAGGGTAGCAGTCAGCCTCACTGACCACCCGGGCACTGCCCTACTGTGTGTGTGTGGCCCATGTCAGGGTAGCAATCAGCCTCACTGACCACCCAGGCATTGCCCTACTGTGTGTGTGGCCCATGTCAGGGTAGCAGTCAGCCTTACTGACCACCTGGGTACTGCCCTACTGTGTGTGTGGCCCATGTCAGGGTAGCAGTCAGCCTTACTGACCACCTGGGCACTGCCCTACTGTGTGTGGCCCATGTCAGGGTAGCAGTCAGCCTTACTGACCACCTGGGCACTGCCCTTTGTGCACCTTGTTTTCTTTCATTTCTTTTTTATTATTCTTATTTAAAGTACAAGGCTTTCTGTTTTCTTATATATAATATAGGAAATTTCCATTGTTAAAAAAAAACTAAATATGTGAAAATATCTTTCAAAAGTATCAGTGTTGAAAATATCATATAAAGTAAACTAAATCAACATTGTATGAGCCCATGTTTATATAATATGGAATGGACAAATACAGAGGAATAAAGTAGATTGAAAGTCATCAGGATCTGGAATGGGTTGGATAGAGAACTTCTTCGTTTAGCAGTAACAGAATTTATTTCAGAGGTATTAAAAGTGGATACCTGTGATGTCTGTAGAACATTGTGAATGTCATTAGTGTTATAAAACTATACAGTTTAAAATGGTCTAATTGGGGCCATCTATGTGAACAGGCTCTGATAGTTTAGAAGATAGAGGCACCTGCTGCCTGACATTTGAGTTTGGTGCAAATTAAAACCCATGCAAAGGTGGAAGAGGAAAACTGATTCTATGAAGTTGTCCTCTGACCTCTACATATGAGTCTGTGGCACATATATATACACACACACACACACACACACACACACACACACACAATGCATGCACACATACACATGCACAGTTATAAATAAACATGAATTTAAAATATTATCCAAGTGGCAAATTTTATACTTGTAAATATATCAATTAAAAGGAATCACTCAGAAGCCCCACACCCCGAGGCCTCACTGTTCACACATTGACAGCAGCCCCCCACCCTGAGGCCTTACTATAGCATAGCACCTTGACAGCATTTTTATACATTTAATTTTGAAGCCTATTGTCTGAAGGTCTGTTACTAATTGTAGTTTGTGGGAACAGTACCAAGGAAGGGGGGCAGGGTGAAAGGCGATGGAGTCATGTGGTGAATCCCAAGAAATCTGATTCCAGAGACCAGCATCAGCCCATAAGCTTATATACAGTGAGCCATTCCCAAAGCCATGGATCTTCAGCCAATCAATCATAGCTCGCCACACTGTGCTCCAATGAAAGCCCTGACCACTGAGGTAACTCAGAGAGAGTGGGGGAAGTATCCTCACCTGTGAGGACTTCTGTGAAAATGGGGGAAACGGCCAACACCCTGGCCTCCATTCCCTTTTGCTCTGTCACTGGTGTGCCTGCAGCCAGTTTAGATCTAATGCCATGTATGCAGATCAGGACTCCTGGAGGAGTCGCAGGAGCTTGTCATGCCTCGCTCTCCTCGTCACTTATACTTCACTAGGTTGAAGTCTACATCCCCACAGAAGTTGAGATCATGGAGTCTATACACTCAACATTTCACTTTCTTTCTTCAGCCTTTTTTCCTGAACATTTCTCTGTGCTGTGTGAACCTTTGCATCAATGTAGTGAGCTGCTTAAAATGTTGGGTCATGGTCCTGGAAAGATGGGTAAGAGGACTCGTTACTCTTGTTAGAGGTCCTGGATTTGGTTCCCAGCATCCACATGGCAGCTCACAGCAATCTAACTCCAGTTCCAAGAGAGCCAACATCTTCTTCTGGCCTGTAAACGGCGTGTACACACGTAGGCACTCATACATACACATACAATTTAAGAATGGTATTTCTTCACGTTCTCCTGTTCACACTGTTTCTCCATTTCATTCATCCAGTAGACAGTGAGCATGAGCTGACACCGGCCAGGCTGGTCATTGTACCCAAGTTAGGTAGAAAGAGCTAGTGCTGGGTGTGGGCCTTGCTGCTCCATCATCCGACCCATGCAGACTGCGTCCACATGGTGTGCTTTGGAGGACGCTGGGCTGGACAGTCTATAGAATGTTCATCACTGCTCTCAATTTGCCATTGTCTCATATAGATTTTAATGCTAGTAAGTGAAAACTATCTGAAGAACCCTGGCAAAGCAAAGCCCATCATAAGGGTCTTCCGCCATCTGTCGCTGAGATACACTAGATACGTTTGGCCTCCTACTGAAAACTGATGTATAACTGAACTTCTTGTTTTTTGTTTTTTGTTTTTTGGTTTTTCGAGACAGGGTTTCTCTGTGTAGCCCTGGCTGTCCTGGAACTCACTCTGTAGACCAGGCTGGCCTCGAACTCAGAAATCCGCCTGCCTCTGCCTCCCAAGTGCTGGGTTAAAGGCGTGTGCCACCACTTCCCAGCGTAACTGAATATTTTGAATACTTTGCAAACGTGCATCCAGTGCGTTTCCTTATTTGAGTTTTTGTTTGTTGTGAGTGGAAGGACAAAGCTGCCATACACTTTGTGAATTCATAGATTGTCATTGTGTGTAATTTAATTGTTCCCAGACTTTCTTATATCATTCTTTAGAATTTGAGAACTCACACAAAAGGACTATATATTAAATATTCCCTAGATACAGAAGAAAAAACAATTATCATAACAAAAGCTTTAGTGAGGTGAATAGACAATTCTAAAGACCTTTAAAATATTAGCAGAGGCATGGACTGCTTCAGAAGATTTTACTCCCTGGCTAAGTAGGATGTTGGTGGGATGTGAAGAACTGGATAGACACATTCTTAAACTTCTAAGTTTTCTTATTTTACAGTATCTAGCCCACAGTAAAAAATTGACATGCAGTTGAACGAATGAATGCATTTTGAGAGGACAGACCTTTCTATAGTGGGAATGGGCAGGACAATGACTTTTATGTTAACTGATGATCTCAGGAGGAGTAATAATAGCTGCTGTGTGGTGTGTGGTGTGTGGCTCTGTGTGTGTGGTGTCTGAGGAAGTGCAGATCTCATTTGAGTTGTAAGTCCATGGGGGATCTGTCTCTATTTTTCTTAGGTGATTTATAAAAACAGGCCCATTTTACTATGTCTCCCATTTTGCACTTTCTTAGACTAGCTACTTTTCATATCTGTTTTCAGACTTTCTTGTTTGGGCAGATGTATTTTAGAGTTTGTTTACAAACATTTCCCAGACATATTGTTGATCATCGGGTCTCTTTAGTTAACAGCAGCTTCTTGGGGCTGTTTTCTTGGGGCTTGTGTTCTGATTGACAGTTTGACAAATGCTGTAGGTCTTCAGAGAGGCAGAGCTAGAGAAATGAATCCAGTGGAAAGAAATAGAGCTGGGATAGTTCACCCATGATGAATCTGTGAGGGCTTGGGCTGGGAGGGGAGGGAGGAAGGAAACTGTGGCTGGGACAGTTCATCCAAAATGAATTTCCCGGGTTTAGGATGGGGGCCTGAAGCAGTGTGCCTGTGGCTTGCATCGTGAGTAAGGTCAGTGTTGATTTTTGTGCCACTTCCCCAGATGCACACACCCTACTTGCACCTGTATTTCAGTTAACGCTATGGGTCGTTCTGCATAGAGCCTGGGCTCTTCCTTCCAGGGAGGAGGGCAGATGGGCTCAGTTCATGGGACTTGCCCACGTGCTCATGACCAATTCATGGTTTGTAGTAAAAAAATATTTAAAACTCCTGGCGTGGGGTTTCTACCCTGCCTTTGGTTATTGAGTTCCTACATGGAACACACACACACACCACACATACACAGACACAGACACACACACACACACACACACACACACACACACACACAGAGCCTTTATATTTACAATATGTCTTAGGTAGCACAATAGCTGGGCAGCTGCCTACCCTGCATGCTGTTACAATCTACTTTCCTAACAATAACCCAAAGCATTACTTACTGTGTTTCATCTGGGCTGCTCTTAGGTCTGATTTGCCACACCCTCTATCCCATTGCTGCTCTCCCTCCTCCTCCCTCTTCTCCTGCACACTCTTCCTTTATTCCATGGAAGCTCCTTTCTTCTTCCCTCCTCCTGGTCTTCTCCAAGCCCATGAACCTCAACCCATCTCTGTCTCTTGTGCCAAGCTATTGGCCATTGGCATCTTTATTTACCAATCACAATTAACTTGGGGAAGGGTCACTCAGTATCTTACATGTGGGCCCTGTCCTCTTCGAGGTAACCAGTCTTGGGGGCTCCAAATTAGTGTTAGAATATAAGCAGCATTAGGCCAACCCGATGTAAGATGTGCCAATGGTAGACCCCAAAAGCCTCCTGCCCTGAAACATCTGGCATCACCATCTTTCCTTGGTCTCTATATAAAAGTTTATTGAAATTAGAAGAGTACTCTGGGAATGATTGGACATGTCTGAAAACCCAGGCTCAAGGTTTGTAAGAGTTATGTCTTGAGATTGAATGGGCTGGTGATGTAAAATATTAGGCATGGTGCTTGGTGAATGCCTAGCAGTCCCCATGTGATGCTCACGCTTGCTGTTGTTTGAGTTTTTGCTGTTGAACCGCAGAAGCCTTTGAAGAATGCCTTTGTTCTTCTTGTGTTTGATGAAGTGTTAAATGTTGCACAGTTGTACGCATTTTGATGTAAATATGCATGAGTGCCATATTTACTTGCACAGATAAGCAAGGGCAGTGGGAGCCTCATAATGCTACTCTGTTATCTATTTTCCAGACTTCATTCTGTGTAATCTGAACACGCTGCTTAGTCAAGGTCGCACCTCCTCTCTGCTGCACCTGTTACTTGATACCAAGTTCAGGCCATGAACTTACTAGAGTTTTGCTGAATGAAATAAGTCATAGAATGCTGTCCTTCAAGTTAACAGCTATCTGCATCAGAACAGCTGTGACTATTGATTTGCAGGTGACCCCCAAGATCAACTGGTTGGCTGCTGACATTCCTCTATAGATGATGGGGGTGAGGAGCCTCCTGGACTTAGTTGGGATTCTGGTAGTTCTCCTGGTCAACTGTGTGTAATTCTGCTCCAATTGTAGGTGTCCTCATTGTCTTGGGAAGCACTAAGATACATAGACTATGGTGGGGTAACTGAAGGAGTGTTCCATCTGTGCAGTTATGGTGATGTCATCATTCATTCGGGGATGGGACTCATCAGTGGTGTGGCTGCCTTTTCATGCTGTTGTGAATAACCCGTCACCCGTGTGCTGTAAGTTCAGAGGTTCCTTAAGTTGGAGTTGGTGTAATCATTCATTGCTTTATCATTGGAGCCCTATAAGGAATGGAGAGACATCTCCCCAAAGAAAAGAGTTTCCATAAACTCATTAAATAGACTTGGATAGAGTCTTTATGTGTGTTTGTGTTCTAAACTTTGAATCTCCTTGGTGAAGGTTTTCTGTTTGTGTATAAAAAATTACATCACCAAATAGAATATTGTCCATCGATTTGTATAATGTAGAATGATCTTGGGATGTCTTCCCTGGCATTAAAACCACTAATTTTGTTCTACGTAAAAGCGCTGATTAAAAGAATCCTTTCTGTAGTTGGAGAAATGGCTCAGTCTGCAATTACTGCACAAACATAGTACCTGAGTTACGATCCCTAGCACCCATGTGAAAGAAGGTACAGCAGCAGATGCCTGTACTGTTAGCTTTATAGAGGCAGAGAGAGATGTACTTCTGGAGCTCACTGGCCAGCCAGCAGAGCCAATCAGTGACCTCATCTGTAGTGACTGCAGAAGGCACCCAGGGTCAACCTCTTCTTTCACTCTGTGTACATGCTCTACCCAGCACACACACACACACACACACACACACACACACACACAGAGGGAGAGACAGAGAGACAGAGAGACAGAGACAGAGGGAGAGTGAGAGAGAGAGAGAGAGAGAGAGAAAGAGAGAGAGAGAGAGAGAGAGAGAGAGAGAGAGAGAGAGAGAGAGAGAAATATGAATCTTTTCAGTATGTCCTTGTCAAAGCTCTCCCTGTTGTAGCTCATGGAAGACAGAACCACTCCACTGTAGGTTTTTTAATTCTTTTGTAAAATTGAAATATTGTTGCAGTTATTGAAGGAGCCAAAAGTGAGGGTTTTTTATATCACAGAATGTGCCCATCAGCATGTAGCTTACTAAATGAAGCAAGGATGACGGCTTCTGCATTTAGGTAAAGCTGTAGAGTTCACGGCTAGGTTAGGAGTACAAAGTCTGTCTGGTTCTCACTAGTTTTTGAGCCTGCTTGCATAGTCAAGTCTAAAATGTCCATTTAAGAAATAGCTGAAGGGCTGGTGGAAGGGCTTAGCCAGAAAAGATGCTTGTTAGGCAGGCCTGATGGAAGACCTGAGTTCAGTCTGTGAAAACTATGCAAAGGTGAAGGAACAAACAGGCTCCGTAGCACTGTTCCCTGACCTCCACTGTAGCATATGCACACCTCAACAACAACAACAACAACAACAACAACAACAGGCTCCATAGCACTGTTCCCTGACCTCCACTGTAGCATATGCACACCTCAACAACAACAACAACAACAATAACAACAACAGGCTCCACAGTACTGTTCTCTGACCTCCACTGTAGCATATACATATCTCAACAACAACAACAACAACAGGCCCCACAGCACTGTTCTCTGACCTCCACTGTAGCATATACATATCTCCACAACAACAATAACAACGACCCAATTTTTAAACAGGAAATTGCCCAGCTGCTATTAATTGTACCCTAACCTCCAAAGAATCCACTGAAGTCGTCGTCTCCACCAGAGCAGCAATAAATCCAAAACCCTTTGGAGAAATTAAGCAACTTAAACAAGGAAAGGCAAATGTTTGAGACAGTGCCTCTCAGGATGTGCACACACCATGTATTTGGAGCTGGATTTTTCTCAGCAGTGTATTCCTAAGATGTTCACATCAGTAAAGCCTTTTTCCACGGCCTAATTTTAGTAGCTTAAAAGCGGTGGCTTTACAGACGCTTAAGTTCACACAAAGTCTGTTGGTCCTAGCTGAAAACCCGCTTCGGTACTGCTGCAAACTAATCCATAGCAATTACATCTGTCTTCTCTTCTCCCTACTGTCTCAGCATCCTTCTTGAGACCCTGGAAATGCTTCAGAGTCACAGGACTCCTTCGCCTTAGAAATACTTTTCCAGTCAGAGGCAGTGAGCATGGTATTAGAAGCAGGGTTTGGATTAGGACCTCCTAAATTCAGACCCCAGCCTATGAGTGTGAACTTTGGACACACCCATTGATAGCTCTCAGGACTAGTTTCCAGGGGTGTGCATTGGGATAGACACTGTAGGGAGCTCCCGGCAAGGCCTGCAGGATTGGATAGAGTGATGCATGTTTGTAATGCACCTTACACAGCATCGAGCACTCAGAAAATATTGTCAGCATTCTTACTAATCCTGCTATCACAGGCCTAAATGGTCACTTCCAGGGGAAGCTGATTCACAGCATTTCCTCACAGATTGTTGTTTCTTTTTCCTTGTGTGTGGTCATGTCTGTGGGGGAGAACTTGTGTGGATTTAGTGACCACTCCTGTCTTAAGCTTTGGATAAGCTATCGTGTGAAAGCCTTGCTCCATCTTGTAAGTCTGTCTACATAATCTGTGCTGTTGTAGGGAAGCCTGTGATAGAAACTCTTGAGTGCAGCCATGCAAAATGGTGCCTTAAAGCACCAAGGGACGGAGGGGAACAGAAATGGTTTTGTTTGTTTGTTTATTTATTTTTGAGAGAACATTGGTTGCTTATGCTGAGTTTTCCCTTGTATATTGGTGAGTTGTAAGGATATGAACAATCTAATTTTAGGAGACCCGATGAGGCTAATGGTTCATGGGCTAATGATGTGTGTCCATGTGTCTTTTTACCTTTCTAAATGGCCCCTCAGATTTCACCTTCACCCACTCCCACTCCACTCACCATATGTAGTTCTGGCAATGTTGACAAGCAGGCTAATGAGCTCTGTTCCTTGTTTCTAATTTGACACATTTTATCTGGCTTTTGCGATTTGAGGCTTGTTACCTAGCCTTACCAAGTCCTCCCTCCTTCCCTGCAGATGAGCAGCAGGACTTGAAGCCACAAGTCAGCGAGCAGTGCTGAGGAGTGGTCGGAGGCTTAGACCAGGTGCCTCAGGGCTTCAGCTCATGTGTGCTTCCTGGTTTTGAAGAAAGGAAAGTTTCCTCATACATACACTTCGTAGACCAGGCTGTACTCTAAAAGTCAGAGACCCAGATAATATGTAGATCCCGTCTGGCTATTATTAGAACAGTTAAAGACTGCAATATATAAACTGAAAATGGATTTTTTTTTTTAAGACAGAAGCAGTCTGCATGGCCCCTTTTATTTTTGAGGGAGAAATTAAAGGATAGGATCTAACACAACATAGTAAGAAGGATCTGGGGAAAATATGTGGAATTTGAAGTACATCCACAGGTCTTTAAATTTAGGTTTATGTCTCTTTCAGTAATAAATTATTGAAATATTCCTGGTCATATTTTTAAGAATCTTCTTTGCATGCAAATATATGTACTTTAAAAACCATCCTGAAAAGGTCTGGGGAAACGGCTTCGTTGGTGAAGTACTTACCGCACAGGCATGAGGACTTGAGTTTGGATCCCCCGCAGTTGCCGGCATGGAGATGTGAGTGTAATCCAGGGAGTTGGGCACACTAGAATCCTTGGAGTGCACTCTCCAGCCCAATAGGCGAGGTCCAGGTTCAGTGAGAGTCTATTAAAAATAAAGGGATGGAGCAATGCTCAGTGGTTAAGAGCAGTGGATGCTCTTCCAGAGGAACTGGGTTCGATTTCAGGCACCAATATGGAAGCTCACAACCAGCCGTGCCTCCAGTTCTGGGGAATCCAAGAACTTCACATAGACATGCATGCCGGCAAAACAGCAATGCACATACAATGAAAATAAATAGTAAATAAAAATTAAACTGTCGAACAGTTGAGTAAGACATCTGCTATTAAACATTGGCCTCTACCTGCATGCTCAAACATATGTATACACACCCAAAAAACATGTGATCACACATACACACACACACTCTCCTACTCCTCATCAATACATTTGTATGAATTGTATTGATCAGAAGGATAATTTTTGTTTTTCTTTTCCATAATACTAAATATAGCCATCCTGGAAATTTCCATTAAATATTTGTATATGTTCAAGGGGATCGGGCCAGTTCATAGCCTTGGGGGTTCTGCTTCCTTTGGGAATCTTCAGTGGTTGGTCACATTGAGTTGGAAAAAGAATGGAGTGTTCTGTGCTGCTTAAATAGAGATTTGACTAATGAGTAAAGACGGCATGGATGAGACAGTGTATTTAACCTGAATATGAAAGTGCGTGGACACCTGGCCCCACTCCCTCTGCTCTGCTGAGCCTGATCTCCCGCCATACCACTACTTGTTCCATCATCTGTGGAGAAAGTAAACTGAGGGCCTGTCATTACTTCTGAAAAAGATAAATGGACTCAAGGAGGGCCATTAGAGCAGTAGGAAGAGGAGCCTGGAGTTTAAATCAGACCTGGAATTGGGGAAAAGGGACATTTGGAGTCAGGCTGTGAACTGCTGTATTAATCTGGCTGTGTTGGTCCTTCCTAGGAGAGAATTAAGTGGTCCCATACAAACGGGAAGGTGGGTTCTTTGCCTCCATCCCTTACTTGGGAGTGTCCAGTTTGTGCTATTTTCCACACTTCCAGACTGAACAGGCAGAGGATGAAGCAGCCCAGACTATGGTAGAGATTTATTTATGCTTTAATATGCCACGTAAAGCCACTTGTTTGTTTCAAAATTAAGATGCAACCCCCAGGAAAGGGACTGGTTGAAGAGTTAAGCAGTCTTCAAATTACCACAGCTGCTGCATCTGTCCCTATCTGCCAGATGGGTTTTTGATAGGATGAATCTCATTGTAGGAGAGATGGATGAGGCTTTCCTGTGTTTTTCTCTGGGATTGCCTTTGCTCCAGATGATATTATAGCAGACATGTCTGCTGAAGTGAATACACTGAATAGATTGGCATGGCTTCTTTCTTTCCAACTGGTTGAGGTCATGTGTCATTGAAAACATAGAGTTTGCACACAAAATTATTTTTCTAGCTTATCTTACAAACACACACGGATGTGTGAATATGGTTTCTACAATAATATGACAAATTGGGACGTACATAATCAGTTACCAAGAAGTTAGATCTCGCCTTTTTCAATATGGCTGAAATCTCCAGTTTACTGTAGTCCCCTTCATTCCCTAATATCTTGGGAATCATTTTTCTTAACTGCAGTTTCTGATCAATGAATTAAGAAGCACAAATATGAATTTTTATTTAGTTAAAGACAATCCATATATGCTGTGTTCAGTTAGTAGATATGTAAACCCCAGGAAGTGGGCCACACCTTGGTAGGGAGGAAAGTATGGGTTCATAGTACTTAAGTGTGCTATTGAATCTCTAGCAAGATACTTGAGGAATTTGTTTATGCTAATCAAAATGTAAAATGATAAGCCTCAATAAACATTCATTTTACTTCCATTCTTGTGCAAAGCCTTTTCTTTTTGTGCTGTAATAACAGGACCCTCTAGAGGGCAGTAGAGAGCAGCTTGCTCATAGGGTACCTGGGGCAAAGAGGCTGTTGGAACCTTCTCTGCTTTCTTTTCCTTTTTCTCCCACTGTAACTCCTGAGAGTACAAGGAGCTCGTGGGAAAAGTGGGGGGGGGGGAGGATGGAAGTCGTGTTCTTGGGCTTGATTTTCTTTATCAGTATCTGCAGGAATCAATGTGAAGTATGTGTATAAACATGATGCTTGCAGGGTTTGGTGTCTTGAATCAAAGTAAGCACATGTCTTTTGATTGACAGCTAGATGTACAACAATAGTGCTATGGTCTTGGTACGGGAATGTTGTGAAGGGAAGCTGGAGTTTGCTCTCTTGTCTTTCTGAGGTTTTATGACTGCTTCCTTTTTAGACCAAGCCTGGATTAATTTTATTCCTAAACATCCCTAAATGTAACTTGATACATTCATTTATGTGGATTTTTTTTTTCTACCACTAAGTAATATGAGGTGGGGGAGGGGGATGGTTTCACACAACCTAGGATTCTTTAAGTGTGACTTTTTAATATCTTAATATTTTATCTGAACAAGAAATAATTTCGTCCACAGTATTTTATTTGTTACTTTCTGAGGTGTAGAGGGTGATTCTTCCGTGTGCTTTTAAACTGTTTAAGAATGGACTGGACCATTCCTTCTGTCCCAGTCTGGCTGCTGTGGGTACGTAATGCTCTTCTCTGTCTCATCCTCTGTATCCTGGCCTTGGACTCACAAACATCCACCTGCTTCTGCCTCTCCCCAGCTCAAAATGACTGCATTTTAAGAAATAATATTTAAAACCCTAAAAATTACTAATAAATGTATTATAATAGAAATTATTTATATGGTGTTCATTCTACTTTAGCCACATTGTAATTGAGTTTGATCACGTGATGATTTTACCTATAGCATGGGAATTACTTGTGTAGAGGGTAAAGGTGGATCACTTTCTCCAGAGTTAGAATTTTCTGATGACAGGGTTTCAGTTTTGAAAGCAATTCTAAGTTCTTCCTCTTATGCCACTCATGCACACACAAAATCTTTTGAGATTTTGCTTACTTATTTATATATACATACGTGTGTGTGTGTGTGTGTGTGTGTTTGTCTGATTGTATGTTTATGCATCATGTGCATGTAGTGCCCCATGTGGCCAGCAGAGGGCAGTAGATCCCCAGGAACTGAAGTTATAGAAGTTGTGCACTACCATAGTAGGTGTGAGAATTGGTGAATGGAGATCCTCTGGAAGAATATTCAGTCCTCTTAACTGCTGACCTCCTCTCAGCCCCTTGCTTGTACATCTTTAATATATGTTTAAAATTTTTTCAAGGGTAACTAGGAGAAATGCCCTGTAGTTCTGGTTACCATTTTGTTACCCAGTTCCTAAGTTTGCAGCTGGACAGTGTTTCCAGAGATAGCATGATTGGTCTTCCTTCTTTTCGTTGAGTATGCTAAACAATGAGTAGAGATGGCTTTAGAGTGGAGGTGATGCTATGTCATTCTTCCACATATCAGATGAGAAAAAAAGCAATATGTGCTATGATTTTTATTCTTTAAGACTTAATATTTAAATTTTATTTTATGAGTGTTTTGCTTGCACATATTTCTTCTGTGCATGTGTGTGACTGGTGCTCGTAGAGGTCAGAAGACAGCATTAGCTCTCACGGAGCTGGAGTTATGGATTGGTTGGGATTGAATTACCAGTACAACCTTCATGTGGGTACTGGGGTTGACACCTATGTCCTCTGCAAGAGCAACAAGTGCTCCTTAATCATGGAGCCAACTCTCCAGCCCCAGTCTTTCTTTTTTAAGCAATCATTTGTTAGTCACAGATCTTTCCGCTCTTGGTCTTGATTTCCCTGTTATTCTTACTCACAGAACCCAGACTTTTGTCAGAACAGGTCATCTCGGCAAAGCAGGTATGCCTCCAGTCATCTCTGCTTAATCACAGGTGCTCTAAGGGAGACTAGTCTCCTGTTCTCTTTCATGTGTCTAGGGATTGGTAGAATGTCTTCTCTGGCTTAAATCCTCAGTACCACATAAATTGAGTTTGGTGGAACATACCTGTAATCCCAGAAGTCAGGAGATGGAGTTGGGAAAAGCAGAAGCTCAAGGTCATCTCCAGATACATAAACCTATAAGACCCTATAAAAAAAAAAAAAAAAGAACCCACAAGGAAACCAACAACAAAGACCTGTGACTGGCTCAGTGGTTGAAGTGCCTGTTCTGCATGCGTACTACTCTAGTTCGAATCCCCAGCACCCGTGTGAATGTATGAATGCTGGGGGGGGGGGGCATGTGACCCACTTGTAATTCCAGTTCTCAGAACTCGAAGACAGAAGACACACAGAGCAAGGTGGTTAGCTAGACTAGTCATATCAGTGAGTTTTGGGTTCACTTGGAAATCTGTTGGTCAGTGAACAAGGTGGAAATCGCTTCAGAAGATTACAGATATCGGCTTCTGGTTTTCTGCCTCCACTGTGAAGTTTTAAACATGCAAAACAAGACAATAATAAGCAACAAAAATACGATTGGCTTAGAGTTATGCATGGGACCCGCCTTTTGCCATTTGCTTCTTCATAGAAGCAAACAAGCTACAGCCTGCATGCCTCCCAGGAGATTCCCAGTAACCAAAGACACAGACAGGAGCCTGGCACCCTGGCCTCCGAGAGGCCCTACCAGCAGCTCACTGAGCCAGAAGCAGATGCTTAGACCTAACCATTGAACTGAAAGTCAGGGGCCCCTATGTTTGAATTAGGGGAAGGACTGAAGAAGCTGAAGGGGAGGGCGACCCCATAGGAAGGCCAACAGTCTCAACTTACCCAGACCACAGGGTGCTCCAGACACTCAAGCACCAACCAGGAACATGCACAGGGCAGTCTGAGGCCCCTGGCACAAAAACAAAAACAGCAGAGGTCTGCCTGGTCAGGCCTCAGTGGGAGAAGATGTGCTTAATCCTTGAGAGACCTGAGGCCCCAGGGAAGGAGGAGGCCTGATGTTGGGGGGGAGTGGGCAGGAGGGGAGAACCCTCTCAGAGGTAAGGGGGAGGAGGAATGGGATGAGGAACTGTGGGAGGGAGGACTGAGGTGGGACAATGACTGGAATGTAAATAAATACAATTTTTAAAAAAAGATTTATTTTATGTATATATATGAGTACACTGTAGCTGTACAGATGGTTGTGAACCTTCATGTGGTTGTTGGGAATTGAATTTTTAGGACCTCTGCTTGGCCCAGTCAACCCCATTCTGGCCCAGAGATTTATTTATTATTATACATAAGTACCCTGTAGCTGACTTCAGACTCACCAGAGGACAGCGTCAGATCTCATGACGAGTGGTTGTGAGCCATCATGTGGTTGCTGGGATTTGAACTCACAACCTTCGGAAAAGCAGTCAGGGCGCTTACCCGCTGAGCCATCTCGCCAGCCCTATAATATTTTTTTTAGAGGAAGTAGGTGAGAGAGTCCATTCCTGAATGAAAGTGGCACACACTTATAGAAATTAATCATTTCAACATTCTCTCTTGCTTCTTGCTTTAAATACAGATCTAGAAACCATTTTATGGGAGTGAGGTGGGAAGCTGGGTGTGGAAACTGAGCTTCAGAGCTGAGTGGAATAGACCACCTGGTTTAATAGCTGAGTCAGCTCCCCAGACCACGCCCTCTTCTATACCTCCGGGGTCAAACAAACAAAAACAAACAAGCTTCTCACTATTTAAGTAAGCCCTGGTTTCTTAGGGATTCTCTTATTTTCAGCCCAAATTTTCTAGTTCATAAATACTCGTAGGGCAAAGCCAGTTGAGGAAAATGAGAAGGCAGCCATATTTTTTTTTTCCTCAGTCTTGCTTTTTTTATATAAATATTATTTTCTTTTGGCTTGAAAAGAGAGGCCGATGTTGAAGAAATGTAATTAAACTCTACATATATGTGGTTAAGTTTTAATTTTTAATTGACCCAGAGCCCTGAAAGTGTGTGGTAACAGGAAGAAAATAATAGGACCTGCCTTGTTTAATTAAATCATCCGAACTCCTCCTGTATAGTCAAGCATCAGAGGTAGCAGGTCCACATTACTCGGGACTTTCAGCATTGCTGTTTCCATTCCCCCCTTAGCCGTTTGTTTTCTTCTCTTGTCTGGTCTACAGCTCTAGACTGAGTACAGGACCATATGAACAGCAAGCTGGCTCGGAGACTCTCGGGAGACTTATACTGTTCTTAGAGTGGCTGAAATGATCAGGAGGCTGTGTGTGTGTGTGTGTGTACTTGCAGGGTGGAGGTCATGGTCCAGTTTTGTCTTCAGTTGCTCTCCACCATGATTTTTTGAGATAGGGTTTCTCTGGAATTCATTAATCTGGAATTCATTAATGATCTGGAGTTCATTAATTGGCTAGACTGTCTGTCCATCCCAGCATTACAGATGCATTCCACTATACCTGTTTCCTTTTCTTTCCTTTTTTAATAAACATTGGTGTTGGGGATCTGAACTCACGTCCTCATGGTTGCTATCACTATTATTACCCCTGAGCCATTTCTTTGGTCCTTAGAGACTCCTTTGTTAGTGATGGTGAACTTTACAGGTGGTTCCACGGATGACAAATGGATTTGCTTAAGGAACTTGGGTTTCCTGGGTGGTAACTAGAATGTTTCAATAAAGCAGTGTTGGCAAGCCTTTGCCTCTCTTTTTTTTTTTTTTTTTTTTTTTTTTGCTGTTGTTACTTTCTAATTTCTAAAACAGAGTTTTCTTACTGAATGAAGACTCAGACCTTTGCAGTTATAAACTTTTACAAAATTAGTTTTAATTGGGTCAGAGTTAATTAGATTGTAGTCTATTTCACTCCTTTTTATTGCTCAGAGTATTAAATATGTTATCATTTTGTGAGGAGATGTCATCCGATATTGATTAGGAGTCAAGGTAGAGGCTTACTGTTTAAAAACTAATTGGCTTCAGTATGTGCTGGAGCCTTCCTGGAAGAACAGTGCTTATGTGATTGAAAGGCTTTTTGCTTGAGTTCTTTTTTCCATATATAATTCAAAGGAAGTTTGTAAAGAATAATGCTGCCTTAGGCAAAATAATACTAAAGCAAAGGACTACGTTTCTTCCAATAGTGTGTTTTTAGGAGAAATGTGGCCCTGAACACGTCCTCACCTCTCTGATGAAGGTTGGCCTCGAGGACCTGAAGTAGGTTGGTGAGCACTGGTCTACTTCCCACACGGCAGTAGCCGTGCTCACAGCAGAAAACACGTCGTGCCATTTCCCAATGGTAGGCCTGGGGAGGTGGCTCAGCCAGTTGTGGCTGGCTGCACAAGTGGTAGAGCCTATGACATAAGTTGACATTCCAGTGCACATGGGGGAATTCTCATAAGGCCCCACCCCCCAGAGGAGTAGCTCCAGGCCTTTAATGACTGCTGAGAAATGGAGAATCAGTTTTCTCCTGGGATGAGCCTCCGACAGGTGACAGGTTATCTGATCCCAAGTGCTCATCCCCAAACACAAACATACATAAGTGACATTAACCAGACTCAACAGGTTGGATTTATGAATGCACATGCATGTGTGTGTGCTTGCATATGTGCCTATGTGTAACAATAATAAAGTAAAAGAGGCCATGATTTTGAGAAAAAGTTGGGGGAATATTGGAGAAGATAAAAATGATGTAAATATAGTTTCTTGTATATATGAAATTCTCAAAAAATAAGAATACATGGCACTTTGATAATGAGATTAATTTTTTTAAGTCATGTATAGTGCTATACACCTGTAACCCCAGTGACCCTGGTACTGGAGAGGCAGAGACAGGGGAGGAGGATTTCTGAGGTTAGCTGGCCAGCCAGTCACAATCTTCAGGTTTATTTGAGAGACTGCTCTCAAAAATAAGGTAGAAAGTAATAGAGGAAGACACCCACATTGGCCTCTGGCCTCAGTATGCACACATCTGTATACATCCACAGATATGTCATACGAATAGGCTCAAGTGCATGCACACAGCAGCAACAGCCTCCCTCTGATGAAGATCTGCCTTACTGTGCATTTGACAGCCCTACATGATCTGTACCTCCAGCACTGGGTTAAACCCTCTTCACTCTTCACAGGGTGCCGGAGCTCCGCTGCTGTATTAGTCAGGGTTCTCTAGAGTCAAAGAACTTATGAGTAGTCTCTATATAGTAAGGGAATTTGTTGATGACTTACAGTCTGTAGTCCAGCCCCCAACAATGGTCAGCAGCAGCTGTGAATGGAAGTCCAAGGATCTAGCAGTTGCGCAGTCCCACAAGGCAAGCAGGTGAAGCAGAGAGAGTGAATCTTTCTTATTCCAATGTTCTTATGTAGGTCTTCAGCGGAAGGTGTAGCCCAGATTAAAGGTGTGTGCTCCCACGCCTGGATCTGGGACTTGCTTTGTCCCAGGCTGACCTTGAACTCGGAGATCTCCCTGTCTTAATCTTCTGGGATCCATAGCTACTGTGCCTCAAGATCTCCAAGCCAAGATCCAGGTCTGAAACTTGTATCTCCCAGCCTCCAGAGTAGGATCACAGGTGAGCCCCCCAATTCTGGATTGTAGTTCATTCCAGATATAGTTAAGTTGACAGTCAGGAATAGCCACTACAACTGTGTTTTCCTGGTTTTCTGTTTGCCTGGTGTTAGAAACCTCTTTTCACAGATCTTTACGTGACTGGCTACTGCGGTCAAAGTCCCAATGTCACCCTCATTAAAGTGCTTGTCTACACTCTTCTGTCTAAAGCAGCAGCCCAAAGTCCAAGCCACCAACACACTGTCACATCACTTTGACAGAAATAAAATATGAATTTGAGATTCTTCTGTCTACATTTTTGCTGTCCTGTTTGTTTAGATAAAACCCTGCTTTGGCTACTTTTGTCACGCATCCTATTTGCCTGTATATAAGGGGGTGGGGAGGCTGGGCACCTCAGGGCCTGGGACACATAATAACTTTTAATAATGACTTCTCAAGTAAAACAAAAGTAAGGGAATAGCATTAAGTGTACATCTGAAAATATTCACCAAGAGACTGATGTTTGGCTCTGGGGGTGTTGAAGCCAGGACCTCAAACATGTTAATCCCATAGTACTGCTGAGCTACAGCCCATACTACATTAAGTCCTATCTTTTATCCTAAAGTATCCACCTCCTTGGGAACTCCATTTTAAATAAATCTCTGTTTCTTTATTTTTTAAAAATTCACATAAAGATCAAGTACCTGTTGGCATCCATGGATCCGTTAATGCATCTCAAGTATCTGAAGCCGGGCCCTCATACTTTGTGCTCTACGGATTCTTGGCTCTAATGAAATGCCATTAAAATGAGTGTATTTATCAAATAATTCATAACTTGCTGTAGTTTCGAATCCCTTTAGAACATTCCATTACCATATTGAGGGTACTTTTAAGTCCCAGAGTGTAGAAAGTTCCATTGCTTCTACTTCATAAATGACTGTATGTATGGGGCCTTCCCGGTGTGGCCTTCCCTGTGCTTCCCTCTGGGTGACTGTTAATATTGAGTTGAATCATGCCCTTTCTGCTTTATTTTCTAGTTTGTCACGAAGGGCTGTTCAAAGGGAAAGTGAGGTTTTCATGGCTCTCTGGAGAGGACTTGGAGTACTCGGTATACTCAGGGAATATGTGGATGGTCCAGGAAGGCTCACCCTGCATAAGACCTCGTCCAAGCTCCCAAGGGTAGAAGGGACCAGCGACTCTGAGCCCAGTGATTGAGAAGTTGTGCTTGAATGCACTTTCTGACAGTGGTATACTTTATGGGCTACTTTTAGATTGGTACATATGAAATACCATAAATCTTTTTCTCTCTGTTTTCAAAATACAACCTGTGAAGTGAGAACAGCCTTAATCAGAGATTTCTAGTCATTGTGGGGGCTACAGAGCCTTGGTTTCTTTAAACATAACAAAAAGACAGACAATTTACAAAAGACCAAAAAAAAAAAAATCAAAGCAAATAAAACACCCAAGACAACACGTGTCTGCCTTGCGGAAGAATATTTCAAGACTTGGTAGTGCTTCTGATTCACTCCCCTCTCTAGGAAGTGTTACAAGGAATCCTTATCTACTGCCAGTCAGGCAGTGTCTTCGCCAGGTAGTTAGCACCCTCCCTCATTGAATATTCCTTCCCAGACTTCCATTTTGCTATAATTGAATTCAAAAGGAGGGACGCTCATTGTGAAATATTAAGCTAAGGTGTTTTATCTAAAAAGCATTGAATTATCTTATTCTCCAGGTGGCATAGTTTAAATAAGATGGAAGTGTAAATCTAATCAAGAACACGACTATGTCTATTTTATACTGCATAGATTCTTTAGAACACACTGATTCATATGCAGCAGTATAATTCATTTAATCTCAAAAGCCTTTGCATAATTTTATATTCCTGTTCTATACTTTTTTTTTTTTTTTGCCAAGTGTATGTTCATGTAAATTACTTTTTGCCTGCTATACTGGCTCCAGAACAGATTTGAGTAGCAGTGGAACCATTAACCCTTTACATAATGGTCTTTTTCTAACTTTTGTTTTTATTGCTAATTAGATTACTTGAAATTGGGCTTTTAAATATTCATTTTATTTCTAATTATATGTGTGTTGGTATGCATGAATAAGTGCAAGTGCCCGCTGAGGGTGTTAAATTCCCTGAAGTTGGAGTTCCAGGCAGTTATGTGTTACCCAACATGAGTGCTAGGAATTAAACTTGGGTCCTTTGAAAGGGTAGCACATGCTCTTAACTGCTAACAAGAACTTGCCATTTGGTTATTTCTGACAAAGAACTTGTGATGGTTCATTTTATGTCAGTATGACACAAGCTAGAGTCACTGGAAAGGAAGGAACCCCAACTGAGAAAATGTCTACATAAGATCTGTAGGCAAGCCTGTAGGGCATTTTCTTAATTAGTGATAATGGATGAGGGCCCAGCCCATTGTGGGTGGTCCTACCCCTGCAATGATGGTACTGATTATGTATGGTTGAGCAAACCATGAAGAGCAAGCCACTAAGCAGCAATCCTCCATAGTGCCTGCATCAGCTCCTACCTTCTGGTCTCTGCCATCTTTGAGTGCCTATCTTGAGCACCTTCAATGATGAATAGTTATGCCGAAGCATAAGCCAAACAAACTCTTTCCTTCCTAAAGTGCTTTTGGTCATGTGGTTTTGTCATAGCAGTAGAAACCTTAAGACAGAATGTAAGAATATTTTGTTCCACTTTGTGTCATCTTCGTAGGTTGTCATTGCCATCTTTGTCATTCTGTTGTCCTTGTCTCCTCTCCTCCTCTTTCTCCTTCTCCCTTTTTTCTTCCCTCTTCTTGGTCTGGTTTTTCAAGACAGGTTTCTTTTGTATAGCACTTGCTGTCCTAGAACACTCTCTGTATATCAGGCTGACCTTAAACTCCATGTATAATTCATTAAACTTAAACTGTACTACCATGCCCAGTTCTTTGTGTTTTTAGTCTGTAGTTATTTATAGTTGCACACATTTGAAATAGCTCTTATTGTTATCCCTGTTTCTCAGACAGAAAGAGCAAAGCATACAGAGGTTATGTGGCTCTTCCTAGGTAACACAAAGAGAAAATCAAGTTTCAAATCCAGACATCATTGTTCTGGAGTCTGTGAATTCAGCCATTAGATTCTCCTGCTTCTGTTGAATGGGGAATTGATAATTCCTAGGGATGGATTGATTCAAACAAGTTGGACTGGAACCATATTTGGAGTTCTTTCCTTCTGAGCGTATTGAAGAGTCAACTTGTGGTCCTTGGGATTTTTAGATTAGGCACAGCTGATCTAAACTCAAATTGTAGTTCTTGGGATTTCTAGATCAGGTACAGAGATCAGATTTTAGAGGTCAGAGATTTTAGATCAGGTCCTTGGGATTTTTAGATAAGTAGAGAGATTTAGTTCATGGGTTGCAGTAGTACTAGGTTGTTGTTGTTGTTGTTGTGTGTGTGTGTGTGTGTGATCATTTGTTCATTTGTTTAATATTTATTTATTGAGAACTTTTATTTTAGGCAGTATCTTGGGTAATAGGTATCAACAACAACAGAATAAGGAAAAAATGTCTTCTTAAGGTGTATACATTAGATTGTTTTCTGGTAAAAATATTTACTGACCTGAGTCATGTGTGCAGTAAAATTTCTTATCCACAGACTTTGCACCTACAGCTATTTTGAGATGAGTCCAAAGAACAGGGTCCTGTACCTAAAAGACTCCTCTCTGTGTCTGACACAACTGGCACAAGTACCTAAGGTGAATGAGGAATCATTGGATCTGCTGCTCACCTATGAGATGAGATAGGATCACCTGTGTATATTGTGTGGTGGCGACTTTTGTTGTTTTGGTAACCCCTTCTCTTGCCATCCCTCCCCACCACTGCGTTACCATTTCTACAGCAGAATGTGAGTTCACATACAAACAGGCATGTGTATTATAAAGCCTGGTACAGTCGGAAGAAAACTCTAATGTATAGCCTTTTTGAAGATGGATTATATTCACTCTCATTAAACTTGTCTGTTCAGGCTTGTTATTGTCAGTGTGTTGCTTAGAGTTTCAAATTGCTTTGTTTGAAATACTGTGTGTAGTTGATGATATTTTAGAAATGCATGTATACGCTGGCACACCTAGCAATTCTCACAGTTTCTAATCCAGAAATGCACTCATTTTCACACATGGAGGTTTTTTTTGTTGTTTTTTGTTTGGTTTGGTTTGGTTTTTGCCATCATCATGTGTCTCACTGACAGCTAAATACTCAAGGCTCTAATCTAATGAGGCCCTCCTATGCCATTAAAGTCTCATCATTTTCTCTTTAGCATGAGTTCTACACCAATACTGTGATCATGATGTGTTCTTCATGGTGGCGTTACTAACTTAGGCATTTGCTGTTGTTTTTTACTTAGTAAAATGAGGGAGATTTATGTGTGGTGGGCTGTATATCTCACCTGAGTTGGATGGTGTTCCCAGACATTCTATGAAACAGTGTGTTGGTTTCAATGAGAATCTTCCCAGTGGCTTGGATGTTCGAACACTTTGCCTCCAGTAGGTGGCGCTGTCTGAGGAGGCTGTGGAATTTTTGAAAGGTAAAGCTTAGCTGGAGAGAGTAAACCACATTTAGAAATACCATAGAGATACCATTCATGATAAACTATCAGTATGCAGTCACTGATGAGGATAATAATGGTTAAATAATACAAGATGCATCATAGAAAGTCAGGAAACTGGGCTTAGTCCATGCTTACTTCATCTAAATAGCAAAACTAGGACAAACCCAAGAATGTAAAATTATGGGTAGAGTAAGTGAATTGAATTTAATGTCATTGCTGTTAAAATAATGAATATTAACAGCATTCCAAAGTGTATTAATTGATATGCACTAGTGCTTTCATTGTATGGTGTAAATGGTAAAAAGAAAGTTAGAAAATAGCATATACGATTGCACCATAAATTAAAACATATTAAAAGTGTTATAAATATCTATTTTGTAAAAATAAAATTCTATATGGAAATCCCAGACATGCAGATATATGATACATGCATATATGTATTGTATATGCATGCACGCACATGTATGCACATTTGAGCAAATCTATAACAGTATGTTTATATTGGATCAATAGACTAGTATTTATGATTTTCTGTATTTACATGTGCCTTTACAAGTTCTTTCTTTTTAATTTTTTAAATGATTCTAGGTTTTGGTTTTATAACTTAAATTTTTTCAGTTGTTGTTTTTATTAATTAATTAATTTTTACTGCCTAACACTTTTTTTTTTTTTTTTGGATAGGGCTATATACTGAAAAGATGTTTCTGAAAGGATGAGGCCAGGAGTAGAGAAAGATCTGGGTAAAGGAGTAACAGTATGTTAGAGCCGCGAGGAAAGGAACACAGACTGGACAGAGGATGGGAAGGAGGGAGGGGGAGGAGGAACACTGTGGCCCAGTTTGACAGACGGTGGGAGGCTGTCAAGGATGCCTGGTTATAAACTTGGCATTCTACCTGCTATTGCTGTGATAAAGCCCCAGGACCAGAATCAACTTTGGAAAGAAAAGGTTTGTTTCAACTCACAGCTTATAGTCCATCATGAAACAGAGTCAGGGCAGGGACTGAAAACAGGAACCCGGAGCCAAGAACTGAAGGAGGGGCCACGAAGGAGTGCTGCTCACTGGTTTGTCTCCACCGAGGACTGGGTTCCTTGAGACTTAATTACGGAGAGTTAGGAACTGTCATGTGGATGCTAGGAATCAAACCGAGGCCCTCTGGAACAACAGCCGGTGCTCATAAGCTCTGAGCTATTTCTTTAGCTCCTCAGCCCGCTTTCTTATACCACCCAGAACCACCAGGTAGGCACCATTTATAGTGGCCTGATTCTTTGTACAGTAACCATTAAGAAAGTATCCCCCATGGGCTTGTCTCCAGGCCAGTCTGATGGAGCTAGTGTAAGCTGGTCTTAGCTACTTTGTGGGTTTTTCTTTTTCCCCGCCTTTATTCCCCTACCACCTAGTTTCACCCTCTATCACCAGATGGGATAGTAAAAAGATTAGAGGAGAAAGGGAGAGAGATAGAGTTCCCTGAATCTAATTTCTCTCTCCCTTCCTTATTTTCCTCCCTCCCTCCCTCCCTCCCTTCCTTCCTTTTTTGTTTGTTTCTTCTTTGAGTACAACAACCAACAAACCACAATCAATCCCCCTGAACGATCAACACCCACCAAACCTGACTCTTGGGGGCCCTCTGAAAAGTTCCCAGAATTCCGAAGGTCACACAGTCACAGAAAGTATGCTGGCAAAACGATGCCTCTGCTAGAGCTGGAGGCAAATCATAGTCAGCTACTGTGAAGCAGCCCCCTCTCCCTATACCTGGGATTAAAATGAAAAATATTCTTGCAATATTTCTTTGCTTTTTCAGAAACCAAAATTCCAGAATTCTCACTACAAGGTAGTTTCTTGATTTGGGTCCCTTTTCCCAGATTACTAGCCTGAATCAAGTTGAGTAAAAAAAAAACAGCAGCATTAACCATCACACATGACAAATGATTTCTTGAGGAGCAATATGAAAAAAGTGAACATTTTATTCACCTCC
>NW_022196903.1:87771733-87791256 GCF_008632895.1 Mastomys coucha | reverse complement strand
TGCTGTATTGATTTTTGGCTTAACTCCTATATGTGTTTATATATGTTGTCTTAGTTAGGGTTTTACTGCTGTGAAGACACCATGACCAAGGCAACTCTTATAAGGACAACATTTAATTGGGACTGATTTACAGATTCAAAGGTTCAGTTCATTATCATCAAGGCAGGAACACGGCAGCATCTAGGCAGGCATGGTGCAGGAGAAGCTGAGAGTTCTACATCTTCATCTGAAGGCTGCTAGCAGAAGACTGGCTTCCAGGCAGCTAAGATGAGAGTCTCAAAGCCTACACCCACAGTGACATGCCTACCCCAACAGGGCCACACCTTCTAATAGCTGCACTACCTGGACTAAGCATATACAAACCATCCCAGAATTCTATAATAATTTGACCTCTGAATGTATTCAGAAGTCTATATTATCTTTGAGCACAGACCATGTTGCTTATTTATATGTTACAAAAATGAGAAGAAATTCAGTGGTCAGGTGTTCCTGATATACAATGAGAGTAGACTGTACATGCATGTCAGAGAGTGGAAGTGTGGAGGATCAGTGGCAAGGAGCAAAGCACCAAGATGACTCCACTCATCCTGCCTGTTGGTATGACCAATTCTAGAGGTTCATCTTTGTCTTGTCCTGGAAACATGTCTTCAGGGATTTGCTACAGCTCTTATTGTTACGCTCCTTTTCATCACTGTAGTGAACTCAGATTCAGCCAGAATCTTTGTAGCAATATTTCAGAACTTTTTTCTACAGTGAGAATGCCTGGTTAGTCTCACTACCTATTCTTAAAAAAAAAAAAAAACAAGTTCATGCTGACCATTGTGGT
The DNA here is from genome assembly GCF_008632895.1 of Mastomys coucha. NCBI lineage: Eukaryota > Metazoa > Chordata > Mammalia > Rodentia > Muridae > Mastomys > Mastomys coucha. Next base: position 87,790,430 of record NW_022196903.1, on the reverse strand, counting down.
GTCACATTAACCATGGACAATGCAGTCTTATTTTCATGTCATCGTGACCTTGACAAACATCTTGATGAAGAGATTTACAGAATGAATTCCAAGTCCCAGAGGAAGAACAGAGAGACTTATACACGGATGGGATTGTTAGCTAAGACTTGGAAACTCTCTCCACAATCAGTCTGTTGCCATAATTAGACACATTTGACCAAGATCTTCCTTCTCAGCTTCCTTTGTTTCACTACCCTAGCTGCTGTAATGTAGACTGAATAAATCTAGGACCGACAACTCTTTTGGTCCTAGAAGAGGGCCTGAATCTGAGCTTGACTTTTCAGGATGCTGTCCAATCTCATCTTATGGCTACTATTGGTTGATTCTGGGATCAGTTAGTGTTGCAAGCAGGACTGGTTAGAATCCACTGAAGGAGTTTTGGTAGTCCTATTAGAGAAGGCTCCTGGGTGTAAGATTGTTGTCTTGAGAATGTGAGGAGATTGTTAGAGAGAGGCATTATAGGATGCATAGCTGCACCTGTACCTACAAGATGGGAGTGGCCCCTGTCCCACCCTGCTTGTATAACCAGGCCTGTTCTAAGTATTGCCAAATGCCCTCAAGGGAGAGGTTTTTTAAAAACTGTCCTTTGGCTTTTTAGTTATTTGTGCAATCTGCTATCTGTCTGTCTGTCTGTCTGTCTGCGTTTTGTGCAAGCACATAGTGTGGGTGTAGGTGTACGTGTTCATGTATTCTTATGTGGAGCCCAGTTTCCCGAGTGTCTTTCTTAATCCCTTTCTACTTTATGACGTTCTCTTGATAGTCTGGAGTTCACCTTTTCATCTAAACTGGCTTGTTCCCAAGCCCCTGGGAGCCACTTGTCCCTGTGTTCCAGTGCTGGGGTTACTGGTGCAGAGCTTCATGCCCAGCATTTATGTAGGCACTGGACTCAGGCCACCATGCCTTCGATGACATCTTGTCTTTCTGTAACGTTTGGGAAGGTTCTCTTCTTTTCAAGCTGCACCTGGCTCAACACATCTGGAAAACTGTCAGTCTACCCTTCCTGACTCACATCTCTGTGGCCCTGTGAAGGGACATGCTCACCGGTCCTGAATAGCAGAACATGGACAGATTTGGAGGGCCGTTTTTCTGCCTACCACATTTGTCAATATTTTTTTGGTTTTGCTTGAGCTAGTTGACCTGACTTTCTGTTACAGCATCTAAGACCTAGCTATAAAATGTTTGTGATATAGGTTAGAAAACCTCTCTTTAAATGTTGCTTCAATTCATACACTGGGACTTTCTTTCTAAACCCCAGCCTGTTTAACACACACACACACAAAGCCTGGTACAAAGGAGGCCCCCTTGTGTGCTCACTGAACACCAGTCTTATTCTTTCCATTCATCTTGAGCCCCATGAAGAAGTGTTGTTAGAAGCCGTGCACTGGGAACCGTTAGGAGACAGTTGTGAGGCAGGATGTGGAAAAGGCAGCAAACAGCCTCCAAGATCCGTGGTTAAGTGGTTTGCAGACGCTGAAGATTCCAGAGTCAGGTAGCAAGGGAGGAACTGCAGCCTCCCACTGTTCCTAGTACCCTGTGAAATGAGATAGTCTGTCTCTGTGTCGGCCTAATTGCACCTCCTTCTGCCCGCTTCTTCTCTGCATTGCACACGGAGGTAAGTGCCCAACGAATCAATCCAGGGCGGAGAATAGTTTATTCTTTTTATTGTCTTTCTCAGTGCAGCTTCTCAAGATGAAATACATCTTTGTTCTCAAGCTGGCTTGTGCTGTAGTCTGTGTTCTTCAACAGAGTGATTACATAGGTCCTTTGGGATTACAGTTCACTGGCCTGCAGCATTTCTGACAGGACCTCCATCACCTTTGGTGTCCTTAGCAAATGTCCCAGATCTCCAGGCTGGTGCTGCATCTGCTCTACTGTGCAGAGTCTTTTCCATGCTAGCAGCCAGATAGGATAGCTCCTAGCAAGATGGTGTCTGATGTGTCAGTCCCAGAGGCGAGGACAAGAGGAGGCTTCTAGTTGAAATAGTCCGAAGGTACCTGAGTTCTTCAGTTGGGTAAATGCTTTCTTAGCAGCCATTGTTTTTGTTTTGTTTTAGAATCTAATTTCAAAGACCTGAGCCCTCACATACCTTCAAGGGTAAGAAGAATGTCTGAAAGCATTGCTCTAACAAACTGTTTCCAACACCTGGCTGCTCACCGGGGCATCCCAGTGGAGAGAAGCAGCTGCATCCGCTCTAGTTGACTAAATTAACAAATCCCAAGCAGAATGCATTCTACAGCCTCACCTTTCACTGCATTTTTTTTTTTTTTTTTTACTTAACTGCACAAAATCTTGGTTATAAAATAGTGTTTTCATATAATGAGCACACATAAATATTTCATTGATGCAATTATCTTTGACATGAAATAATTCCTCAGCATGGCTAGTGCCTGGGAGAAGTAATAAATCTGCTTCTTTCCCCCAAGTAATTTTTAGTTTAAACAAAATGTGTGTTTGAAGCAGTGGTTCCCGTGTGCACATGTCTATTGGTAGAAGCCATGTCATTCCCTGGAAAGTTCATGTGTCTGCTGGGGTAAGAGGTGCTATTCAAGAGAAAACTGTGTTGCATTCCTGTAGTTAGGGTGAAATAAACAGACAGGGGGCTGGTTGGAATTTTCAGAGTCCCAAAAACATATTTAATTAAAGAAGCACTGCAGATCTGTGCTTTTGCTTTCTGGTGACAAATTGAACTTTCTTTGCCCTCAAAAAGTAAAAGAAAGTCGGGGTGGGGCTGGGGATGGTCTGGAGAGAAAGAGTTACAAGGAAACAAAGGAAAATCTTTGTTATCCTAAAAAAGTTATGATTATACTGTATATAAATATATATATTTACATATATATGTGTGTGTATATATGTGTGTGTGTATGTGTATGTGTATGTGTATATGTGGGTTCTGGAAAATTGTTACAGTCTATTTTACCATCTAAAGTTGTGTGTCCTTGAGGAGATATCTAAGGTACCAATTTGTAAGCATCACTGATTAATACTTTACTTAACAGAAGGCATTTTTTTTTCTAGCCATGTCTCCATCTTGAAAGCAAATCTATGAACTATAGTATATCTGCAAACTTTCTGGTTTGGCTTATTGTTGTTGTTGGTGGTGGTGGTTTTGTGTGTGTCTGTGTGTATGTGTCTCTGTGTGTGTGTGTATGTGTGTGTGTGTGTGTGAGGGAGAGAGAGAGAGAAAGAGAGAGAGAGAGAGAGAGAGAGAGAGAGAGAGAGAGAGAGAGAGAGAGAGAGAGAGAACACGTGTGTGGGACATTATTCTCTGGGAGACAAGAAAAGGCGTCTGTTTACTCCAGATAGAAAACTGATGACAGACCAAAGTAACAATACCACCAAGCTACAATTTGGTAAAGCAATGAGTTGGTTGGGATTACTAATGACGTGTTGGTAAGAGGTTTCTTACAGGATTAGGCACAACTCAAAGATCACTGAAGTATCAGTAGGTCACCTCAGCATGGGAGGTAACTCATAAAAGCTGGGACCCTGGAGATCTCCGCTCTTCTTGAAGGCAGCTTGACAGGTTACACACTCTTCTCCACACAAGACTTTACTGCTTTTATAACTTTGGGCAAGGAGCGGTCTCATGAATCTCATAAGCTTCAGGAATTTCCTGACACTTCTGAATTACTTCCTTTTAGAACTTCCTGGACCCTAGCAAGCTTCCTTTAATACTAGAATGTTCCAATGTAGATAAAATTGCTTTACATGTTTTGTGTGTGTATGTGTATATGTGTACACACGTTATGATAACATAAAAGCTGTCATAAAACAAGTCAATGGTGTCAGAGAAGAAATAATTTAGGATTTGAGCCCTCAATAGAAAACCAATCTTAGGATTGTTGGTGATTCTGGAAGGATAGTGTCATTTGTTTGAGAATTTCTCTATACATAAGAGGTGACAGTTTGCTGATTACAGTTTCATCCATATCAGCAGAAGACAAAAGACTCTTTGGACACAGATAAATGAATTGATATCACTCACAAACAGCAAGTAGCATGGCCATGGGGAGTACAGGCTTCCTGCACTCTTTGAAGCTCAAGGGGATGTTTTAAAGGGCCAAGATGGGGTTGTACATGCTAATTGTACTTCCCAGCCCTGGAACCTGGAACTTTGATGCATCTTACACTTTTTGTGATAAGCCTTGTTTGGAGGAAACATTTCCTTATGCCTCAAGACACATGGTTCATTACGAATAAGTATAGACTGCTGTAATCTGGGCAAAGGGTTGTCTCTTTCAAGAGGAGTTGCCAGTAGGAGTTATATTGAACTGCCTGACATAGAGTGTTCACATGTATTACATATGTTAATTTTAATCAATTTTAACCCTTACAACTATTTTGACAATGTTTTTTATCCTGCAGCACAGACACCAAGGCTAAGGCTTAGAGAATTTCAAATGACGTTGTTGTGCTTATTGCCATGACTGACCATAGGTTTTGCAATCATGTCATTTATTTATGTAAATTTGGCTTCCTTTGTCTTGAGACTGAAATGGAAACTGTTTTAAATGTCTTTATTTTCCTAGCCACTAGATTGTACTTAATGGTGTGATATAGATCCTGGGTTAGTGTTTAATGCTGTGTCTGTTGGTTTGTTTAAAATCCACATCTTATGTAGCCCAGTCTAGACTCAGATTTACTATAAAACCAAAGCTGGCCTTAAACTCTTCTTGCATCTGCCTCTGTGTTGTGTTTCGAATGTAGAGTATCTCCCATAGGCTGGGTTAGAACCTTTATCCCTTAGCTGGCAGTGCTGCTTTGAAAGGTCGCAGGACATTTGTGAGGTGGAGCTTCCTGGAGGTACTGGGCCACTGAGTTTGAGCCTTGAGGTTTTAAAGTAGTTTCCACTCCCTGCCCGTACTTTGCTTTCTCACCACAGCTGTGATGTGATCATCCGCCTTATGCTTCTGCTGCTGCCTTGGCATTGCTGCCATGTTGGCCTCTGTGCCTTCTGTAAGGCAGAATGAGCCTTTCTCCTCTCACATTACCTCTTGCTGGTTAGTTACAACAGCAAGAGGAGCATGCTGCGTGCTTCACCCTTGACTAAGTGCTGAGACTATAGCCTAAGCCTGGCCAACTCCCATCCTCCTCCCAATCTAGTAAGTTGAAGTGCTATACAGTAATCCTAGATCTTTACTAGGCAGAGGTGACTGCAGAGGTGATTGCAGTGCCATAGCATCTAGTGAGGCGGCTCTGGTCCAGGACCTGAAACATGATTCCAGTCCTTGACTGCAGAAATACCCCTGGCCCTCCACCCCCTAAATTTAAGTCAAGTTTTGATTTTGGAAGCAAGTCGTCATTCTGTGGGCTAAGCTGAGTATAAACTCAGCTACCCGCCTCTGCTTTCAGAAAGCTGGGGTGACAGGCCTGTACCCCACTATGTTTGGCTCCATTGCCTCACTTTAATGAATACAGTAGCAGATATAAACGAAAAATTTGATAACCACACAAGTTACCAAGTGACTGTATGATATCACCCTAATATTTAGTAGGAAATTGGGACTTGAGTTGAAGTTCCTCTGGCCTTGCAGGCTTTATATTTAGTTACACTGATAGAATAAGCCCAGTGCTTAAAACTCTTTCAGGTTTAGGTTGTCTGGCTTGCTATAGTCACTCCCACAGGTAGATCATCAGTACTATTTTGGAAGGGGGTTAGAAATGAAAGTATTTCATTTATTTTTATTTTTTGAATTTCTCTTGTGGCTTGATAGGAAGAAAACAGTGGGTGTCTCCTAGAAAGAACCTGCAATACCCATTTTCAATTAAATCCCAGGCTTTTTCCAGAGCTCTCTGTAGGTAACAGCATAGAGTTTGACCGAAGATGTTGAGCTTCTTCCCGGCCTGGTTTCCATGGTGATGGCTGCAGCTTTGATAAGGTTCACATGGCAGCAAAAGGAAGCAGAAGACAGGGTGCTGGTCTATCACTCAAGCAGCCAGGGTCCTTTATGACAACAAGGGTTGCAGAGGACAATGGCCAGGCACTGGCTCCCAACCGGAAGGAGCAGAGAAAGCTGTCATCCATATTACTTCCACTCCCGATTGCACTGAGAAATCAGCTTACCTCTCAGGCAGAAGATTAGCAGTAAAATTACTTTCCTAACTATAGCTTTCTGATGCATATCTAGTTAGAGAGTCTTCCAGTAAGGGAATAAAGGTAATGTTTATCTGCTAAGGATATGACAAAAGACCTAGGGTGGAGTTTCTAGAAATGTCTGCTTACACATTTCACACAAGCTGTTTGCTTCTAAAGTAGGCAGTCTATCACAACAGAACAAAAACCCACAAGTCATAAAGCTCTGTGGCTTACAGATCCTAGTGGCTTACAATCTTAGTGTTTCAAGTGCTTTAGTGTTTGTCCCTGCCACTGACCTCTATGTGGTTGCTGTCAGAATGAAAGATCCTAACTTCTTCTGAGGCTGGCCGCCTTGACTTGTATATATGCAAATGCATTCTCTCTGGTTTCTAGTGTTTTGGTGTCTTTCCCTGCCACTGACCTCTGTGTGACTCCTGTGAGAATGACAGATCTTAACTCCAGTATGGCAGCTCTGCGTGACTGGCTATCAGTTGGGATCTTAGCTGGAACTGTGAACCAGAGCGTGTACATATAGCCTACCTACGGCGGCTTCCTTTACCCATGCTGGTTAGGTTCAAGGAAATGTCTCCAAAAGTAGTCTGAAGGCTCTTGAGCTTTTTGACCTGGAAACAGTCACTGTTCAAGAATGGTATGGAGTGGTGAAGTATCATCTCTCTCATGGTCTGTTAGTCAAGTAGACGATTCTAAATTAAATGGGTTACATAATCTTTTCCTTGCGGTGAGAGATGTACCAAGGACTTTTCTTGCTAAACCAGCACAAGAGCTCCCTCTGTGCTGAGTACTTTAGAGAAACATACCAGATTTGGTCCTCGTGAAGTTCATAGACTGGGAGCTGGCTTTGATCTCAAAAGCTCACACACATGGAATTTATCTATAATATGGCAAGGATCTTGAAATGGGTGTACTCTGAGGGTTGACAGTAGGGCAGTATCCCTTGGCTTGGGCTGTCATAAGTTGCTGTAGGCTGAGTGACTTGAATAACAGAAATATCTTCTCTTCTTCCTAGAGGGTAGAAGTTACATATCAAGGAGTCGGTGTGCTTGCCTTCCTCCGAGGCTAGTCTCCTTGACTCGTCTGTATGCAAGTCCGTTCTCACTGGGTCCTCACATGGTCTTTCTCTGAGCACATAAATGTTCAAAGCCCTAAGGTTGTTATAAGGACATCAGCCATATTGGATTAGGGTCTACCCAGGTGATCTCATTAACTTGGGTTGTATTTTTAAAGACCCTATCTGTAACTAGATCCACATTCTTGGAATTCTCATTTCAACATATGAATTACACATTCATGTAATAAAAGGAAGCTTATAGCAGAGATTTGACCAAACATCAAATAGGTCCAAATTCAAAGTACCAAGATGCAGATCATTTTGATAAGTCTCTCTTTTTGGAAACTGCTGTAAACAACACTTTTACTTTTACACCAAATAGTTTATTTGATGAAAAGTCCAGTGATCCTATTCCAGAGCTTATGATGACTCATCTTCACAGGTAGAGGCACTTTCGCTTTCTTGTTCATCGCCGTCCATAGGATGTAGCTGCTGCATGATAGATACTCAGTGAGGGACGGTGTTTTATTGGAATTAAGGGCACAGATGAGTTTTGGGAATCATCTTCACAAGAGGCCATGGAAGTGGATGGCTACATCAAGTGGAATGAGTTATAAAATGAAAGATAGAATCTAGGTGTGGTGAATTATGTCTGTGATCCAGCACTGTGGAAGACAGAGCCAGCAGGACCTGAAGTTCAAGGCCATCCCAGGCTCCATACTGGCCAGCCTGGCCTGTATGCAGTTGTCTCAAAAAACAAACAAACTTACAAAGAGGCAATGAAAGTTTTATGCTTAGGGCATAGTACAAAATGAATGCTGAGAGAGAAGACAAGCAACAGAGAAGTTTGGTGAAAATGGGGCTCAAAAGTCTATGTCTGCAGGTGTCAGGGAAGACCATATTGAAGATGTGGCAATTGATTAGGAAATAAGAGAGATGGACATTAAAACTCACTGGTTCCAGCCAGGCAGTGGTGGAGCCTATGTTTAGTCCTAGTACTTAGGAGGCAGAGGCAGGTGGATCTCTGAGTTTGAGGCTAGCCTGGTCTACAGAGTGAGTTCCAGGACAGCCAGGACTATGTAGAGAGACCCTGTCTCAAAACAAATAAACACATAAAAGCAATAATTCACTGGGTGGTGGTGGCACATGCCTTTAGTCGTAGCAGTTGGAAAGCAGAGTCAGGTGCATCTCTGAGTTTGAGGCCAACTTGGTCTACAGAATGAGTTTCAGTTCAGCCAGGACTACACAGAGAAACCCTGTCTCAACAAACAAACAAACAAGTCACTGGTCTTAGTTTGCTTCCATGAATATTCATTTCTCTGAAAATCTTCATCTGTAAGAGGAAGGTATTACCTGCATGTGTTTCCTCCGTCATGGTATAGTGTGGAAGCTTCTAGAGGCAATGCTGATATTAGTAAGTACACTGGAAATGTAAAAAAGTAAATTCTCCTGAAATCAGGAATCTATTAAGCCTGCCTGGCTGAAACTTACATGTTCCTTTGCTCATTATTTATCTTGTTTAGGATTGAGCACAGAGCATATACTGTACTGAGGATGCACTTTAACACAGCTCTGGCCCTCCTGCATATTCTAATTGATGTTTTGCCTCCATTGAATTCTGCTGTAATTTAGCATTTTGCTTTTCTAGAAACCAAACCCCAAGTCCTCTTGAGTAATACCATCTACATGTAGCTTTTTTTCAATGACAATTCAGATTCTTTTTAAATGTATGTATGAGTTTCTGCATATATGTTCATATATGTGGGGAGACCAGAGAATAGGAAGTCTAGATATTGTTGTACAAGTGACATCTATCTTTCCCTCCCCCTCCTTGTTTTTTCTTTTTGAGAACCAGTCTTCAATGAAACCCAGCAAGTAGCTGAGTGGCCAGTGATCCCCAGGGACCTGCCTGTTTATGCTTTTCTTGCACTGGGATAATAAGCATATAAAACTAAATCTGTGTTTGTTTGTTTATGTTTTATACGGGTTCTGAGGATTAATTCATGTCTTGGTGCTTGCCCCAGACCACAAGTCATTGCTTTCTCATTTTTAAAAGATTTATTTATTTATCTTATGTATATGAGTACACTATAGCTGTACAGATGGTTGTGAGTCTTCATGTGGTTGTTGGGAATTGAATTTAGGACCTCTGCTTGCTCTGGTTAGCCCCACTCATTCAGTCCCTGCTCACTCTGGTCACCTCCGCTTGTTCCAGCCCAAAGGTTTATTTATTATTATACATAAGTACACTGTAGCTGTCTTCAGACACCAGAAGAGGGAGTCAGATCTCATTAGGGGTAGTTGTGACCCACATGTGGTTACTGGGATTTGAACTCAGGACCTTCGGAAGAGAAGTCAGTGAGCCATCTCACCAGCCCTGCTTTCTCATTTTTAATTACACATATATGTGTCTATCTCTGTGTGTGTGTACATGAGTGCGACTGCAGGTGCCCAAAGTAGCAAGAAGAGGGCAGCAAGGGCTTCAGATCTCCTGAACCTAGAGTTGTATGTGGTACTGATCCACCTGATGTGGATGCTGGGAACTGAACGGGCATCTTTGTAAGAGCTATCTGTCCAGCTCCCACATGCAGTCTCAGAGACCGCTTCACAGGGGAAGTGCTTGGGCTCCTATGTCGTCATCTTGAAGGGGTTTTGAAGGTAAGGTTATTGGTTTTTGAAGAGTATTTCTTGTAATTTGCATGACTCCAGGTTCTTCTTGGCAGGCACATTTTAAGCAAGATCTGATTTTACAATTTATTTCTCTCATAGCACAGAGGTTAATACCATAAGCAAATTAGAGCTATTCAAATTCTTTTAAAATTGCCTATTAAAAACAGGTCTTGAATTTTCAGGATGTCAAATGTTACGTGCGAAACGAGCACTGTGCTCATGAGCTGATTAAGGCTGGCGTTCTTATTTGTCAGTGTATTTAAACACACTGCTGATGGATCAGATACCAAGAGATCTGTGTTATATACTCATGTTGGCCAAAAGTAGCATATACATACATACATACATACTTGTGGAAATCACTGGTCTTGTCCCAGTAGCATGTACTTAGAATTCCAACACTGAGGAGGAGGAGGAGGAGGAGGAGGAGGAGGAGGAGGAGGAGGAGGAGGAGGAGGAGGAGACCATAGGTCTTTAGGGTTCATTGGCTGTTGCACCTATCTTACTTGTAAATGCCAGGTTTTGTCTCAATAAAACAAGGTAGCTGGTATCTGAGGAATGATAGCTGAGTTTGCCCTATGGCCGCCTCTACAGACATGTGTACATATATGCATCTATCTATCTATCTATCATCTATCTATCTATCTATCTATCTATCTACCTACCTACCTACCTACCTATCAATCATCTATCTATCATCTATCTATGTGTGTGTGAATCTATATAAACATCAACACACAAGCATGCGCATACCTATAAACACAAGAAAATAAAAAAGAGATACGTCAGGAATGTTAATAGAGTTGGGTGAGTCAGCTCACGGTAACAACAAAGGCTGGGGGGACACACAGCTTTAAGGATGCATAGTCTCTTAAAACCTCTGAGCTCCATCATCCATGGTGCTGCACAGTAGACCGAGAATAAGCCATGGTTTTTGTTTCCGGTGTGTCACCAGCTGCCTCTCCGTGAGAGACTGGTTTAAGAAATGTGCCACACTGTACAATTTATTTTGTTTCTCATGCTTTTATGTACTTGAATGTTCACTCCACCTGAAAGTCATCAATGTGACCTCAGAGGCCATATCTGTGGCACAGAAGAACACAGAGACCAAATATCTGTTTATTTTTTGTGTGAAAACATATGACTGACTTTCTAAGGCTTTTTTCCCCCAGAAATAAAGCTGAGCTGTGTGGTCTGGCTGCTCTTCTGGGACTTGTTAAATTCGAGCCATCCATTAACCCTTAGGAGACATCAGACTCCCTCTACTCCATCCAAGCCCACAGCTCCCAAGGAGATGGCAGACGAGAGACAGAGTTTCAAGTTACTCTTCTTTCCTTGGCTGGGTCTACCCTAGGCCCTTAACTTCTCATAGTTTCTACTTACCCTGATGCTCTGGCATTTGGTATAGAAGAAGAAACAATAAGGAAGGGTTAAGATGTCCAGGAAAGACCTTTTCGCCCACCAAAAGCGAAATGCTATCTCCTGCCTTCCCACCTTCACCCCTCCTCCCTCTTTTGGTCTACACTGTCTTCTCTTTAACTTTTGTTCTTTAGAGATACTCTGGATGCATCTGGCCATGTATCTCAGTCAGTAGAGTGCTGATGGAGTATGCACAAGGCTCTGGCCTTGATGCTCAGCATGATTACTGGATAGAGGCACAGCATAAACTAGATGTGCCTTTAAATGTGAGAAGAGCTGGGTTGGATCTCACCTATGGGTTTTGAGAGCATTCATTTTATCCAGCTGATTTTAAAGATTAACTTTCAATTCATATAAAGTGGGCTACACTTACAGTGAGAATTACTTCGGCATATACGACTGCATGGACCCGTGTCTGTTTGCTACTCTCTGTGGTGGAAATGTTGATGAAGTGCTGCACATGTGTGTGTGTGTGTGTGTGTGTGTGTGTGTGTACATATATATGACATTTCTGCTCTGTCACGTGATGCTTTGCTCTGCATCTATTCAATGTTGCATTCACACACCATTTCCACCATAACAAATCTGGGTTGAATAGGCATGGCCAAGACTCTGGGTTCTTAAGTTTCCTAACTGTCAATATTTTATTGGCTTATTTTACTCTGGCTTAGCTGCCTGTGTAATTTAAATACTGTATTGCTAGAGAAACTTGAGAGGGAAGCTTGAAACCACGGCTACTGATGTGGTTTCTTTTATCTTTTGCTTAATGACCCTCCCTCTCTTCTCCAGAGATGTTTTTTTGTCAATCTTGAGTGCCTGTTTTGATTATTTACAAAGTGCTTCTCTCTTACGTAGCACCAAACCTGATGGATCCGAGTAATGAAATATTTAGTTTGGGAACATGAAGAAGTATGCGGGTTTTAAGTTACACCTTAGCTCTCTCAGGCAGCACTGAAGAAAAGTTGCCTACATCTGAGGTGTGGCCAGGCTTTGGGATAGAAGTTCCTACACCAGTAAGAAGAGCAGTGAGCACATCCATGTTTGATCAATGAGCTGTCAACCCCTCCACATCCTCTGCCAAGTCTTTAGTTTATTCTGCTGCCATACTGAGACTGGCTTGCTTGAAATGATAAATGAAACCCATAGATTGTTTGGGTATGGAAATGTTTTTGTCTACGCCTTACAAAGATGAAAGCATTGGTTCAGATTTAAAGTAAATTGAAAAACCCCTTCAGTGGCTTCCTGTTGCAAAGTAGAATGCTGACATGTACTCCCATGGCCAAGAGCGTCCTTTGCTGCCTGGTCACTGCCTGCCTTTTCAGTGGCTTCTCAGGTGACTTCCCTCCTTTCCCTATCTGTTAAGCTGTAGTGTACAAAAGGCGGTAGGACTTTCAGGTTCTCTGTATTTCAGAACATGTGAGTTTCTGTTTCCTCTCTCGGATCCCTTTCTCTTGTCCTTTGTCTTTCTTTGTCTGAATCCTCATCTTTCATTCTACCCCACTCTAGGCTGCTTCTGGTTCCTAACATCACAAGCCATTCCCTGTTCTTATCTTAGCCCCAGAACAGTTTGAACTGATGCTGTTTTCAGCTCCTTCAGAGAGAAGAGCTTGACTTATTTTTCACGGTTTCTCCATCTCTAGCTCTGCACTTGGTAGATTGGATGTGCTTCCCATACATCTGGCAGGGTGGAAAGATGACTCAGCGGTCAAAAGCCCTTGCTGCCTGACTTAGGGTATCTGTTGCTGTGATAAAACACCATGATGAAAAGCATCTTGGGGAGGAAAGGGTTTATTTCATCTTATAGGTTGCACTCTGTCACTTAGGAAAGGCAAGGCAGGAACTGAAGCAGAGGCCGTGAAGGAGTGATGCTTACTGGATTGCTTTCTCAAGGCCTGCTCAGCATGCTTTCTTATAGCATTCAGAACCAAAAGTCCAGCGATGATATTACCCACAGTGAGCGGAGTCCTCCCACATCAATTATTAATCAAGAAGAGGCACCGCTGGTCTTGTGGGAACATTTTCTCAATTGAGATTCCCTCTTCTAAAATGACTCTAGCTTATGTCAAGTTGACTGAAACAAGTCAAACACCCTGCCCAGTTTCCTTCTGTCTGACACTTTAGACATGTAGAGAAATAAAAGTAAGTCTTAAGTGTATAGATTTTTTTTCTTTTTGATCAATAGGCACATGTGCTCTAATATCCTATTAGAACTTCTCTTGAGGTACTGTTTAGCCCCAGGCCTATATATCAGCCCAGTGTAATTAAGAGACTTGAGGTTTGAATCACATGAGGGAGCTAAAGTTTTTGTGCTCGTTCAAAGAGTGTGCTTTGCCATACTCCTATAACCTTCTCAATAAGACCCATTAATATTTTATCACCTAAGGTGGTTGGGAACTGTCCCATACATCTTACATGATATTCAGGGGGACAAGAGATATGGCTGAGTTGGTAAATGGCTTTCTTCACAAGTATGGAGATTGGATCCTTAGTACCTGTGTAAGAAGCTGGCCTGGGAAGAAGAAGATAGGTGGATCCCTAAGATTCATTGGCCAGTCAGTCTAGCTGAATCAGTGAGCTCCAGATCAGGAGAGACTGTATCTCAGAAATAAGGTAGGTGGTATCTGGGGGAAATAACACATGTAGCCTCCACACATGGCGCACATACAAACATACACATTCACATACATACCACAGACACATGTATAGCACATCCAAAATATTAAATTTAGATTATATTTTAAAAACCACTTACCTTTCCTTAAAAAGAATATCATAGGAGGTTTGTAGCTGGTCAGGATAAGATCAGGGAAGTCTCATGACAATCAAGATGCTTTAGCATCAGAGATTGTTTGCTCTGATTTATATTTTACACAACTGCTTTTTATAAGAATCAGGGTGAGATTCACTGGACATAAAGTATTTTAAAGTGAACAGCTTAAAGTGCATATGCAGCTTTTCAAAACAGAGTATGTGTTATGAAAAATGTTCCTCTTAGGAATTTACTAAGACACTATCTATTTAATTAGAATTTCAGTAAATTTCAAAAGCCCGATGTAGCTGGTCTTATGTGCTACTGAATACCAGCCACTTTATTAAGTTTTTTAGGGCAGAGAAAGTTCTCTGTTGAGCTTATACTCTCTAACAATATTAAATGACTTAAAAATAACACTTTATTATCCAAATGTAAGCTTAGAAATCTTTTTTTTTTCTTACTTCAAATAGGCCTCAATAAGAATGTAGCTTGACGTAAAACCATGAGAATGAGGGACTTAAGGAAATGGCTTGAGAGTCCCTGCGTCATTGTGCTCCACAGTATTTGTGTAAAAGTAATATGAGATGCATTGTGACTTACCCTTAACCTCAGGAAAGGTCTCCGAAACTCCAGCCAGCCAGAGCCACTTTTAATTGATGAGGGATTTGGGAAAGGCACTGAGGAGTTTGCACAGCTGGAGAAAGCTGTGTTCCAGGCTACAAGGAAAGCAGGGATTATTAGGAATGGTAGGGTGAATATGAGACCCACCGCTCCCTGTGCACAACCAAGACTGGATGGAAGGAGATGGAGTCATTGGGCAGGGTGCCTAGTCACCTCTTCCTGTAGGTGCATTTCTACAGAGTGATGGCTGTGTGTGCCCGCCGATCTTCTTGTGGCCATGCACTGGAATGTACAAACATTTTCTCAGGCACTGATTTAAATGATGGTTGCAAACAGAAATGTAAATGACCTGTTAACAGTTACATTCCCAAACTTGTAGAGCATAGGGACCCAGGTAAGTCATTTGCTGCAAGTTAGATGAAAAAGAAAAATCAGTAACACAGCGAATAGTTTTGGCAGAGCTAATCAGCAGCAGGTAAAAGATAAAGCTATTGAGTCGGGAGAAAGGAGGCAAGTAATAAGGGCTGGAAATCCGAAGGGAATGGGTAGCAGTGGGCCGCATAGGACAGCCGGTCTGACTTTAGCTTCCTGCTGAGGAGATGGCATGGTCTTTCCTTGACATGTCAGCCGAGTTCATGACCAGGGTGACTGCTCATTTTGTAACAACTGTGTGTAAGAAAATTAGATTTCAAGATTGGCAAGGAATGGCAAATTAAGTACCTTCTAGGGACAGCAGACCTTGTTTAGGAGTGGATGCAGCTCGGCTACCTGTACTGGTAAAAGACTAAAAGAAGAACTGCATCAGAGCAGACGTACAGAGTGCTGCAACACAAAATGGTTCTCCCCGTGACTGTTACATAAGGAGAGCAGTGGACTTGGAGACCTCCTTACTTCTCCGCCTCTGTGCATCCCTTACATCAGGAGATATTTCTGTAACTGTCACTAACCATTTTAAAAGAATAGCAAGGGCTCAGAGATGATAAAGGGAAGTCTCTACTTGTCTGCAAGCCTAATGACCTTAGTTCAGTCCCTGGGACCCAGGTAGTAGAAGAGAGGAGCTGATTCCTGTAAGTTGTCCTTTGACTTCCACATGGGTGTGTCATGTAAAAAAATAAAATAAAAAATAAAGGTGATGTAATGAATAAGAACTGTTTAAATGGAACAACTCTCAACAAGACAAAACAAGACAAAAAACACCTAAACCACAACAGCAAACCACCAAACTGAAGGCACTTTATTTTCTGGAAGTTTATAACAGTGTCTTAAAAATCCCTAGCTAGCACTCAAGTTAGCCATTCCCAGAGCAAGTGGAGGATTTGGTTGCATTTTATTGGCATTGCCCACCTCTAGAGCTCATTTTCCTATGGTTTCATTTTGCCCCAGCAACTTAGTAAAGTTGGACTCTCCCACCCTGTGTCCTCTGGGAGCCTCCATCATTGAAGGGAGAGAGAGCTTGGACATTGGAAAGCATCTTTATATTCTCTGGCACCATCTAAACCCAACATCGACCTACCATTTGCCCTCCGTGTGTCTGAGGCGAGTTTGAGATGCCTGAGTAGTAGCATCCAAGAAGCAACTAGATCCATGGAAGCTCTGTAGCTCTGGAGAAAAGTCCGGGCAAAGACTCATTGCCACAGAGATGTTAACTGAGGCTGTGCACTTGGCCAGAACTGCCTAAAGGCAATCATGGAGTTCGGAATGAGAAAGGGCACCTGGAGTGTTTTTAAATTTCCTTAGACAAGTTTTCATTGGATCCTTAATCAGTGAGAAAAGTTGTGCACAGGGCAGCCTTGTGATAATTGATTCTCCTATCCTGGGTCCTCACACTGTTCTCGGGTTCAGCAAATGCCTTAGTGGAGTTCATTACTCTAGTTAGACTCACTCAGCATCGAAGGCATCAAATTTGTTCATCGTCTGGTTCAGCAGTCATGCGGCACATAGAGCAGCGGGACCAGAAGCCACTTACCCCCACCAAAACAGTAGAATGTGAATGCTTTGCCTTGCAGTCCCAAGGAGGCAGTTGTGGAGTGCATCCAGGAGCTCCTGAACTTGGAGGGTGGGCTGCCTCTCCCCAGCCAGTCCTGATGGTTCCTCTTCTCCAGGTTGTGCTGCAAATGCTCTGTGAAAGCAGTGGGAACCTTCCATCAGTCTTAGCAGGGGGTAGCCCTGCATCTCATCTCGGAGATCTAAAGAATCCAGTTTCTCACACCATGTGTTGAGCAGGAGCGCCAAGCTGTAGAAATAAAAAAAAAAAAAAAAAAAAAAAAAAAGAAGCTGCTTATTTATTCGTTGTTTGACAAAATATGCCTTAAGGACTGAGACTTCCAAAAATACCCTCATTACCATATCAAGCAATCTCTCCCTTTATCAAGGAGTTCAAATTCTGAAACATAAATAAGTGCCATGAATAATTACGAGTGCTTAATGTCCTCTACTGGGGTTTGGTGGACTATGACTCAAGCAGTATAGTATTCGATGTGGCCCTGAGTTCTACTCCCGGCACTAGAGTATCAGGAGTGGTGATGAGCTCTTCCAATCCCAGTGCTGGAGAGACAAAAACAGGTGGATGCTCTGGCGCTCTCTGACTGGCCAGCCTAGCCTACTTGGTGGGTTTCAGCTCATTGAAAAACCCTTTGTCTGACACAGGTGGATAGTGTCTTAGAAAATATATATTCAAGTCTGTGGAATCCTCACACATGCACATACATATGAATTATGTGTGCACCCACATGCGCATACACATGCAACCCAATACATGAACAATCCTCTATACGTACTCACACATTTGTACACACTCACACATGTTCACCTGCACACACGTGCATGCATATCCATGCATGCATATTATCTTGTTCAGCCAGAGAAGGCTGGCTAAATGATGTGGAGGGTGTAGATATAGGGGGTGGGGAGCAGGAGAAAGGCCGGGTCAGGAAAGGGATTGCTAGGTAGGTCTAGGGAATAAGAGGGGGCTGGTGAGCCTGCTTAGAGCTTCTGACCAGACTTCAGCATGTACATTTTAAAATTCACCCTTTACTGCTATGTATTGCATCTATGCTATGTGAGACTACAGGGGCAGTGGGGGGTGGGGTGGTTGGTAGCTTACAAATTATACTACGATAAATTACAGCACTGACCCAAAAGGCTCTGGCGGTACCAGGCTCAGCTGTGAAAAGACTTTCTGCCTAATCATACATGTAAGGGTTGGATTGTTATGTTTGTGCATTGACTTTTAAAGAAGCTGGAGTGGGGAAAGGCTGGCTGCAAATAGGTGGATGTTGTATAAGCTGACACTTTAAAAATATGTGTGTACGGATTCTTCTTGACGTCTGGATTTAATGCTGACTTTGGAGGAGACCGCTGGACTTGCTTGGAAATGTATGTATGGAATAGCAATCAGAAAGTCCATCGTGTTTGTCACCTGCAGCAAGTGTTCTATCCAGAGCTTGAGCCACAGGGCGAATCACAGCTCCCTTGTTTCTACTTGGATTTCCCAAGGGCCACATAAGGGAGAAAGCAAATGAAATAACAGGCAAGGGAGACCATAGCCAGGCCTTGTGTGGGATTTGCATATGATTTGCATAGTGCTTGATAAGCTGAAATCTGTTCTTTGAAACATTTACATTAACATTTCAGTATGTCTTCCTGACAGCCATTTCAAGGTATTTTCTACTCCTTTTATTATTTTGTTCTTATTGACTGTCTACAAATTACACATCTCTTCACTAGAAGTATACAGCTGTAATTCTGTTCATTAATACAGACATTTAGAGTCCACCAGAGACCATTACTTGGCAAATGAAGCTCCTATTTACATTCTTCCTAGTCATGTCTTTCTCAGTCCTGCAGTAGAAGTGCCTTTATTTGGGCCTTGTCTCAGAAGCTCAGGGGACACACACATGGGTGGGGCAGGAAGAAAGTGTAAGCCATGTATTGGAAATGCAGTGAGAAGTCAGCCTCCGGCTTCATTCTTAGAAACTGAGTGCATGGCCTGGCGGTGGTGGCGCACGCCTTTAATCCCAGCACTGGGGAGGCAGAGGCAGGTGGATTTCTG
>NW_022196903.1:87742899-87771723 GCF_008632895.1 Mastomys coucha | reverse complement strand
AAAAAAAAAAAAAAAAAAACCGAGTGCAGTTTCAGATAGGTTCGTTTATTTTGTAGAATCTTACTTTCTTCATTGTCAACTGTAGATAAAATGTCAAGGGCTGTGACAACACTTAGTACAGGTCAGTGGTTGATACTGTTAGTTTGTTTACATAATCTGCCCTTCAGCCATATTGTGGGCTTAAATTTTCTCTCAGTTAGGTGGCAAGGACCCCTTTGGTGCTAGCCCAGGACATTGAGAGAATATTGATTGAATGACTATGGGGTAGGTTCAGCCCTCATGCTCTGTCAGCCCCGGAGTGACTAGTGTGCATTTTTGTGTCCTGAAGAGGTGTGTTGCACCTTAGAAGTACTTACATTTGCACTTAATATTTAATTAACACATGCATTGACTTCATTAGAAGCAATTACAGAAACAGCTTCAGATAAAGATATTCTGTGAAGTTTCTGGACCCAGGCTGTTAGGTATTCACATTTTCTATCCTTTGAGAGTTTCTTATGATGTTTTACAGTCATATTTTAATTTGCTAATTATTATAAGTGCTATCTGAAACAGTCACAACATAGGCAGGAATTAGATGAAGTTGTTCAGTTTTATATATAGGTAGATTCAAGGCAGCCATAACACGCAAAGCATTTATATGAAAGTACTTTTTAGTATACAGTTCATGTAGTTGGTTTTCAAAATGATAACTCACTAAGGGAATCATGTAAACTCTGCTATTATTTAAAGGTTATCTCAAGAATCTTACAAGGAAGGGTATTTTTAATTTACAGTCAAAAAGATCAAAATGTTCTTAGTTGAAATAAATTTCCAATTGGGTACGATGGTATAGTTCCATCCTTCTATACACGAGACAGGATAATCAGTTGATCTCAGATCTTCAAGGCAAGACTGTCCCAAAGAAAGAGGAAACCTAAAATATTGCCTCTTTGTCTAGGGCAGTAGTTTCTAAGCATGACCATGACATACGTTATGAACATAAGTATGTTCAGCACACTTGGCCTAGCTTAAAGCCAGTTTCTGGGTCTGCCTTCAGAAGGTTGGAGGTAAGGAAGGCCTGAGGGTTTTCATTCTCAGCAGATGTCCTGTGGTTTCGATGCTGAGTCTGGGGCTGCATGTGGAGAACTGCTGTAGGGGAGAATCAGCTGTCCTCTTTGATGCTGTATGGTTGGACCCTGCAGTGCTCAGCCTGCACTTCACTGCCTAGCTCTACCCTCGTCTCCATTCCCCACCCCCATCCCCACCCCCACCCCCAGCTCTTAATTCATCCCTGCCTGTGGTTTGTGTTGCGATGCACCGATCTTCTTTCTATTGGGGTTTTTACCATTGTCAGTTCAGGACAGGAAATTCAGTATTTGTTATCTGACAAGAGGGAACCAAAATGTGAGATCACAAGACAAACGTTTTGATGGGTGGATGAGCTACTGTTTTTGTGAAGATAACCTTAGCCATTTTAATTACCAAGAAATCCATCCACCCTCCAGGATGAAGTGGTCCGTGAATATGAGTGATGGCTTCTTCACTGATGGAGTTCAGTATTGAGTGGCATTTGGGAAGGAGTAGAAGGAACAAGCAAACAACAGATAAATGTTATATCAAGTATGAAAATATTACGAGGAGGCGAATGTGAGGGATGCTACACAGGGTGAACCAGAGACACTGTCTTGATAAGTGAAGCATGTATAGGAACCCATAGGAAAGTGAGGTTAAGTGCATCTGGGTGGACAGAAGTGGTTCCCAGATAGAGGTGCAGGAGTATGCTGGTTGTGCTTACACAGAAAGACCATCAGAACTGGAACCTAATAGGTGGTAGGGGAGGTGGATGGTAAATGCCCACTGGATTCTGAATGAGAACAATTGCTGTTGGAGGGTTTTGTTGAAGTGTAGATAGGATATAGCTGACACTTGAAAGGGGCGGGCTGTCCTTGTGGAGAATGGGAGCAAGGAAAGCTTCCTGGGTTTACAAGAGTAGAAAGTGACCAAAACACTGTTGTCCCATGCCACTCTTCTAACATTACAAAATCAATCAGTGGCTTGGATATTGACTTCAATGACTTGTCAACACAGCATGCTGCGGGAAACTGAGCATTGGAGTCTGTTCGTGGAATGAAACCTATTTCTCTTTGTCCCAGCGGTCCATGTATGAAATGGCTTTTTAGTTCTTTAATCTGTCCTTGAAGAAATGTAAGAGGCATCTATTCCAGATTCACTCATTCATTCATCCTGCTTCAGATGGATCTGTAAAGAGGGAAGTTTAGGAATATATGAATTTGATGATTTCAGAACCCAAGTTTTGTATCCAAATGCGATGTAATCAAGACATCAAAATGAGGACTCAGCTACATTTTTAAAAACCTTAAATTGATTTATTTTTATATGTGTGGGTGTTTGGCCTGGATGTATATATGTGTATCTTGTGCATACCTGGTGCATCTGGAGGTCAGAAGAGAGCATCAGATCTCCTGGGATTAGAGTTATGGAGGGTTGTAAGCCACCCTGAGTGTGCAGGGAGTTGAAGATGGGACCTCCGCAAGAGTAACAAATTTTCTTAATCATTGATCAATCTCTCTAGGCCCTTCAATCTTTTATATACTAAGGAAAGGATCTTTAATTTTTCAAAGATAAGCTAGCCAGCAATTTCCAGTATCTGTTTGTCTCTGCCCTCCCATGCTAGGGTATGCACAGCCATGCCGAGCCTTTTATAGGAATCCTGGGACTTGAACTCAGGTCCTTATGGACTTTACACTTTGCTCTTACTTTACTTGCTCTTACAGCATAGTACTCTTACCTAGCGAGCTGCATCCCCATCTCCTCACCCCAGTCACATTTATAGACAGTTACTATTAGCCAGGTATTATACATTGTAAAGTCAGTCAGTTCCCACAGCATCCTGGTGAGGTGAGCACCAACAGCTGCTCTTGTTCTCCTTTTAGATGAACGGAGGTGGGGATGGGTAATGCCCCCAAGGCACTGCTCCTAATGCGCCTCCCACACTTACCAAAAGGCAGTGACTTTCCCAGCTCCTACTTCTTGGATTTAGCACTTATGTTTTAAGAAGTAGTTGGAATATATTGCTGAGAATAGGAGGTCAGACTTTAATGCTTCTTATTTTCTGTTCCTTAGTTGTCTGACTACATTTTTACAACAGTGATTTTTTATCTTTATTGTTTTCACCGCTGATTAAAAAAAATGAGTATTTCTTGCTCCTGTTTTCTCCACTCCTACCTGTGTTTAGAATATGAATGCCCGATAACAACTGACAGTCTTGTGCTTCTCTGGACCTTTTCCCTTCCCCAAAGACGCTCATTTCCTTTCCTTTGTGTTCCTCTGTTTTTTTGCATTTTCCTGAGACAGGGCCTTGCTGTGTAGCCTTGCTGGCCTGAAATCCATACTCTTCCTACCCCAGCTTCCTAAATGTTGGGGGTACCTGTGCCCACACCATATTCAGCTACAGTTCTGTTTGAATCTCAGTAAGAGATTTGAAATCTTTCAGGAAATCCTGATTTGGAGAGTTTTCTTCACTGTTTTAAATCTTAAGTGTCATTAGAACCTAAAACCATGCTTCATTCTTGGGCTGTGTTTTGTATTTCAGGGGCTTTGAACTACTTGTGTGGGCAGTGAAGACAAGGGCCTTAGTTGGCTGATCTTAAGTCTTTGAACCTATTCACTTGCAGGCCTTACTCACAGCATGGTGATGGTCATGCTGATGAAAACTCTAGACACCCAACTGGGTTACAGGGGTTAGGAAACACTGGAGGGTTGGTCAAGGCCACTTTTGGTTTTTCTAATTCTTTATGTGTGTGTGTGTGTGTTCCCTTCAGTATCTAATTAGTGTCATGTTGTCCCTTTCCTCCCTCCCCTGCCTCTCTCTCTCTAGTCTGTCTTTTTTTCCATCTGTCCAATAGTTTGTCTATTAGCCTTTTCCCCCTCTTGCATCTCATCCCATCCCATCTGCCTGGAGTATATTTTTTCATAGATCCCATTATGAGCCCTGGGCAGAGGACAGTGAACAAAATCGATATGGTTGCTCCTGCACGGGCCTTGGTTGCTCCTGCACCAGCCTTGGTTGCTCCCTGCACAGACCTTGGTTGCTCCCTGCACAGACCTTGGTTGCTCCTGCACGGGCCTTGGTTGCTCCTGCACCAGCCTTGGTTGCTCCTGCACCGGCCTTGGTTGCTCCTGCACTGGCCTTGGTTGCTCCCTGCACAGACCTTGGTTGCTCCTGCACCGGCCTTGGTTGCTCCCTGCACGGGCCTTGGTTGCTTCTGCATGGGCCTTGGTTGCTCCTGCACAGGGCTTCTTCCTTCCTTGTTGGTGCTGCTGTGCTTAGGAAATTGTCTTTTTTATATTGCCTCTGAGCCCGAGTTTGAGGAAGTGGCGGCTCATTTGATGAACTTTACAAGGACACTGCAGGTCGATTAAAGCTGGAATTGGGAATTTGGTGGTAGTGGTGGTGGTGGTGGTACACACCTTTAATCCCAGCACGTGGGAGGCAGAGGTAAGTAGATCTCTGAGTTTGAGACTAGCCTGGTTTACAGGGTAAGCTCCAGGATAGTCAGGGCTACACAGAGAAACCCTGTCTCAATGTCTTCAAAAGCCAAACAGAACAAAACAAAACAAAAACAAAAAAAAGGTGGAGCGCTATGGGCTGTGTTAGCAGGATGACATGAACTGGTTGCCTGGCTCTCTGGAGGAGAGAGGCAGAATTTGGTCCAAAGAGTGATGAGCACACAAAAACTGTAAGGGGGGATAAGGAATAGAGACAGAGTGTCACACTCCACAGGGCAAAATAAGTATTAAAAAAGGTCATGGATTTGGGGGAAGAATTAAGTGCAAGGATTAAAGAGGTCCCAATGACCTCGTTAATGAGACAAGGATCTCCGGGAGCTGCTCTAGAATGTCGGGGCATGACTATGACATCAGGAGGGAAGAGAGCCTGTCACTACTGCAGTGGCTACTCATGTGTCACTCTCCATTACGGTCATTCACTTATGTGTTCTGCTTCTGCCACTGCCATCTGGGTTTCCCACTCACTTCAGCAGGTACAGGGTTTCTCCCTGATAGATCACTGCCTGTTACAGAGCAAGCATTCACCAGGAGTCTATGAGTGAACGAGAAAGCTGGATGAATGAAAGAATCTCTCTTGACCTGGAGCATAGTGGCACCCTGAGAATTGGATTATCCTGTGCTTCATAAAAACCTGTTGTTCCTTAATGGTCTTGGTAGTTTCTGAATTGTTCTATCAGAAAGTAATCAATTTTCAAATTACCAGCTTGGAAATACATCGTGTCTCAGTTTTCAGGCTTCGTAGATAGCGGTGTCAGGAAGGATCTTACGGGGAAAGGAAAGAATTGTTGAGCTTCTGATTCCAGGCTGACCCCAGCTTCCCTCAGAAGAGCTGAGCTTCTTACTGGCTTATGTTCTGGCTTTTGCCTAAAGTAACCGCTGAAGGATTGTCTTCACTACTAAAAGCTCTCTGACACACACTGTGATTGAGTTAGAATGCTCTCTCCACAGTGATCGTCACTCCCTTTACTTAAATACCATGATGGCTTCTCTTTATTAATAAAAATGAGGCTAAGAGGGGCTGGAGAGATGGCTCAGCAGTTAAGAGCACTTATTGCTCTTGCACCTAGGCTCAGTTCCTAGCACCCACATGGTGGCTCATGACTGTTTGTTATTCCAGTTCCAGGGGATCTAATGCATCTTCTGACCTCCAGGCTCCTATACACATGTGATACACAGGCATATATACTCAGGTACATTCACATCAAACACAATTTTTCCTTTAAACATGCTTAAAAGTTAAAACAGTATCTTTACCATTGGTTGAACACTGATGTACCCTGATAATCATTGTAGGCATTTACATACATTGTGAGATATTGTGTTCTAAGTCTGCATTTTACAGATGATAAGACAGAGGCTCAATTAATGAACTTGCTGAAGTGATAACTGCTAGTAATTAATCTTAGAATAAAGTGACACAAGGTCCTTGGGGATTTCCAACCATCCTGTGCTAGATACCTTAGGTAGTTTGGTGAAGCCCAGGAAAGCATCTGAAAGTGTTTTTAGGTTATAAAATAGGGACTAGACAGGTGGCTCAGTGGTTTATTTAAAAGCACTTTGTTGCTTTTGCAGAGGACCCAGGTTCAGTTCCCACTATCTTCATGGTAGCTCACAACCATCCTAACTCCTTTTCCAGGGAATTCAGTGCCCTCTTCTAACTTTTTTAAGCCATCAGGCATGTACATTGTGTGTGTGTATATATATATTTATATGTACATTTATGCATACATATTTATAAGTGTATAAATATATATGCAGGTAAAACCTTCATACATTGTACTTAAATATGGTTTAATCTTGAAATTTAGAAATCTGATTAATTGGAAAGCTAATTAAGCTTCAGATAGAATTTCAAAAAGGCAAAATTGTGATTTTTAACAGAAATAATGTGCACTTGAATCACCAACATTGGCAGCTGTGAAGTACTGAGTTCTGAGATAATAAGGAACAGGTGCTCTTTAGAGTAAGCCAGTTCAAGTAGCTGGTAGAGACTCACTTGAGAAGGAACACGCTTGTAATCTCTCCATTCAGGAGGCTTAGGCAGAGGGATTGTGAGTTGGGCTACACAGAGAGATCTTGTATCAAGAAAGTAAAACCAAATCAATCCTAAATATCTCTGCTCTAGCACCGGGCCCATGTACCCTGTACCTGTGTGCTTGATGCGGCTTTAGTAGTACTGTTCATTATGTAATGGGCACATAATATTTGCGTTGACTGGAGTGGTTCGTGCTGATTTTAATGCCGGGGTTCTAAATGCATCATTTTGACTTCTGAGTAGTTAAGAGCTGTTTGGCTGCATCAGGCTAGATATTGACTTCCATTGAGAAGTTGATTAAGTTGAAAATGGCGTAGGCACTTTTCCTGCAATGGTTTCACTGCAGTTATCCAAATCTCTTCTGTGCACTCATGTGTGAACACAAGGGAACACAGCAATGGCAACAGAAAGCTGAGCAAGTAACACATTGCTCACAGCATAACTTGTACAGGTGCCTTGGCTTGCAATGCACTGGGATAGCAGGTTTACATTCTGTTAGATTTTGAAAATCCAAGTCCTTACATTTTTATCAGCATGGCCAGAGATGTAGAACAAGAGCAGTGGTGTTCTTAAGATGGACAGGAGACCTCGGAGTTCAGGGCTCACTGGAGGGTAATGTTCTGTCATGTTTTATTTGCCAAGAATATTTGCATAGTAGTTTGAATGTGAAATTATGTGGTCAGAGAGGACAAATATGTTTCTAAAATGCAGAACATCCCAGCCCCTTAGCATGCTAACGCTTGTCAATAACTTTCCTAGGGGTTTGGCATACGGACTGTCATAGTTGCTCTGGACAGTCTAAAGGCAGCTTACAAATTTTACTGGTCTGGCAAATGTTTATTTATCAGAACATTCTCATGTTATAATACCACACCCTAGCATTTTATGACCATTTACTCTGATTACTAGGGGTTTTGTTTTTAAAACATGTATCCTTCTGCTATAGTCCTGGCTAGCCTGGTACTTGCTATATAAACTAGGCTGACCCTGAATTTACAGAGATCTGCCTGTCTCTACCTCCCAAATGCTAGGCAAAGAAAGGCATATGCCACTACTCTCAGTTTGATCGAAGATTCCTTAAACAGATCATTATAATGGTTGAAATTGTATAGATGTTGCCCCGCACTTGTTATTTATTTGAGATTTTTTTGTTTTCCCTCAAATGAGCCATTTAAAAAAAAGGTGTATCACATGTATGTACAGTCTTTTGTTGAAAGTATCAATTCGCCAGCTGCACCTGGCTTTCAAAACAGTGAAACTCTGCCTGGAAAGGCATCTCTGCATGAACCACAAGTCTACAAATGTCTCACCAGGGCCAAGCATTCTGTCTCCAGTTTGTATTGCTTTCTATGTTGTTGTTGATCTGTTTCCTCCACTGTATGCATTTGGTTCTAAAGGGAACCATGGAAGCAAATAGACACCACTTACTCCCTCTCCATCTATAGTAGAAGATGGGCTTTTCTGCTCTCCCAATAGTGTGTGTGCTATTGAAATCCCATTGGTGGTTCATGGTCATGTGTTTTTCATGCCTTCCTCGTGTGAAAGGTTGTGTGATAGGCAGAGATGGGCTGGGATCCCTGTTGTCTTTTGTGGGAAGGAATAGATATGTCTTTCCTAGGTAATGCCCATGTGCAGTCAGGAATGGGGCTTGGACTATGAGCCCTAGAGGAAAGTTAAGGTGCTGTGAGACAAAGCAGCAGGAAGGCATCCTTTGCCTTGGTAGGTAAAATAGCAGGTGGCCTTAGCCTGCCATCTTGTGAAACCCTCTTTTCCTGTTAATCAAATAAAGATTTTCATTAATTGAGCTTCTAGTTAGTTAAGGTGCAGCTAATTATGTTTGGTAGATAATTAGGTGCAGGCAGAATAAACAAGTGGATATAACACAAAAATAAAATCAAGTGTAAATGCAAGTAGTTCAAGGTTAGCTTAGAACTACAAAGTGCCTAACAGAGGCTTAAGCTTAAACTGTAAGCTTCTCCACCAAGTGAATCACATCCTTCAACATTACTACTTTGGACTGGTGTCATTATGGGTTGCTCAATTTTGTTGTTTCTGTAGAATTCAGAGATTGTGATAGGGCCTGTTTTTCCTGAAATTATTATATATATATATATATATATATATATATATATATACACTATATGTATATATATATACACACATACATATAATGTATTAAATATTATGCATGTTATATATAATATTTAGTTGTAAAATATATACCTATTGTATATATTTATATAATATTTAATACATTATATTATATGTGTATATATATATATATAGTGTGTGTGTGTGTGTGAGAGAGAGAGAGAGAGAGAGGGTGTAGGTTTTGGAGAAAAGATACTCACTGTGAATTTGAAGGCAAGGGTGTAGATTTGTTCAAAGCAAAATCTTCTTGGATAAAAGAAGTGTGAAGACTTGTTTCCTTGTGAGAGGTAGTGGCTGGCTCCTGGGCCAGTGAGAAGACCGTGCAGTGGAAGTATTCTTGGAGCGTGTGTTTTTTCTTGAAGACACCAATACCTAAGTCTTAGAGGGATTTTGTGTTTCTATCTGTGTTTGGTAAATTGTATTATTATACCATATTTTTAGTGACACAGTGAACATCACATTGTTCCAAAGAGGATGATTTGGGATACAAAACTGACAAAGAAATAAAATCTCATTTGTTTCTCCTGCTGTCACCTGCAGTTTAACTATTTTTTTCAAAGCCTACAGTAATATAAATGAATAAATAAGTAAATAAATTAAAGTGCATGTATAGAGTTGGCAGTTGTGTGGATAGTTTTCTTGCCTTGTAGCTTTCTACCCATAGTCTATTCTATAAGATATTTTTGATTTCTGTTTACTTGCCTCTGGTAGAGTTAATAGATAATTCATCCTCTTGATTTCCATAATGCTTAAAATTATGTAGCGACTAAACTGTCTATGGAAAATAAAAGGAGCAAAGTTGCTGATGGTGAATGGTGCATATTGAAGTGTGTGTGTAATACATGCTTGGGGCCAGCTGCGCCTGGGGGTCTGTCGGTGCCTGTTCTGATTAAGCAGCTCCCATATAATGCTTGAGAACATGCATTTTAAGCCATTTGTTGAAGCCATTATTCCTGTTCCTAGACATGCTATAAACAGAAAGGCTCTAGAAACCTGTGCACTGGGTCATTATGAGTTTCAGTCATAAAATTGATTGCTACAGATCCAATTGAGGTCCTCAGGCTGCATAGCAAGCATCTTTAGCCACTGAATCATATTGCTGGCCCCAAGATCTACTTAGTTAATATGTTTTTTGCATATTAGAGTATTAAAACCATAAAAAATCATAATTTACGGCATTGGAAAGATGGCTTCGCAGTTAAGAGCACTTGCTGCTCCTGCAGAGAACCCGGGTTCAGTTCCTACAGTTCACATAGCATCTCACAACCACATGTAACTCCAGTTCCAGATTGTCCAGCAACCTCTTCTTACCTCAGTGGTCATCCCGCATCTATGTGATATATGACCTAAAGTAAAATAAAGGTATTTTTACATGTAGATATCTCTGTTAGTAGCTTGCTTACCCTGCAAATCTGAGGACCTGAGTTCAATCCCCAGAATGTATATTTAAACAAACAAACAAGCCAGGCATGAAGGTGTATGCTCATAATCCTAGTACAAAATATGATTGATTGGTTGTTGTCATCCTAACATAAGCTAGGACCCTCTGGGGAGAAGCAACCTCAGTTGAGAACTTGCCCTTCATCAGATCGTCTGTGACAAGTTTATGAGGCATTTTCTTCATTAGTGACTCATCTGCTTTGGGCCCAGCTTACTTTGGATGGCGCCACTTTGGGGCAGGTGGTCCTGGGAGTGTAAGAAAGCAGGCTGAGGTAGCCGGGGAGCTAATCAGCATTCCTCCATGGCTTGTATTTAATCCCTAGGTTGAGTTCCTGCCTTGACTCTCCTTCATTTTGGAATATGACTAAGATATGTAAACAGAACAAACTCTTTCCTGCCCAGGTTGTGGGTCATGCATGGTCTTTATCACAGCAGTAGAAAGTAAACTAACAAACATGGGGTGTTGGCATAAAGTAAACCCCCGGGGTTCTCTGGCTAGCTGGGTGCATGCCTCCTGATGGGATACAGCCAAGGTTGTCCTCTGGCCTACACATGCATATGTGCACTCACATGGAGGCAAAAAAACATATGTAGAGAGAATCTCTGATAAGCATCATTAACTGTCAATAAAAAAGCCGATGGCCAATGATGTGAAGCAGGAAAGTAGGAAGTGGGACACTGGCAGAAAGAGAGAGGATTCTGGGAAATAGTGAGAGAATAAAGAGAGACAGATGCAGGGAAAGCTTCAGAGAGAGATTAGAGAGAGGCACCTAGGAGATGCCTAAGAAGCAGGTTGGCGCTGAAGGAGAGGCATCAAACCAAGTGTTAAACATGGAGTAGTTATGAGCTAGCCAGGGAATGAGCCAAAGCTTATGGCCTAGGCATTTACTAATCAATAGTCTCAGAGTTAGTATTCCAGGAGCAGGAGTTGGGAGGAAAATAGATTTTCTTTTATTTCTTTTACAACCATACTTTGCCTTTGTAGGTGAAGGGTGAAAAGGCTTTCATGTCAGCTTCTTGCGTTTTTGTTCCCTGGCACAGGCACCGTCTTCCCTTGTGGCTAGCTCGTCAGGACCTTGCCTGTGAAATTCTAGTTTTGCCTCCACATTGCTGCAACAAGCTTCTCCTTTATGTTTGGAGATCGAACTCTTTTTGTTTTGTCTTGTTTTCTTGTGGTAATGGGGATCAAACTTAGGGCCTTCTGCACGCTAGCTAGGCGAGTGCATTACCACTGAACCAAGCTCCAGCCCCAGCCCTTTCTCTCTACTTTCACAGGATCCACCCCCATACAGATTGCCAAAATGTCTCATAGGATGGTGTACCATCTGTTGGCTGGCCTTCAGTTTTGTGTGACCACCTGTGGTTTAGTTAGGCGGATCGTCCCATAGGCCCAGAGCCCAAGAAAAAGTCAAGTAGCCCCGGTTGTTGTGTGCAGCACAGCACACGGTAGGCAAGCAGCACATTCATTTTGGAGGTGTTTTTCTCTGCTGTTCACTTTATTCCCACCATAATTGGGAGAGAAGTCGCCACGGCCATATTTGCACTGACAGATTTGTTTTGCACTGTGCCGCAGTGGGGTGTTAAGTGGAGGCCCGGGAAGAATCGGAAACATTTTGAGGGTGGGGGCATAGCTCCAAACGCGCTGGTAACCACAGACTGAATTGTGTTTTTTACAGCTGAGTCCCTCTCTCTGGAGCTCTGGAGCTCTAGTATCAAGAGCACAGGCATTATCCAACCCTGGGAAAGGCGACTGCAGTTATTTCTTGTTATTGTTTTGAGACAGAGTCTTGTATAGCCTGGGCTAGTAGTGAACTCTTTATGTAGCTAAGGCTGGCTTCGAACTCTTGATTAACCTGTTCTCACCTCCCTGGTACTGAGATTGCAAACATGTGCTTCCACACTAGTTTTATAGTTCAAATTTTGAAGGCATTTTTGGTGCTAAAGTGATAGAATTGACGGAGTGAAAATAGTAATAGAGTGGATTTATTAGTTGCATGGAAAAGGACATTTACTTATATGCAAGGGATTAATTACCACTTCTAAATTGTTACTCACATACTTAAACTGAAAATATTTTAACCTTCATTCAAGCAACATTCTTTGAAATTATACTTCATGTGAAATATGTACACTATGGCTTTTCTTCTTTTGACTTAAAGCAATTTCAGTAATCATAGAATATAAGATATATTTACTGTAGAGCATTTGAAAGATAGATTAAATTCTTGAGAAAATTAAAAAATTAAAAAGCAAATGAGCATATCCACACCACCAAAATGACAACCATCAAGAATTTTTTTTTAATTTTTTAAAAATTTCTTTTTTTTTTTTTAAATCAGAAATGTTAAAACCTGTGGTCACATTTTCACTGGATGACATTATTCTGCTGGCTTTGTATGCCAGTGTTTCATCAAGCACTGTGGAGAATGCACATTAAAAAATACTCATTTCTAAGCACTTGGTTTTTGACTTGGAAATCTGAAATAATTATAGATTCACATGCAGGTTTATGGAGTGATGTGGTGGGATCCCTCCAGTCTTAGTACAGTGTTCCCAAAGCTGTACCCAGAACAACAGTGTACTACTGCACCAGGGGCCTGGACATTGATGCAGTCTACAGCAGGTTCACGGTTCCCCAGTTTTATGTGTGGTGATTTGTGTGAATCTGGGGACGTAATTACCCTTGTAAGAGGGTTTGTTGGTTAGGCTGTTCATTAGTTCTCCCAAGCTAGAGTCCTTTGGGAAGAGAGAACCTCAACTGAGAAAGTCTCCATAAAAGTGGCAAGTCTGTGGAATGTTTCCTTGATTAGTGATTGATGTGGGAGGGCCCAGCCCACTGTGGATGGTGCTACCAACTGGGCAGGTGGTCCTGAGCTATACAGGAAAACCAGCTGAGCAAGCCTTGATGGCCCCTGCTTCAGTTCCTGCCTCCACATTCCTGCTTCCACATCTCTCTGATAGATTATGCTGTGGAAGTGTGAGAGAAATGACCCCTTCCTCCTCAAGCTGCTTTTGGTCATAGTGTGTTATCCCAGCAGGGGAAACCTGAGCTATGCATCACCACAGTCACGTCATTGAACGGGGCTGGGGCTGTAGCTCAGTGTTTTGACTGGCACAAACAGGCTCAGTCCTCCCAGCAACACACACGCACGCATATGTGTCCCACAGGTCCCACACCACCAGTATAACATCTATATTCATATCTGCCCTTCTCTTGCTTCTTCCTAGACTTCCTAGCCTGTAGTAACTGCTAATTTCTCCTTAGATTCTAAAATTTTGTCATATCAAAAATCTTACACTTTTGGAATATACAAAAGTATAAAATATGTCCCGAGTCATTTAGCCCACATTCCATACTCACCTGTTACAGGGTATCTTGGTTAGTTCAGATACTAATTTCAGGCACTGCCCCAAAGCTGCTATGAAGATTCAGACACAGATTGTTGTTGTAGTGTTTGTTCTTTCAGTGTGGCTGTCTCTTTTTGTGGTTAAAACGCACAGGCTGCGGTATTTGAGTGGACGTTTAGTTCTGCAAGGAAGTCTCAAACAGGCTACAGGAGTGGCCTACCATTTCACTGCCCTCCTTACTCAAGGGTGAGCACCCAAAACCTGAAAAATGTGAAGGATGCTCAGATTCTACCTTCACAATACTTGGGATTTGGAGTTTTCTGGTTCAGGGTGCACCACCAGGTAGTGAATGTACCTTGCCTGTCATGGCCAAGGAAGGTCCTGGACCACAGTTAAGCAGTAAAGCTGAGATAACATTCTTAAGTCTGCAAAGCTTCAGACCTTTCCCCAGGCATTGTAGAAGGGTCACTTACCCATGTGTACAGCCAGGTTGATCACATCCTTGCTGGTCCTTATTTGGTGGGCCACTCACTCTACTTTATCCATTCTGAAAGCAGTGAAGCAGACGTGCTGTGTTTTGAGTTTACGTGTGTTCCATGCCAGTTTGTGCTTCCATGCCAGAAGTGCATCCTTCTCATGCGCTTGCCTATCACTTTCAGCCAGATGTCTCTTGTTCAGGTTGTTAGCTCGTGTCTGAGCATCCTCAGTAAGCCCCAGTTCTTTATCACAGGTTTTGAATATTTTTCCCAGCCAACAAATTGCCTTTATTTAAAAAAAAAAAAAAAAAAAAGTAAAGGCTATTTTTAGGAAAGTTTTGCAGCGAAACAGAAAAATTACACAGATTTTTCCCATATATTTACTGATCCTACACATGAAGAGCCCTCCTGGGCTGTAGAGATGGCTTAGCAGTGAATAGTGAGGTTTCCTCTTCTAGAGGACCTGAGTTTGATTCCCAGCACCCACGTCAGATGGCTTATAACCTCTTGTAGCTCCAGTTTCAGAGGTTCTGGTGCCTTTGGTCTCCACGTGTATGTGCACAGACCCAAGTATATACATACACATGGAATTAAAAAAGAAAAAGAAATAAAACATAAAGAAACAAAGGCTTTTTAAAGAGTCTTCTTTATTTTGCTCCTCACAAGAGAACTGTTAAAATTCATGAGCCATGGACATTCATTTTCACCAGAACACTCCTGTTTGTTCATGGTGATATGCATTCTGTTGGCTTAGATAAATGTATAGTGGTGTGTGCCTTCCCTAAATACCTTTGGCCTGTTAGTCGGTCCTTTTTAATCTTTCACTTTGGCTTTCAAGTGGGTTAACCTTTTAAATTTTTGTTAGCTTCAGAGTAACAATTTGTCCTTTAGAATATTATGTGTACCAATAACCCTTGTTAAAGTTTTTTTTTTAAGTTACCTTTTTCCTTTTGTTGTTCTGTGAACCTTCTTTTCTCTAGCAGTATATGCTGAAAAGGTAACATTTCATTGATTGAATGACTTTTTATCATTACCACAAATCAGGGGTACTTAGTTTCATAGGTCTCTTTCTGGGTTCTGTAGTCTGCCCTTTATCTGTATGTCCACCTCCCTGCCAATACCACTCTGCTTTACTATTAGAGCGTCTATGGAGGACTAGTAACAGATGCAGTGTGTCTCCTCAGCCCTTTGCCGGGACTGTTGGGTCTGCGTAGTCCCGTTGTGTGGGTTTGTGTGACCTCCCATGTTCCTTTCCAATCCTGAATTCATTTTCTAGCTTTTCCTCTAGAGATATTTTACTTGATTAAATAATCCTTTTCCTTTTCCCAGGAAATCCCGATGTTCATTTTCTCACTGAATACAGTGAAAACAAAATTGAGTTTGTGGATGATTTTATTTTTGCCCACCATAATCCCTCCCCCAAACTCCCAAACACCTTTCTGTGAATTTCTCTGATTTGCAAATCATTGAGTTGTTGGTTTCTTAGTTCTTAACTTCTATTTTTCTTAAGATTTAGCTGTGTGGCTGGGAATGGAGATGAAGAGATGGTAATCTCTAAATGCTCCCTACTTAAAAGCAAGGTGACAGAGTATACAAATCAGTGCATGGGTCTGCAGATATTTAAACAGGAAGGTTTTAAGGAGGAAATTTCATCAGGAAATGTTTTTCAAACAGCATGGTGGCAGAGTGATACTGTAAATTGTAATGTCTGTCCCTTTGGCTACATAAACAGAAGAGGAGGAATGTATTTTTCTTAAAAAATGATTTCATTGGTCATTTAGAATAAAAGCACTATAACTCACACTCTACAGTAATGGCAGGACAGAGCAACAGTAACATCTTGTGGTGCTGTATTTGGGTGTTTACACTTAGAGGGACCCTAGTGTGGAGATGGAGTTGAGATGAGAGTTTATTTGGTCCTGTTTCTCAGTCCCTCTCTGTGAATAGGATTAGGGCTTTGGAAGAGAAAGACAATAAATACATGGAGGGAGAAAGGATTCAGAGTTCTATCTTAATTGCATGCATATTAGAATAGCTGTTCCTAAGTAGCTATAATGATGTGTTAGCCAGTAGGCCAGAAGATAACTCAGCCTGTTTCCAGACTCCAGAGGCACTTATGCACAGATGATGCCGCAAAGTATAAGAATGGCAAAGTTTCACCTTTAAGCTTTCTGCAGATCTCAGCCAAGTAGGTCTTTTCTGTGGACTGAGGGAGGACATGTTTGTCAGAATAGGTGAAAAGTTAAGGAATGCCAAACCAGTCTCTTTTCCTCCCCAAATCTCAGGCTCAGACATCCAGTTCTGTGGTCCCATTATAGCTCATAGGTCATGCTTTCTTTGAACAATTCTAAGCTATGCACTTGGCAAAATCATAATCAATATCATAATTGTTTATATTAATAATGGCGTTTCCCACTCACAAGTGATAAACGGTGCTGTAACTTTATACTCTGACAATAAGACCATGGCTTAATGTCTGGAGAAGGCCTGTGGCTTTGCCTAGGCCAGGATGGGGTGGGGTATGGGAATCTAAAGAGGCCAGCCCGTGCTACCTAATTTGTGGAAGAATAGAAGGTTCACAAAGGAAAGCGTGGGCTGTGAAGTCTGCCAGTGGCTCACTCTCCCACCTTTCTCATCTTTACCCTCAGAAATTAGAAAGCTTTGGGGCTAAAAGGAAGAGTGGTCTTGTCTGTCTCCTCAGCAAGGTTCTGGCTGCCTTCTTCATTCTTGCTCAGTAGAAAGCCCAGTGAGGGTTTTGGGGGCATGACATCATCCTAGCAGCCATTGCCACAGCTGGCCCCATGGAAAGAAAGGATGTGGGTGATTCTGTCTCTCTGGCAGTCTTTAGATTTCTTAAGATGCCCGGGAGGGCACACCCAGCTTATCTGCAGCTCTTGCACCCTATCCATGTACTTGAACATTAATGGAGTTTAGTGTCCATGGGTGGATCCTAGAAGCAGCTCCCCACAAGTACAGTGTGGCTTTAATCTCCACAGTGCTAGATTTTTAACACCCTTCTCCCTTTAATTCACGTATCACACAAAACACCTTTGTGCTCCTTGAGTATATTCATCCATGGTTTTGTGCCAGAGGATGAAGACAGGTAAACAGAAGCTCTCAGTGCACAAGTGTTCCCTCTCGGGGAAAATTGCGTTGTTAGTCCGAAGACATGCTTAGCTGACGAGAAATTAAACAACACGATTGAGCGGCAAAAGCAGAGCAAGAGGAACGCAGAAATAAAGCAGGGCTCTGGCGCTGTTTAAGCCCATTATTCAAGTTTGGAGATTGGATGGTTCTTAATTATTCATTTGAGTGTCAATGAGGATAGAAAACAGCAATCTTATAAGTAACAAGGACATGTTGAAGTGCCGAAGTGATTCTCAAAATTCACAGTAAGAATGAGGGGAAGTTTTCAGGTTTTTTTTTTTTAAAGCCTGTTGAGTCTGTGTAGAAGAAAGATGTTAAACTAGTTGACAGTTTCCTCGAGGAATGTGAGCACACAAGGTGACAAAATTTGAAAAGAACAGCACTGAACAGGGCCATAGCTGTGAGCTTCCTGCATTTGCAAGGCAGACTGTGCCGAGAATCTGGGTAGCCACGGACACATCTGAATGTCTGTCGTCAAGTCTTCGAGAAGAGATATATGGGTTAAGTCTCTGGCTTGGAATCTCCTCTTACCAAGGATATCTGTCTCCTATTCCCACTGCAGTTTAGTTGACCCTCTCCCACCCTCACTCCTTTTGTTTGTAGGGAACTTTGTATGGGAAGCAGCCGCTTAAGAAAAATTCAAGAATGATATACACTGGGCCTGAGGAGATGGCTCGGTGGGTAAAGGGCTTGCTATGAAGCATGCAGACCAAAGTGCAGATCCCTGCAGTCATGTAAGGACTGGTAGGTATGCAGGTGCACATGAAGCCCTGTGCTGAGTGGGTGGAGGTAGGCGGGTCTTTGCCGCTTGCTAGCTAACCAATCCAGCTGAATAGATGAGCTGTAGATTCAGTCTTCAAACATAAGGTGGAGATTGAGAGAGAAGGAAACCCATCATCATCCATCTTTGGCCTTTCCATGTGTTTATACATGCATGCATGTACACATGCATGTCCACACACAAACATGTAACACGTGTAAGTCCACACAAAATACCATCACTTGCAATATGAGCCTTTATTTGTTTATTTAAGATAGGAAATCAGCATAAGTTGACTTAGAGTTAATATGGTGACGTGTCTCGATATTTGAATCTTACACATTCCTTTGTGGATCCAGATTGGGCAGAGGTGGCTTTAATGTGAAGAGTGGGTGGGACAGAGTTGGAAGAACTGCCAGGCAGTTTTCTGAAAGACTGCATGAAGCTGCCAGGTGGAGAGCTTGAGGCAGTAGAGTGCTCAACTCCTCCAAGTGGTGAGCCAGGATCACATTTGCCTCCCTCACGTAGAGAGCTTTCCACACAGTCTTGGGCAAGGTGCCTTTCTTTGTTACTTCTCAAATACCCCCTATTATCATTGACTCTGCCTGTGTCCCTGCCCTTCCTGAGTTCCTCAGTGACCATGGAAACTGTTCTTAGTCAATGGTACCACTTTGTTGTATATCTTTGGCTTGATTCCTTTTGGTAAATGGAGAATATTAATAACAATAATAACCAAGCAAACAAAAGAAAAAATAGAATTTAAAGGTGGGAAAGAGGAAACGTTCTTGGAGTTATTACTACCATTTTTTTTTGTTTTTTTTTTTTCAAGGCAAGGTTTCTCTGTATAGCCTTGGCTGTCCTGGAACTCACTCTGTAGACCAGAAATCCACCTGCCTCTGCCTCCCAAGTGCTGGGATTAAAGGCGTGTGCCACCACAGCCCAGCTATTACTACCATTCTTAAGACTACTCTCAATTCAAAAGAACTCTTTATTGTTTCTAAAATAATATACAGATACATCTCTCTAATTTTAATTACATATTCCTTTTTTTAAAGATTTATGTATTTATTATATGTAAGTACATTGTAACTGTCTTCAGACACTCCAGAAGAGGGAGTCAGATTTGTTATGGGTGGTTATGAGCCACCATGTGGTTGCTGGGATTTGAACTCAGAAGAGCAGTCAGTGCTCTTAACCACTGAGCCATCTCTCCAGCCCCTACATACTTATTCTTTATCATGTATAAGTCCCCTTCCCCCCGTAAAGTCTACAGGGCCCTCAGCAGCTGTTAAAGTGTTGTGTACATAGAGACACTGAATTAATACTTGTTGAATTAAATTAAATACATCTGCTCATGCCCCTTTGTCAGTCTCCTTAGTAGGAAGGTCTGTTATATTTGCAAGTGAGGGGCAAACTGGGACATGTCATTCTATATTGTGAACACAATATTGTCCCTTCAGAAAAACACTTGGTTCTGTGTAGTTCTTTGACAAATTCAAAGGATGGTGTGACCATCTGTTTTCCTTAACTCCTGGGGAAAGAACAAAAGGATTGTACTTTGGCTGAGAATGAGGACTAGCTAGAGAAA
Organism: Mastomys coucha; assembly: GCF_008632895.1. NCBI lineage: Eukaryota > Metazoa > Chordata > Mammalia > Rodentia > Muridae > Mastomys > Mastomys coucha. The sequence continues at coordinate 87,752,206 of NW_022196903.1, read as the reverse complement.
AAGAACACAGAAAACAAATCCCTCTTTTGATTTTTAAAGGTTGACTGAGCTGGTCCAGGCAGTCCCCTGTTTCCTTCCCTGGCCCCTATAAAATCCAGTGTCTCCTTTGACAGTCAGGCTGGACTAGACCAGGTCAGCTCCCTGGCTTGGCCCAGTTCTCTTTCACTCAGTCAAGTCTTTCCCCCATCCTTCAGCGTACTTTCAGTTAGTTTGCATAAGAAAAGCAGTGCACTTGGCCTTCATTGCGGGTTCCTCATTTACAAATTTAGTCAGCTGCCAATCAAAAATATTTAGGAAGCAAAAAAATCTCAGAGATTTTCAAAAGATAGAACTTGAATTTGTTGCACATTGAGTGCAACAAAATCTATACAAATGAAGTAACATGTAGCTCTTCTGTTATAGTATCTGTAAAAATAATTACATTTAATGCTCTCTCTCTCTCTCTGTCTCTCTCTCTCTGTCTCTCTCTGTCTCTCTCTCTCTCTCTCTCTCTGTCTGTCTCTCTCTCTCTCTCTCTGTCTCTCTCTCTCTCTCTCTCTCTCTCTCTGTGTGTGTGTGTGTGTGTGTGTGTGTGTGTGTGTGAATTCTCTGGAGTAGTGGATACTTTACCACTTAAGTGACTTGTGGATCCACAGATTTGGAGCATTGAAGGTTCTTGGAGTGGGATGGAAGCCAGGGAGTCTCTCACATATTTGTAGGAATAACTTATGTTTGTTAGAAGAAATAAGATTTCAGAATCTGTTAAGTCAGATCTGAAAAGTCCCTGCTCCAATTTCTTAGCCTGTCCTAGACACTATCAGTAATCTTTTGTGGGTATGTGTGTGTGTTTTACTTTAAATACAGATGTGTATTTTACATGCTATGGCTTTTATAAAAATATTATAATAATTTTCATCCTTTAATTTATGTCTGTTCCTTTTTGTTGTTGTTGTTTTGTTTTGTTTTTGTTTTTCAAGACAGGGTTTCTCTGTCTAGCCCTGGCTGTCCTGGAACTCACTCTGTAGACGAGGCTGGACTTGAAATCAGAGATCTGCCTGCTTCTGCCTCCCAAGTGCTGGAATTAAAGGTGCGCTCCACAACTACCCGGCTATGTCTGTTCTTATTACTGTGAATGCATGGGTCTCATTTTTAAAATAGCCCCATAGACTTTTTCCTGCATAAATATTCTAGAATTCTGTGCTTGTTGTTATATAGGCAAATGTGTGGAGGCTTAAAATTTACTGTTAAATAAAACGCTACGGACTGTCTGCTTAGGTGTTCGTTTTGGTGGGGACTGTTATGTGGACAAGGCCGTACCTAGCGAAGATTGAATACTGCTACATTTATCTTTGAAAATCTGTCAAATTGTCCCTACTTCTCAACCATTTCTTCCAGAATGCAGTTCAGCCCAAACTGTCTCCACACTGGAACACATTGTTTCTTTGGTTGAACCCTTGTAAATTGGTTGGCTTGTGTTGTGAGACAGTTGTTTCAGTTTTATTGTTATTTATGTTTTGTTCTTGGCTCAGTGGGTGGAGCAGAGTTCTATTGTAAAGGGCTACCTCGTTAATCTGTCTCTTGTACATGCTTGGAATGAGGTCTTACTAGGTTCATAGAAGGTTTGTGGTTTTGTTTGCTATGCTGTTCTGTCTCAATGGCCATTTAAGAATTTCCTCTCTTTTTTTTTTTCCTCAAGTTCTCTGCTAAGTGTTTTAAAACATACTTTAAAGTAAGCAAACAGACAAAAAGCCATGAAATATTTTTTCCTTTTTTCTCTCTTGCCCTGTTTCCCTATTGGAAACAAACCAACCAATCACTATTTTTGCTCTGTATGTAATTGTTGTATGAGAAGTATGAAATTGTTAACTACAGTTTTTCAAGCTGGCTTATAACCAAACATCTACTGTCCTCGGTGCCTAGAGGCCATGGGTGTGCCATTTTATAAAGGTGATCTGTTGTTATTTCAGATTATATTTGAAACTCCAGACATCTGGGGCTTATCTGCCCTGGAGTCACATGTGCAAGCGAATACTATAATTTTAATTTCACCTATCTTTGTCTCGGTGTCCCCACACTGTGATTAAGACTGGTGGGGTGGCTGAGAGTTTGGGGTGAGATCTGTGTCAGGTCAGCTTGCCTCTATCCTAATTTATCATCATTTCATCTTAAGAGGAGCCGAGTCTGTGGAAGGAGTAGCTATGGAGTATCAGTGGCACGCTCCCTCCGCTGATAGGACAAGTAGCAGGAACCATTTGGGAGTGTACTTTGTAGTGTCTCGAGTGGGTGATGTTAAGTTATTAGTACTAAGTGTGTCTGCAGTGGTGAGCAAGTACAATCGTCAGCTTTAATATTGAACTGCAGCAAATCAAGCACATGGAGCCTCTGCTTTTTAGCACCATTAGGTTAGCAGTGTGTCTGCGGAGTGCACAGGTTCTGTACTGTGCAGCAGGTTGTCTGAGCATAACCTGCAAGCCAGAGAAAGGTGTTGTGGTGGCAGAAGAGGGAACATGGAGAAAAAAAGGGCAGATTGGAAATTCCACCCCTTTTCTTTTGCTGATGGCTTTCGTTTAGTTTAAGGCAATGTTAGAAGCTGTCTGAGAACAGAAAGCCTCTGTTGAGAATGGCTGTTCTAGAAGCTAGAGAAAGTGGAATTGTGTCAAAAGAGATGTATAAGCACAGGCTCCCAGACCCTTTCCCCAAAATAGTTTCTGTAGATGGAGTTCACAGGCACCTTGTGGAGTTAGGAATGCCTGTCATCATAGGTTGAAATGAAACAACGGAATCTGCTCTTGCAGACAGACTGGATGGGTCTGCTTCAGTGTGAACAGAATCCTACTTGATAAGCCCCATACTGGGTGTGTTGAGGTTGTTCTCCCTGAGCTTGTCCTTTACACTCTCCTGTGTGTCTAGCCTTGTCAGAGTGTGTTGAACATACATGCTGCTGGCTACCATGTGTGTGGAGGGACCTGAGCTATTTAACATAATTTTTAAAATTCTTTTTACATTAAAAAAAACAAACAAACAAGAGCCAACTGTGTTCTTATGCGCGCGTGCATGATGTGGCCAGGTGAAACTTGTGGAAGTTAGAGGACAGTATTTGGAAGTCATTTCTTTCCCTCCACTTGATGGGTCCTGTGACTCAAACCCTGGCCATCAGAGTTCAGTGGTAGGTAGTTTTATCACCTGCCCCACTCTGTTGGCTCCTTCATGTCATTTTTGAGACCTCTTGCGATGTGGCCCTTGCTCCTCTGTGTAGTGTCATCTCTTTTCCCATATGCCAGGCCCTTGTGAACTCCTTTGCATGTTTCCATAGGAAGTAACCCTGTGTGGAAGGCATCCTCATTTTGCTTATGAAAAGTGTGAGGGAGAAAAGGCTCTTATTTTGCCAGTTTGAATGTGTTAGGTTTTAATAATACAAGTGACATTTCCGTTAGTTCTATGCTGAGGAATAACAGAGTTTCCCGTTCTCAAAGCCCATGTTTTATGAGATTTTGCACCTCTGGTTCCCAGTGGACAGAGGGATTATGTCTAAAGGTCTCTGGCTTGTTTCAGAGCTTGCAGCATCCCAGAAGTCTCAGCCACAGTGCTTAGCCTTACAGATAAACTGAGGGCCATGGTGGTTAGAGAGCAGACTGTGTGTGGCAGAGCTAAGGTCAGACTTAGTCTCAAATTCAGGTGAGAGACTTCCTGGAGGTGGCAAGTTGACAGTCTACATAAAATGGACTATCCCTAAAGCTCTCTGTATTTAATGTCTTGTTGATAAACAGTTGGGCTACAAAACTTGACCCATGCTTAATTTTCAATTTTTTCATGTTAAATATATCTGGTTGTGGTACAAAATTTAAATGACATTTTAAAACAAGAATGAGCCATCACAAAATTAATATTGAAGGGAGTGACCTCAGTGTTCCTGTACAGTTCATGCTGTGTTTGGCTGAGAAGGGCCAGTAATTAGGAGAAATAGGTGTGATCTGCCACACTATTAATAGAAACCTGTGATTCCTCCCCATCTCCCCCCCCCCCCCCACCCCCCCCCCCCCCCCGATCCCCTGTGGAAAACTTGAACCCAGGAACCCTAATTGGGTGACCATTCCAAGGCCAAGCTGAAGCAAGACAGTTCTGCCTGTCACCAAAAGGTGGCGACAGTGGTTGTTCATTTGATGCCCTTTGGAGCTTGAAGGCTTAATTTTAAGTCACCTTTTCAAAATCTAAGCCTAAATGAAGGGACTGGGATAGAAGAAAGCAATTGGTCATTTTTGGTCACATCCTGTTGTCATATCGGTTAATATCAGTTGAGCCATTTCTCCATAGTTCCTAGTCATCAAGCAAATTGGAATAATTTCTTTAACACTTTAATGCTGGAGAGTGCCTACCCTTGAGGGAGCTTCACAATAATCATGTTTCAAAGGAATGGACTTCAGCTATACCTGCTGATCTGCTCTCTGAGATCAGTTCCTAGAAAATTGTTATAGTGGTGCCAAATCATCACGTAATTAATAAAATGTAGTTTCTGGTCAGAATTGTATCATGGTCCCTATGTAAGGAATCTACCCCTCCTCTGCCTTTTCCAGGCATTGGCTGTTTGGCCTCCCCACTTCCCTCCAATCCCCCAAGACAAGATTTCTCTGTGTAGCCCTGGCTGTCCTAGAACTCGATTTGTAGACCAAGATCTCCCTACATCTGCCTCCCTAGTGCTGAAATTAAAGGTGTATGCCTTGGCTACCCAGCTTTTGCTCCGTATTCTTGTGTGGATTTCCAGTTTTTGTTTTTCTTCTTGTTCTTTTATCTTAACAGCTGAATGCTGAGGACACAATCATTTTTATTCTGTTTCTACTTATTGACATGTGAATAAACATGACCTCCTTGCTGTGACCTTTAGACCACACACTGGTTATTGAAAACAATCGAAGGTGGTATCTTTTTAGCATTGGATCCTATATATCAGCTTTTGGGATTTGGAGATTTGTGACATGTGTGGTTGCCACAAAGCGGATTTATTTTCTATAGTACTTTCTTGCTTTAGAGTGAATTTTTGTTGTTTTGAAGTTAGGAACCAGGATTTTTACTGTAAAGCCCAGGTGTCTATTCACTGTTCCCATTGCTAATCTGGGCCTGAGGTTTCTAGTAAAACTGCTTGATGACATTTCTGCTTGGGGATTTTTTTCACTTTAGCATGCAGCAGCCACTTGGCACAGCGGGAAAGAGCATCTCTAAGTTGAGGTGCTTTACCCATGAGGTATACTCTCTTGGGTAAAGAAAACTAGCCTTGTTCCTCACAAAGACTCTGGTGGGTTTTGTATCTGTGTCAATGATTTTGTTTTAGCAGATTTCTGCAGAGGAATAGAGATTAGAGTTACACATTCTTTCATAGATTTCTTTTTCCTGACCCATGTCTGTGGTGTGGCATGGAAGCCTGGCCAGGAGTCCTGCATAGGATGTCTAGAGGTGTGCACAGTCTGGGCTATGAGCTGCAAGAAGGTCTCAAACACAATCTACTTCTGTCCGCTCCACCACCACACAAAGGGGCACATACTGAGGGCCTGCGACTTTTGCAAGATGACATTTAATCTGTAGGGAATGCCTACTGTAATAGATGTTGTCTGGGCCCTTGTATTCTCTGAGTCATGATTAGGGCCTAGTATCTCAAATTTTGTTTGTTTTTCATTAATTGGCCTATTCCCTCATCCATTTATTTATATCGCAAAACTAGTATTTTCATGTGTGTTTTTAAGTCAAAAACTTACGAGTATATACTCTTTTACAAACCAATGAGTTTATCATGGCAGTTTTACGCTTGTGTACAATGTACTTTGAATAAAGTACATATAAGAACCCATTCTCAATAAATATTCCATACTTATTACATAACTTTAATTATATTACACAGTAGTAAATGTAGCCTAAAACAGTGAATGAAGCCTGCAGAGAAAGCAAATAAAGCGCCCTAGCACATTCTGGAGGCCCAATACATGTGTGTTGAGTCTCACTTGACTAACGAATGGAGTGTGTGCCTTTGGAATATATGTACACATACACCTATGTACATTGCATATAGCTTGTCTGTAGCTAGTCTCCACATTAGCTGTGTTGGTATTTGACACTCCCAAGAGAGGGAATCAAAGCCAGTATATGCCCTAGTGGTGTTTCATTTAATAAAAGTAATGCAGGGCTTATCAGCTCCTTGGTGCCAGGGTCCCACCTTCTCTTCTTTTAACCTTCTAAAAGACAAACCAGAGCTGATGGCCAGGATGGAGGGGGAGGTTAATTCTTCCTCATTTTGTGATCTTTGCAATACCCTTAGTTAAACTGCAAACTCCCTGCTGGCAAAACCCTGTGTTGTACTGTGGCAGTAGCACCGGTTGACCAGGCTTGTGCCTGCTAGTTTATGATGCTCCAGAAATACAGATAGTCTCAGGCTTATTAATGTTTTGGTGGTTTGAAATGTACCTATGTATGTTCAGTGTGGTGTTCAATAAATGAATTGTGTAAGGTATTCAACCTTTTGTTATAAAAGGTTGGATGATTTTTGGCCAATCACGGGCTGATATTTTTACTGGAACATGTTAAGGAAGGTCAGGCTGATCTGTGGTGTGTGGCAAATTCTGTATATTGAGGAAAAATTTCACAGTTTGGAGTTTTTAGTTGATGGATTCACTGGTGGGTAATTGTACTGTAAATCGAGGAACTCTGTACCTGTTAGCTTGAGGATTTATGACGTCTCAATTTCTGTGTAACCTGTGAAAGAGCCAAGAATTCAAATGAATCTCTGTTTAAGTCAGATATAAAACTCTTAATGGCGGTAGCATCGATGATAGCAGTTCTGTATGTACACAGAGCTGTATACGTGTATCCATGTGAACATGTATGAATGAATGTTTGTATGTAGTGGTTTGAATGAGAATGGTTCCCATAGGCTCAGGAAATTGGAAACTTGGTCCCCAGTTGGTGGCACTGTTTGGCAAGATGGTGCAATCCTACTGGAGGAAATATCTCAGTGGGTAAAGTCTTTGAGAGTTCATAGTCTGGTCCCACTTCCTGTTTGGTTTCTCTGTTTTGTGTTTGCAGTTGGATCTAGCTTCCTGCTCCACACAGCATGCCTGGCACTTGCTGACATGATAGACTTGTTTTTTTCTTCTAGAAACACAGAGCCAAGTAAGCTCTTCTTCCATAAGCTGTTGTGGTCGTGGTATATTATCACAGTGACAGAAAAGTTACTACTACGTATATCTATACAAACACATGTATGTAAACACCCCTCTCTTTCTCTCTCTCTCTCTCTCTCTCTCTCTCTCTCTGTGTGTGTGTGTGTGTGTGTGTGTGTATGTGGTTTCAAGAGTAAATACAATCCTGCTCCAACACTGTTTAAAAATACAGTATGCTAGGTACATAGTACAGTGTGCTATGCTACATGCTTTAAGTATATGGAAAAATTGAGCATAAACAATGTCAGTAAATAGCTTGGAGCCACACAGCTTTTAGGAGCTGTGTTGCTTTTAGGACCTGTGTTAGAGGTCCAGGTCGCCTAGGTTCCAATTTGATGTTCTATATCCCAGCATTATACTGTTATTGCTTAGAAAATCTTCCATAGGTCCAGTTACAACTGGGGGTGTTAGAAAGTTGATTCCTCCTTTAGGATACAGAAAAATTCTTTAGAAGACATCTGTCCTTCCTGGTTCACTCTTGTCTCCCTCATGTGTCCTTCCTTCCCTAGTCTGTGCCAAGTATGCAGCACGTTCTTCACGCTCGCATGTCTCCAAGGGCCTCAGCAAGAATAATTAAGTTTTACCTTCTGGCTGCTGTTCTCACAGGATCCTGCCGACATGGAGTTGGGATGAAGCAGGTGCTCCCAGCATTCCGCATGCTGTTCTATCTGACCCTCCTTCCTTGTCCTGTTCATCTCATATTCATGTCCTTCTGGTTGATTTGTGATTTAGTTCTCAAGGCCAGACCCATTGTGACTTCCTTCCCGAGAGCCCTTATAATGTCACCAAATAATTTTGGCAAATGCCCGTGAAACGGAAATGTCTAAATTAGAAGTCTTTTTCCCCTTTCCCATTCATACCAAAGAGGTACCATTTCTATTCACTGTGAATAGAGAGGAAACTGCTATTCTTCACACAGAACATTTCTTGTTAATGCGCTCCATCAAGGGTGGGGGATAACTAGGTGGTTCTCTTGGCATTTTATAGGTCTTAGATGAATATCATTATTGAGAAACAGGTGCTGGAACCCAGGGCTCCTCCCTACCTGAGCATGGCTTGTTTTTATGGTCATGCAGTGAATGATGTGTAGGGTCCATCCCGTTGTTATGAAAGCGTGGCAGGTTGTGACTGGCTGGTTACATCTTTTGTGGCTTTGAACACCAAAATATTAAAACTTTTCTTAGCGAGCCGGGCAGGGCAGTGGTGGCACACCCCTTTAATCCCAGCACTTGGGAGGCAGAGGCAGGCGGATTTCTGAGTTCAAGCCAGGACTACACAGAGAAACCCTGTCTCGGAAAAAAAAAAGCACAAACAAACAAACAAACAAACAAAACCCACAAACACCAAAAATCTTTTCTCTCTGGACTTTATAGTTCTGTAAAAGAAATCTCAGGATAGGAATCTGGGAACTCCTCCTTGAAGTATGTATTATATATATGCTTTGATGTATATGAGGGAAGGTGAGGAAGAAAAAAAATCAAATGTTTTTAGACCTCTCACCACCCAATCTTACTTCTCTTACTTACCCAGAAGCACTGTGGGGTGTCAGGGGTCACATACCCTTAGTCTGTTTACTGACCTCCATGTAGTGTTTTGAGTGATTAAGCCCAGCTCTTCTTAGACAATTGTCTTTAGTTCCAAACTGACATCTGGTTGTTGGAATCTTCTTCAATGTCATCACTGGGTACCCACTAGGTGCAGATGCTGCTGCTGCATTCCTGGCCCAGATGTGGAAGTCCACAGCAGTGACTGTTTCCTGGGTGATGAGATAGGTCAACCAAGACCCATCTTAGAATAACACCTCTACCAGGGCTCAGAGCTGCTGTGTCTTAGGTTGGTGATTGCAGTTGAGGTTGGTGGTGCAGACCTTCTCTCTGCCAGGAAGGACAAAGGCCTTCTTCTACTCCATGTTCTACTCAAGTAGGTAGAACCAAGCCTGCACCAGCTTGTGGCTGCAGTCCAAGCCTCGCCTAAGCTGCTGCCATAGATCTGAAGGATATTTTAGACATTTTTCCTTGTCATTTTCTTGTCAGGTCTGCTCAGAGCTTTTAGTCCCATGTGTGATTGTCTACAAGATTTAATTATTTATAGCGTTTTTCAGAAATCACTTTCCATGTTTTTTTTTT
>NW_022196903.1:87725156-87742889 GCF_008632895.1 Mastomys coucha | reverse complement strand
TTTTTTTCTCTATCATGTTTCATGTGACTTGTTTGCAGAACACTAGTTCTCAACCTGTGAGTCACAATCTCTTTTTAGGACAGTGTCAAAGGACCCTTGCACGGGGTCACATATCAGATATCCTACATGTCAGATATTTACATTATGATCCATAAAAGTAGCAAAATTATAGTTAAAATTATAGTTAAATTTGTTATAGTAACAAAATAGTTTTATGGTTGGGGCCACTACAACATTAGTAATTGTGTTAAAGGGTTGCAGCATTAGAAAGGTTGAACAAAAGCACCCCTTTCCCCCAGCCTTCTTTTTTTTTTTTTGAGCCAGGGTTTCAGTGGTATATCCCTGGCTGTCTTGGAACTCTCTGTAGACTAGGCTAGCCAGGAACTCAGAGATCCTAGTGCCTCTGCATCAGGATTGTACCACCGTGGCTAGCTTCTTCTGTTTTTGAGACAGGGTCTCTTTTTAGCCAAAGCTGACCCTGAACTTGATATGTGGTAGAGAATGACCTTGAACTTCTGATTCTCCTGTTTTGGAGTAGAGGCATGAATACAGTTTGGGGGAACAAACCCAAGAGCTTCCTGGCTATTCTAAAGACATTTAGTATCTGAGATTCATACCTGAGTCCACCTCCAATTTGGTTATCTTTTAATGTATTTTATACATTGCTAGCATATTAATACTTGGTGAACATATGTGTACAAATGAGAAGTTTGAAAGAGGTGATAAGTTTGCTGAGAGTGACAGGTTGCCAATGGCAACCACATAAATCCCTGGTTCTCCTCTTAGTACAGAAAAACATCTTTAGCAGGTGGACTAATAGCTAGAAATTGGGTGTGATTATCTCTTTAATGAACATATGTAAAGTGTTGGGAATTTTTTCCTTTTTTTAATGCTTTGATGAAATTATTTCCTGCAAGGTTTGGGCCAGATTCCAAGCATGCACTACAGATCACTATAGGGCAGCTTTTAGAGCTTGTATGTCAGAACAGGGTGGTATGAAAGCTAAAGCGAGGCAGATCAGACTTCAGGGAATTTTGTTGGTTCTGATGCAAAAATGATATAGCACAGAGATTGATAAGCTTATGTTGTAAATGAAGCATTTCTAAAACATTCAGATTTCTGGGCAGAACTGCCTAGCAGAACAATATGCTGAAGTAGGAAGTGCATATTTATTAAAGGAAGGTCTAGGTATGATTCTTGTGATCTGTGATAGCTGTGTTATGTAAAGGTACCGTGAACACCAAAGCTAACATTCCACTTCTAATGGAAATACGATACTAGGTTGCTTTGGACCTCTGGTAACATTTTTGTCTGTTACTCCATCATAATCTTATGGTTTTGGTGTTTGTATTTAAAGGCACTTTCTTTATACATACCTACAGTCTTAGTATTCTGTTGTTGAGAATCAAGACATTGTTCCCATGACATTTAATTGGGGCTATGTTACAGTTCAGAAATTTACTTCATTATCATCATAGTAGGAAATACAGCAGCACTCAGGCAGACATGGAGCTGAGAGTTCTACATTTGGATTCACAGGCAAAAGGAAGAGAGGCATTGGGTCTGGCTTGAGCTTTTGAAACCTCTAAGCCCCACCTCCAGTGACACACTATCTTTAGCAAGGCCACTCCTCCTAATGCTTCCAAATACTGTCACTTCCTGGTAACCCAACATTCAGATCTATGGGTCTTTGGAGACCATTCTTACTCAAACCACCCCACTCCACTCCCATCCCTGAGCCTTGAAGCTGCATTATAGTTCAAAACTGTATTCAGTCCAACTTCAGAATTCCACAGTCTTTAACACTCTCAACACTATTTAGAAGTTCAAAGTCTCTGATAGTTATGGAAATCTCTTACCTGTACACCCTTGCAAAAGTCAAACTTAAAAAGCAGGTCACATACTTCCAACATACAATCACATACAATATTCATTACCTTCCAAAAGGGAGGAGCTCTGGAGCATAGTAAGGAAATACTGGACCAAACCAAGAGTAAAAGCCAGCAGGGCAAACTCAAAATTCTCATCTCCATACCTACTGCACACACACACAATCTCAGAATACATTGGAGAGCTGGTCTAGAACTTTAAAGAACTCATTCTTCCTTCATCTGCATATGCTAGGATTATAATAGACATATGAGCAGTTTGTTACCCAGGACTTTATACATTTTTGTTTGTTTGTTTGTTGTTTATTGAGACAGGGTTTCTCTGTGTAGCCCTGGCTGTCCTGGAACTCACTCTGTAGACCATGCTGGCCTGGAAGCCACAGAGATCCACCTGCTTTTGCCTCTTGACTGCTAGGATTAAAAGTGTGCTCCACCGCCATGTGAAGACTTTATCATGTTTCTCATAATGCACACATACTGATTTTCTGTATCATTTAAAACCACTGAAAAGGGATTGCTATTTTCCTGACCCTGGCTAGCATGGCTGACATGTTCTTGGCTTTTGGCTTCATGACATTGATGCCTATGGTGCTTAACTTATTGCCCATTGTTTCCCAAGTTTCCATCATTAGCCTGTTTCTTAACATCTGCTTAGCTTTGTCACACATATAGATATTGATCTCAGTCCTGGGAATTGCTTCTTCCTGTTTGAATGTACTTTATTGTGAGTCTGTTGGTCTTGAACTTATAATCAAATGCACTGAAACTCAAAGCTAAGTGAAGCTTAACCAACACCTGTGAAAAAGCACATCATGGCCATATCCTTAGAAGCACTTTGTAGGCTTCATCAGGACAATTAGGGGCCATCTTTAATAACACCACCAATAAGAAGCAGAAAAATGTGCCAAGAGGGCAGTGAATTGATGGTGAAGGGCAATTTGCCTATAGTATAAGAACAGAAACAAGAAGGCAGGATGCTATCATGTTTGATCTTTGCTGGGATCATGCACATTGTTTGAAAAGAAAGCTCAGTGCTTTTTGGATATCTGTAAGTGATTAAGAAAATATTTTGTGTTGATTTAAGGTTAAAAATAAAATTTAGGAGTTGGGCTTTAAAATATAACCCATCAGTAGAGTGTTAGTAGTAGAATCTACCCTCGAGCCTTTGACTTGTCTAATCAGAGGTGGTAGCCCCAACAATTATACCAGGTTCCATCTTCAGAACAAGTCTTAAAACTGATAAGAAATGTTTGGGTATGTCCATGACATTTGTGCCCCTACTGCACCAGTAGCTGCAGCTTGCAAGGTGGGTTACCATTGTAGCTTGCAGGGCTCACTTCTGGGTGTGACTGACGATTCCTTTCCTCCTCTAGTAGAATGTACAGCTTCTAGCATCATGAAAGCTAGCCCATAGAGAGGAAGCTTCCAGGTCAGTACTTCTTGTTATCTCCATGTTCTGTGACTCAAGTGTGTGAATCATCCTGACACAATACCTTTTTGCTGCTAATGGGACACATTATTAAACTGATTTCTAATGACTTCTTGTTACAGCCCTAGATTAGTGAGTTTCTCAGATCTTCTCAGAGAACGTCCTTTGTGCAGCAGATGGTGATTAACACAGAGACCCACCACTGGTCAGAGAGCACAGGGTAGGTGACTACAGAGTGTTCAACCCTAAGTGAGACATCTAGATCACACCTCTCACCTCACAAGACACACTTGCAGAAGGGGACAAAAGAGCAGAGGTAGTGGGTGACGGAGGCAGCAGTGGTAGCCAGACACAACCCCAGCCTGGAGGTAGGAGATGCACATAAACTCTTATCTGGAGCTGAGGAGCTATTGGCAGTGGATGGCTCCTGAGTGACAGGGAGAGTTGGTTTTCTCTGGTGGGGCTGACATACTCTTGTGAATGGCAGCATACCTAAAGGTATATACGCAGCAAAAATGGAGCTTGATGGGAGCTTATAAATGAGGACACAAGGCAGGTATTGGTGGTAGACATCTTTAATTCTGGCACTCAGGAGGCAGAGGCAGGTGGATCTCTGAGTTCAAAGCCATCCGTTCTACAGAGTGACTTCTAGGATAGCCAGGGCTATACAGAGAAACCCTGTCTCAAAAAAAAACCAAAAAAACAAAAAAACAAAAACAAAACAAACAAACAAACAAAGAAAAGCAAAGAAAAAAAATAGGACACAATGTTGCCTAAATATGGAATGGGGGATGGATCTAGAAGAGTTGGAGGATGGAGATGAAAGGTTCAAAATACAGTGTATAGAATTCTTAGGAATTGGGGCTTCAGAGATGGCTCAGTGGTTAAGGGCACTGGCTGCTCTTCCAGAGGTGCTGAGTTCAATTCCCAGCAACCACATGGTAGCTCATGACCATCTGTAAGGGGATCTGATACCCTCTTCTGATGTGTCGGAAGAGAGCGACAGTCTACTCACATACATTAAATAAATAAATAAATAAATAAATAGCATTAGTAATTAATATAAATACTTATTAAAAAGTAAGTTTTAGTGGGTAGGGAAATATATAAATATAGAACCACTGATGGGGATTAACTGTGTTTCTCCATAGGAACCTAGAACCATTTGTACAGAATAGTTGAAATTGTCCTGTCTTCCACCTGCTCATTAATAGTGATAGAACTTTAAGTAAGCAGTTTCTCTTAGCTTCAGTTTTTAAAATGTGGCGATCGCAGTAGCCATCTCACCAGATCCTTTTGAGCCCTATACATGTATACAGTATTACAACTACACTTTCGCTAAGTACATGTTGATATTTACCCCTTTATGGTGGTAATGACATGATACTAGTCTACTTGGGGTGCTTTGGAGAAATAGGTGAATCGTCCTGGAACTTTTTTCCCTCCCCTTTCTATTTAGTTCATGCTGTAATGAGTTGGCAGTGCTGTTGCCAGTGTTCTATGAAATGCCATACATGACATTTGTATCAGTTAGCCACTAGACTGTGTTCTGAGAAACACATTGTTAAGTGATTTCATCAGTGTGTGACATCAGAGTACATTTGCACAAACTGAGACAGCTACAGTAGTCTTATTGTTGATGTAATCCATTGGTACCACCATAGCATATCATTTTTGTCACTGGCAGAAATATCATCCTGCATATGACTGTATTGTAATATCCACTGGAACTGGTTTTTACCTATTCCTACCACAGAGCAAAGGAAGAGAGCTGTGATCCCAAGGCTCTGTGAATATGTATCAAAACATCATGTTGTAATCCTTCGTTATACAATAAAAAGAAACATTGTTGCCCCATACAAACACACCATCAGGTCCTCCTTGCTGACCTGCCACGCTCCTCTTCCAGTCAGTTATTGGAACATTCTACCTGTTTCAGAAGTCATCTTGAACATAGGCCCAGTCCTTTGGTCATTTCTTGCCTGCTGCTACTTTTATCCTAAACAGAATCAAGTCGTTACTATAGAGACCATATGGTCCTTAAGCTTAAAATAATTGATGCCTGGTATTTACAGGAACAGTTTACTAATTCCTAATTTAGAAGGGTCTCAGTTAAAACTAAGCCAGGCTGCTGACTTCAGTGCCAGAGGTAAATAATGTGCCCTTTGCAGGGACTAAGTCGTTGTTATCATAGGGCGAGAGAAGTGCAGGCACATTCCCAGTCTTACAGTGGTCTTTACTTCATTCACCTTTTCTTTGTTCCGATTCCCCTTCAGTCCTAAACTTTTCTACATTTTTAGTAATCATTTTGCTTCTTCTATATCATACTTATTCATGGAAATAATAAGTTTTAAAAACACAAAGGTGCCGGCCAGTGGTGGCACACACCTTCAATCCTAGCATTTGGGCAGGCAGATTTCTGAGTTCGAGACTAGCCTGGTCTACAGAGTGAGTTCCGGGATAGCCAGGGCTACACAGAGAAACCCTGTATTGAAAAAAACAAAACAAACAACAACAATACAAAGATGACTGATGATAAGATAGTAAAAGAGAGTCCAGGGTGGTAGCATACATACTCCTGTAGTTCCATTGCTCATACACCAAGATCGAGAGTTCCAGGTCAGCCTAGGCTACATAGACCCTGTCATTAAAAATAGATAGATAGATAGATGATAGATAGATAGATAGATAGATAGATAGATAGATAGATAGATAGATAGATAGATACATAGATACATAGATACATAGATAGATAAATCAAGACTATTTACTTGGTAAATACCAGGTATTACTTGGTAGTACCTGCCTAACATGCCTGAGATCCTGAGTTCTAGCCTCATCACCATGTAAAACTAGGTGTGCTGGTACATTCCTGTAATCCTAGTACTACAGATATTGAGGTAGAATGTTCAGAAGTTCATGGTCATCCTCAACTACCCAAGTAGTTTGAGACTAGCCTGAGATACACAAGACCTTGTCTTAAAACAAACGAAATACCCAAACCCAACTAGTAAAACAGATAATGTGTTGGTGCTAGATGTCAGCCACTGTATTTGGATAAGAAAACTATCCTCAAAGTAACACGTAGTTTGCCCAAGATATTCTGGGCTAAAGACTAGATTCTCATCTTGAATATAGTGATTCTCAGTCTAGTTTCATTATGCAGTAGGGTTTACTAATTATTTTTTAATTACCGATGTGTTTTTGTGATCTATTGGGATGTTTGTTTGTTTGTTTGTTTGATTGATTGATTGATTGAGATGGAGTTTCTCTCTGTAGCTCTGGCTATCCTGAAACTCATTTTATAGACCAGGCTGGCCTTGAACTTGCAGAGATCTGCCTGCCTCTGCCTCCCAAGTGCTGAGATCAAAGGAATTTGTCACTACCACCTGGCTATTTTCAGATGATTTTTTCCCCCTTGAAAAACCTAGGTGCCATTTTAGATGGCTTCCTTTAAGATTGTCCCAGTTTAATTATGAAGATGTTTAATGAGATGCCACTTTCAGAATTCATGCCACACAGGAGAATTCATTGTGTTGAGAAGAAATTATTTATTCTGTAATAAATGTACACATGATGATGGAAGGATAACTTGACATTTGTTTTTCTCTCCACTCTGAATTCTAGACCAGCAATCTAGAATGGCTGGTTCTTTTGCCACACACCTCCCCTGACAGACACACACACACACACACACCCCAGGAGGGCATATGTGCTCACAGTCTATCTAATTGTCTTCCAGCCTATAAGCAGAAATGCAGAAAAAGATATGGGACTTTTTTCTTGATCTCTAAGCTGATGTCAGAGAAGTTGATGTCATGTCCTAAAGGGTACCTAATTTATTTCAGAAAATGTGGTTGGGATCCCGGAGTGTAGTTTGGTTGTTTTGTCTTATGTGCTGTGTGGTAACAGATTAATAACTAATTTTTTCCCTTTGATGCATTTTTTTCTTCTCAGTCTGATTCCCAGAACTGAGATCCCCACCATAATTGGTCCATTGGCTTCATGTAAATGGCTCTAAGCTCTAGCAGCTTGATATGGAAGACTAGACATTCTGACTGCCCATGGAGATGAAGATCCAGGCTCCTCTTGTTTCATTAATGTAAAATTTGTTTAATCAAAAAGAAAACAAACAAAGGATAATTAGGGGATGAAAGTTACAATACTTCCTGGCATTCTCTCTTCACTGATTTCATGAAGGTTTGAAGTAATCATAAGAGTAGAAATCTGATGCTGGGCAGTGTTGGCGCACACCTTTAATCCCAGCACTTGGGAGGCAGAGACAGGTGGATTTCTGAGTTCGAGGCCAGCCTGGTCTACAGAGTGAGTTCCAGGATAGTCAGGGCTACACAGGGAAACCCTGTCTCAAAAAACCATTAAAAAAAAAAAAAAGAGTAGAAATCTGGACCATTTTCCTTAGTGAGATCTGAGAACTTGGAAAAGACACTAACATTCTTGCTCCCCATAAGTGTTTTGATATTGCTGTTGCCAGCAGATCCATTTGTAGTTAGGCTTGGTTATGCCAGATTGACAGTAAAGGGGCCTACACTCAGAGAATGTAACTGACCTTCCCAGTGTCCTATGGTTAAGTTCAAGAGTTGGCAACACTTTCACTTCCATTGAAGGTCATTTGCAAGGTGCTTGACTTCTGTTAGCTTTCGACTCCTAACCTGGGAGCAAGTTTCCTTTCTCTTAGGTATCAGCTGCTCATGGCCCAGGCTAACTAGAATGTAGTCATGTAGGGATTTCAGTGGAAATCAAAGTTCAGCAAGACTGGAGAAGTAGGGTTGGATTCACTTTCATTCTCTAATTGCTTAGGGATTCAACTCCTGATGGATTAACAGAGATCAAAGCAATTAGCCCCTCAGTCAGTAGTTTGCTATGCCATTCCCAATTGCTCACTGTGTGTGTATAAAGGAAAGGGTACATATCTCAGCTTTGTTAATTCAGAGGCATTAACAACACAGTTTGGATTTTGAATCCCAGCAACAACTTACCTTGTCTCCTAAGGTGAGACATTTAGCTTGCTTCTGCTTGGAGTCTCTTAGCTTAAAGTTGGGGCACAATAGAATTTAGGTCCCACAGATGGAGAAATAAAAGGTTCAGAGTTATGTAAAGTTCTTAAGTTCGTAGAAGGTGTTTCAGAAATACTAGCTGTTGATATCTTTGTCCTTATTTTGTCTGTGTGTCTGTGTGCCTATCTGTCTGAGTATCATCTGTTTGTCTTTTATTTCCTGATATAATGAATAAGGTACTTTTCCCACCTTGGCTTATTGAGCATCAAATCTAGAACCTCATGAATATTAGATGACTGTTCTTCATTCCTTCCTCTCAGTAACTTTGTACTAAAAGATCCAAATTTCCTTCATTCTATACTTGCTGTATACACTAGCATCATAGACCATTTGAGAAACAGGCAAGACTTTGAACTTTTGGGTAAAAACAAACAATGGCTGGAGGGATGGCTCAGCTGCTGAGAGCACTGGCTGCTTTTGCAGAGGACCCGGGTTCAGTTCCCAGCACCCACACAGTAGCTTGCAACCAACTATAACTCCAATTCTAGGGGGTCCAATAGTTTCTCTGATTTCCATGAACATCAGGAATGTACCTAGTGCATAAACATACATGCAGGCAAAATGTTCATACACATAAGATAAAATAAATCTAAAAGATTTATAAAAGAGTGCATTTTTCTTGTTATATGACTCTGAATATCCATGGTTAATTTTAAAGATTTAGCACTTTTGTATCATTATTTCTCTTTCTCTGATACAGACCTGATAACATTTTAAGACTGTATCTTACTAGAAAACAAAAAATTTGGGCTGGAGAGATGGCTCAGCAGCTAAGAGCAACTGACTACTCTTCCAAAGGTTCTGAGTTCAAATCCCAGCAACCACATGGTGGCTCACAGTCATCTGTAATGAGATCTGACGCCCTCTTCTGGTGTGTCTGAAGACAGCTATAGTGTATTTACATATAATAATAAAATCTTTTAAAAAAACGAAAACAAAAAATTTGGAATGGTTGTTCAAGGCAACTCACTCTGTGATAGCAAGACTTCTTTCTGCACTGTTAGAGATCATAAGATCCAACTGGTCTTTGAGAACAGACAAGGAAAAAGATCTTTCTCTGTCTCTAAAGATTCATTTACTTTTCTCATGGGAATGAGTATTTGCCTGTACATGTGTGTAGCATGTAGGTACCTGATGTCCATGGAAACCAGAGGTGACAGAGACCCTGTGACGAGAGTTAGAGGTGGTTGGAAGCCTGTACGTGGCTGCTGCAGACTGAACCTTGGTCTGCAGCTCTTAACTGATGACTTATCTCTCTAGCTGCCAAGGCTTTGCTCTTTCTTAATAAGATTTTCATAAAGAGTATAAAAGCAGCTGGAAATTAGAATGCAGTTACCCAAGCTCAAGTTTATTGTTGACTTTGAACTAAGCTGTGTGATCTTGGGCAACGTTCTCAACCCGTCTGTGCTCCCTTCTGTTTATTGCCTCTGAAGTAGAAAACGTTAGTTCGCATTTCAGAGTGCTTGAGGATAGGACTGAATAATGTAGAAGAACACTTAGCAAAGTCCTGCAATAAATTGTAGTCATCATGGTGATAGATGATGACAATTTAGAATTCTCCTCTGCATATCAAATTGAGCAGAAAGGAAAAAAAAAAAAACTCCTGAGATAATAAATCCTTAGGAATTCCATCTTCCCAGCAGCAGAGGAGGAATGGAATCACTTGGTATTCTGTCATCTACTTTGCTGGAGCTTGACTAGGTTAACATTTCAGAAGTCACTGTTGATGGTAACAATCTATATTCCACAACTATATGTGGCTGCAGGTAAACTTCTTCCTCCCTCCTTTTAATTAGTACTTGTCTGTCTGTCCGTCCGCCCGCCCGCCTCCCCATCTTCTCTCCCTCCTCCCCTCCTGCCCTCCCTCAGGCCTTTGTGGAGTTGCAGTGAAGTCCTCTAGTGTCATCCTGGAAGGCAGGTGGTGAGAGGCCTTTTCTCCCTCCCTTCTCTGCACTCCTGGCTTCTGTCAGAAACTTTGGGCATTGAATGAAACACCTCCTTCTCTCCCACATGCCCTTTCACGTTGGTAAAGGAAATGCTGAATACTGGAGGAAGCTCATAAAAGCCCCTACATTGAAAGGCTCGAGGCTTGCTATTCCATGGCGATGGATAATTTCCACCTTTTGAAATTTATATGAATGAAATGGAATAATGGCAAGAAGCATTTTTCTGTGCAAAGTTAAATTATTTCACAATTACAAAATACGTAGAGTCTGAGCACATGCAATAATGTATTTGTAGAAATTTACATTTCCATAACAACTGGGCAATAAAGTGGTTGGGAGTCTTACATTCTGGAGTCTAGCACTCAGAATTTAGATGAAGAATTGCAGGAGACAGACTAGTCAGCAGACTGCAGAGTTCACTCCCCAACCAAGATGCACACGTAGATTAAGTGTTAGCGGGGAAGAGCAGATAAAAGTTGGCAAATAGTTATTTAACCAGGCTCACCATCCCCTGTATTGAAAAAGATACACTTCAGTGAAAAACATGGTCCCCACTTGCATGTCAGCAGCACACAGAGAGAGTACTTGAAGATTTGCATATGAAGTTTGGCATGTCCCTGGCACATTTGAGTTTGGGGTATGGACAGGAAACCTGGCTGCTCAAAACATGGCTGCCATGCTCCATAACTCTCTACTTCCCATGTTTATGTTTGGTAGAAGCTGCTGTCCTCCAAGACCACACAGCCTAACTTTCTCTTGCAGTCACTTAACAGTTCTATGGGAAATTGCTCACAGCTGACTATTGTTTCTCACTCTGCCCTGTCCCCTTCCCCCACTTTCCATTTGTGTATGAAAATGTCGCGACCACCTGCCAGCAGGAAGGATGACGACAACAGCAGGATTCTTCTCAACCACACGTTATTAGGAGCGCCCAAGTTTTATGCGAGAGAAGGACCCCACCCTCTGGAGCGGTTGGCTTATAAACCCTATTGTGTGGATGTGCTGATGCCTGATTGGCTCAGCAGTGTCTGCTGACCACTGTGTCACCCATTTGGAGAGGGTGCAGCAGGAAAGGCAAGCATATGCAGGTGTGCAGAGTAAACATGCTTATGTGGCTGGCGTTGCGCAGATGTATGGAGTTTACGTGGCTGGTGTTGGCGAGTGCCCAACAGCGCCCAACATGAAAAAGCTTAGGTGTGGTTGATTTTGCAGTTAACTCTGAAAGCACCAAATGGTAACAGTTTCCAGGCTGGGGGACCTCAACTGGGCTCAAAAGGTCTGGAACTTAGAAAAACCGGGGGTGATCAATCTTTGCATTCTAAAACAATTTTATGGTGCCTCTGCTGTAGGCCCTAGATCTGGGCCTATAGATAGATAGATACAGACTTTTTACATAGCAAAGGTTTAGAGTTTTTTAAAGCATTGAGAATCAATTTATCCGTCTTTAATTTCATCATCCAGACATACTCCTGCTAGCATATGGCTTTATTTTTTCTAGTTTATTTGTCTTGCATATATAACTGTGCTTAGCAACCCTCTCTGCCCCCTCATGGAAATTGGATACCTTTGTGTATGCATATCTTAAATGTAGTTGGGGTTGTGTTTTATATATGGAAGTTACATCAAAAGCACAGTTAGACTCCACCATATGTAACTGAGATGATGGATAAAAAAGACAGAGAAACTGAAATTCCTCTAATTAGCTTTCCCAGCCCCCAGCCCTTGCTAGGTTTAAAATAACCTTAGCTCAGTTTTTCGCACTGTCTTTGAGAAAAGAACAGTACTATAGAAAGGAACTGAAGGTTCTAGCTTCCAAAAGCCCAAGTCCTGGTCATTTGAAGGTTTTAGTGGTAATTTGTATTTATTTGTTTAGCTAACTAGTAAAGTAGTTATTTCAGCATTTTAAGCCTGTGTAGCATCAGGACTCATGTACAGGCACAGTTGCACTTGACCTTTGTTTTGTGTGCCCCATCCTGTAGTGTCTACAGTAAATCCTGGTTAAGAAAAAGAAGCTTTGTGCAGACACACCTGCCACAGTGTTCAGGGAAGGATCTTTTAAAATGAAAGCTAATTGGGGCTAGAGAGATGGCTCAGCACGTAAGAGCATTTGTTGCTCTTGCAAAGGCCCCGGGCTCTGTTCTCAGCACCCACGTGGCAGCTCAGAATCATTTGTAACATCAGTTCCAGAGGATCTGATACTCTCTCCTTGTCCTAACCTCACCAGGCACACATGTGGTGCACACACATACATAAAAGCAGGCAAAATCCTCATGCTCATAAAATAAATTTGTCTAAAATTTAGATGGATAATTAGTTATTGTGTTTGTGTGCAGGTGTGTGCGTGCGTGTGCGTGTGCGTGCGTGTGCGTGTGCGTGTGCGTGTGCGTGTGCGTGTGCGTGTGTGTGTGTGTGTGTGTGTGTGTGTGTGTGTGTGTATCACGGTGTGCCTGCAGAGATTAGAGGACAACTCTCTAGAGTTGGTTCTCTCCTTCCAGCTTGCTGAGGCAAAGTCTCTTTTGTTAATGCTATGGAGCATATCCTGGGCTAGCTGGCCCACAAGGTTCTGGCGGGTTCTTCTGCTCCACCTCCCAATTGGTGTACCAGGAGTGCTATTGTTACAAATGTGCTTACCCTACCTGAATTTACTGGTGGATCCCAGAGATCAAACTCAGGTAGCCAGACTTAAACAGTAGGCACTGTACCCACTAAACTATCTTTCCAGTCCTCCTAGGAAGTGTTCTGACTGCCACCACTGGCAGAATCTAGCATCTACTAGGGTCCTAGCTCCTAGCTGCATCCCAAGCAGTGCAAACTCCTGGCTTCCTGGCTTTGACTTCTAGAGCAGTAATTCTCAACCTTCCTAAACCTGAGACCTTTAATACAGTTCTTCATGTTGTGGTGATCCCAACTATAGAATTATTTCATTGCTACCTCATAACTGTAATTTTGCTACTGTTATGAATTTTACTGTAACTATCTGATATACAGGATATCTGCTATACAGTCCCTGAAGGGGTCAACCCACAGGTTGAGAACCACTGACTGCTCTCGAGTGACTTGGAGTGTTGCCTCCAGTGAGAATCCTCCCAGCAACTATTTTGTTTGTCTTCTCTCAGGTGATTGAATTAACTAAAGGCACAGGTAGATTCCTGGCTTCTCTGGATTAGCCTCTCCTTTGGGATTTCCTTCCACCCAGTGATTCATGATCCTAGAATAGTGCCCTACATCAGTATCCCTTCCCTGTACCCATCTCACTGCATTCAATTTTACATTCATGGTAAAACCCATGAAATTTTCTATGTAAATAATCTTGTTTTAATTGTATGCATTATGTATGTGCCTGAAAAAGGGTGTTGGAAGTTGAAGCCTCTGAGAATGTGGGTATGGATGGTTGTGAGTCCGCATGTGGGTACCACAGGTGTAGCAAATGTTCTTAACCGCTGAGCCATCTCTCTAGTCCCAGTCTGTGTAAATAAACTTTTCATCTGTAAATCCCAGCAGGTTTATTTCCTCAGTTGTAATTAATGTGCTATATTTCCTTTACTCGCCTGTTTTTCTAGAACTTCCAGTATTTTATTGATGGAGTGTGGAGAGGCTTATAATTTTCTAGATCGGAACGGGAAAAACACCTGAGGACCCATCAAGAACCATCCTATCAGCCAAAGGGTCTTCTGACTTTTCTTTATCAGCTTGAAGACATCCCCTCTAATCATAATTTTTAAAAGTTACATATAATTATGGATTGAGTTTAATACCTAATCACATCATTCTGAACCAGTTGATATGATGCTGTGTTTTCTTTGTAAGTTAAGATGCTACTGTGAGTTATACTTACTGATCTTCAGTCATTGTAATGAAACTATTGATTATCTACAAAAAGCAAAACAAAACAAAATAAAAACACACACACACTTCAGTGAGTCCATGGTTCATATTTGGTGCATTTTTTTTTCTTTGGAGAATTTCATATTTGAGCTCATGAGAGAGAGATACCAGTCTGTAGATGGTTTTGGTAGCAGATACTAGCTTTGTTAACTGAATTGGGAAATGTTTACTTATATCTGTTTTCTGGAGAGGATTGTATGGAATTGGTATTCATCACAGAGTTGTTAGGTTTCCATCTTTAGTGGAGCAGAATGTGAGCCTGTAGATTTCCTTGTGCTTTTACTTCTTGAGTAGCATTTCTATAATTGTCCCAGAGTTATTTAAGCTATATGTTTCTTAGATAAACCTTGGCATTTCTCCAGTTCTTAGTCCGTTTCTCCATATTATCAGTATCCCTTGTTGAAGCATTCCCTTCTCCTTTGATACATGCATGGCCGCTGGCAGCATCATTTATTTAATTCCTTGTAGTGACAATTTTGTCTTACTCTTTTATTCTAGTTTGTCAGTCTTACAGGAGAAATTGACATTTGCTTAATCTCTTTAGAGAGCCAGCTTTGTTTCATTATTTTTTTCTTTTCCTCTGTTACTACTTTTGTTTATTATGTTCTTATTCTTTTTCTCCTTTGTCTTTATTTGGGTTTTCTTTTTGTGAATTCTTGTAGAGATTATTGATTTAAGAATTTAGTTCTTTACTAATGTAAAAGCTATAAAATTTCCTCTGAAACTACTTTAGCTGTTGGCACAGGTTTTGATATAATGTGGTTTTCTTCAATTGAAAATTCTTTAGAGAATTCCTCTGTAACTCATAAGAATTTATTGTTTTTTAAGCATAAATTTAAGTGTGTAAGTGTTCAGATATTGTTCTCATATCTTTCTCTTACTGATTTCTACTTTGACTCCCTTGTATTATAGACCACAAATTGTATACTTTCAGATAAAAAAAAAATTTTGAAAGTTTATTTATGTGCATGTGGTTGTCTATGAAGACAGCCTTCAGATTCCCTGGTACTGAATACAGGCAGTATGAGCTACCCAACATGGGTGCTAGAAATTAGACTTTAATCCTTTGCAAGCAAAGCAAGTGTCCTCAACTACTGCGCTCTTACTTTTTCCATAGTTTAAGTTTACTGGACAGGATATAATAAATACATATTGGCTTTGATAGGACATATATGTGTGTCATGTTCATTGATGATTGTGAGCTTTTGTGCTAATTAAGTTTGCCAGTTGAGAGGGATGTTCCAGCCTGTGCTTATATCTGCAGATTTGTTTTCTTCTTTAAGTTGCATCTGTCATGTTTTGAAGTCCTCTTATTCATTGCATACACTTGCTCTGTCTTTTTGGTTGGCATGGCCACTTCACCTGTAATTGAGTACTGTTGCTTCCTTTGGACTTAGTTTTCCATGATAATATTTCTGTCCTCTTATTCTTTCTTTTTCTGTAGTAGTATATTGAAAGAATCCAGTTAATTTATGCTACTCAGCTCACTCTGCTGCCTCTGTCTTTTAATTATGTTAGAAACATTCTCCTTGTTGTAGGAAGAAATACCAAAACAAAGCAAAAGTGTCTTGTAAAGGCAACATTTGACTCTTGAAGGGGAGGGTGAACTCAGAATTGGCTTCTACTCTTTTTTTTTTTTTTTTTTTTTTTTTTTTTTTTTTTTTTTTTTTTTGGTTTTTCAAGACAGGGTTTCTCTGTATAGCCCTGGCTGTCCTGGAATTAGACCAGGCTGGCCTCGAACTCAGAAATCCACCTGCCTCTGCCTCCCAAGTGCTGGGATTAAAGGCGTGCGCCACCACCGCCCGGCTGGCTTCTACTCTTATTCAGGTGCTGACCGTGCATCCTCTGTCTGAGGTCCAACCTCATGTCTGTCCCAACTGGCTAGTTTTTAAGAATCCTGCAAAGAAAATGAGAGCAAAGGGGATGCTTTAAGATACTTAAATTCTGAACATACATCAGGGCCTTGTGTATAAACAAAGGCTTTATCATGTTAGGCAGTGGGGTGGTGGGTGGGACTGAAACATTTGCATAGCCAGGCAGTGGTGGCACACGTCTTTAATCCCAGCACTTGGGAGGCTGAGGCAGGCGGATTTCTGAGTTTGAGGCCAGCCTGGTCTACAGAATGAGTTCCAGGACAGCCAGGGCTACACGGAGAAACCCAGTCTCAAAAAACCAAAAAAAAAAAGAAAATATTTGTATAAAGTTTTTACAAGGTAAGAGATAAAAAGATTTTAATTTCTTGTCTTAAAAGTTTTATAGTGTTTGACAGAAAAGACTAGCATATTATGTTTTTTATACATTTTAATTATTCCATTTACACTTAATGGAATTATTGGCATGTTATGGCATATAAAGGTATCATATTTTACTTTTTCACTTATTTTCTATAGTTTTCACTATCTGCTTTCCTGAGAGCTGATTATTGTTTCAGTTTTCAATTTCATTGTATCTCAAAAGTTTTAGTGTGTTGTTCTTTTTATGATCTTTTTAATAGTTGTTCTAGATATAACATTATAGACTCAGAATGTATCTATCTACGGGTATGGGAATTTTATTATCTCAAGTGTATTATTTAAATCTCACCTTCCTTTGCATCCTTATGTATAGTGTACTTATCTGAAATATTTCTATATGCTTAGAATCCCATTAGACAGTGATTATTATACCTTATTTTCCAATCATTGAACTTGTTTAGGTAATTTAAGGAGCAAAGGACCATGATAAGTCATTCATTTATACATACATACATACATACGTACATAAAATTTCTTTCTTTCTTTCTTTCTTTTTTTTTCTCTAGACAGGGTTTCTCTATATAGCCCTGGCTGTCCTGGAATTCACTCTGTAGACCAGGCTGTCCTCGAACTCAGAAATCTGCCTGCCTCTGCCTCCCAAGTGCTGGGATTAAAGGTGTGTGCCACCAATGCGCGGCTTGTATGTACAATTTCTGTTCTAGTCTTCCTTTTGTTCAGTAAATCTGCTTGCTCATTGTTTGTATGTATATCCATACAAGCATCTCTCACATGTGTAGGAGTGCCTGTGGAAGCCAGAAGTAGGTATCAGGTCTTCTAGACTGGGAGTTACAGGAAATTATAAGCTGTCCAAGATGAGTGCTCTTAACTACCAAGGCATCTCTGCAGTGTCTCCTCATTCATTCTTTATAGTAGGTCTACTGTTAAGGATAATTTTCATCCACGTGACAATGCCTTTATTTCCCTTCATATGGTTAATTGTATTTAATATGGATTAATTTTCTTCTTATTATCTTCTTCTTGAAGTTTTACATTTACATGTTTTGCTTAATTTGAGAAATTTCATGATTATTTCTGTCATTACAGTTTTAGATGCGTTCTTTCTCCTTTCCTTTTGGGATGCTAGTGACATAAGTAGTCCATCTTTTGTATCGTTCCCGTTAGTCCCATAGTTCCCTGAGGCAGACAAGTGGGCTGGCTGGTGTGCATTCTCTGTGTCTCTATTTCTGTCTCTGACTCTTTCCTTCTTCTTACTTA
>NW_022196903.1:87712580-87725093 GCF_008632895.1 Mastomys coucha | reverse complement strand
TGATTTTTCTTCTTTTTTTTTTTTAAGATTTATTTATTTTATGTATGTGAGTACATTGTTGCTGTCTTCAAAAACACCAGAAGAGGGCATTGGATTTTATTATAGGTAGTTGTGAGCCACTATGTGGTTGCTGGGAATTGAACTCAGGACCTCTGGAAGAGCATTCGGTGCTCTTAACCTCTGAACCATCTTTCCAGACCCTGTTTGCTTTTCAACATGAGAAATTTAAGAAAACTTATGGAACTAATGTCCATACCTTTGTATGTTTGTCTCTTTACATTCAAGGGTCTTGCTTGTCTTAGAGTCACTATCTAGAATCTCTAGTTATACTTAGTATGAGAAAGAAGGAACTATGCTTCATCTTACAAGAAGAGCAGTGTTATTTAGTCAATAGGTGGGGTCTTCTTTACATTATCCAGAACATATAATGATTAGAGCTATAGAGATGGTATGAAGAAATTGCTAATAGCATGATTTTATAGACAAGAATGATTATGAAGAACAAAGGTTAGTTTATCCAGTGACTGACTTTCCAGCTCTTCTGAAATACTCTGAACTGGGTAGTTGGTAATGGAAGGCAAGGAGAACAAGGAGCTGAGAAATGAATAAGCAGCTTCGCCATCTGCCTTCCCGCAGTTCAGAAAGTCACATGGCACCACAAAGTTAGAGCTGCTTTTCTGTGTGTACTTGAGGTGCCAAATGCTATATTTAAGCCAAGAACCAATTTTGAAAATATTTTTCTGCTTCTGTTTTGTCACACACATCCCTTGGCATATTATGTTAGGGCTTCTTCTGTTAAAGCTTTGCAGAGCCTTCTGTTTCTTCAAGCTGATCTGGCGTGCGCTACTCAAACATTAGACCCTAGTTTTGGAACAGAAGTCTTCTCTAGAGATAGCACAAAGAATATTGCAACTCTGGGGCAGGTAATTCCTCCCAAATGAGTGGTGGGGCTCTTATTCTGTAATTGGTATTCTTTTAGACATGAGACTTACTTTTAAGCTATTTTCTGCTCAAGCCTATTTGACTACATTTTCTCTTCCCAGAACCTTTCTAATTATGGGGAGGGAAGGAAATGGTAAGGCAGTCTCTCTTTATAGTGAAAAACGGAAGAAAATATAACTAACTGGCTTACTACTTTGATAGTTTGATTTCGCTTGAACTTTTAAGATACCAGTGTGACTTCAGTCTGTATAAATAGAGCACACATATCCAGACTAGATATCTAGATACACCAGCCAAATAAGATTCTGTGCAAAATTTTAGTGACTGTGTAAGGGAAACGGGTCTCTACTGTGCTTATACCGTTGTTTTTTTCTCCCTGTCTGCTGGTAGACATTTTTAATGGCCTTTGTTTCCAGGTGCCTTTTTAAGTAGGGCATGACTGTCACCGCACCTGTACCTCTGACCCATAGCAGGGTCCTATCTCATTAAAGGAAATAAATGATTGCTCTTTATGTGGCAGTGGCTGCACTTGGTGGTCTTGGTGACCAAAGACACCTTGTTGGGGTTCATGTAGGCCAATGAAATAATTACCCTATTTGTAACAGTCACGTTGAGTTGTATTCAATTTGGGAGAGGCTCCAGTTTGTCCTTTCCTTTTCTATGGTTCTAAGTGTGCTGGTACCTGCTAGAGCTTCAGATATCAGCCCCACAGCTATTAAAAGGTCATTATTGTGATATGAGTGTGGGAAGCACCTGTTCTAACAAAGCCTTTCTTTTTTGCTCTTTGCAAATATCATAGCCAAGTGGAAACCAGTCCATTCAGGCTCCTCTTACACACTCACTCAGACACACACACGCACACACACACACATGCACACTCACACGCCATGCAACATACACACACGCGCAACACACACACACACACAACACACACACACACACAACACACACGCGTGCACGCATACAGCCTGACCTTCACATTTGATATCTGGTTTTCAGATTACATACAGTTAAGACGGCTTTTCTCAGGAACAGGTGTGATAGAGCAGGTCACCTAGAGTTTCATGATCTTTTGAGATGAAATGTCCATCCAGCCAATTTGATTCCAGTCTCTCCCCGACCCCCACCCCCACCACACCCCCACCCGCTAGTCCTGGCAGGCAGAAACCCAATTTAAATTCCCAGGGCTGTGACTCGTCAAGGGCATTAGAATTTTCCGTGTCCTTTCTTATTGACGTTCCTCGCTCCCACCCTACTTTGCCCTTCTCTCAAGAGTCTTAGCTCCAGCATCTTCAGTTGTGCAGGGTGCAGTATAAACAGCAGCTCTGCATAGTCTTCTGACAATTAGCTAGCCCACTATGAATTCAGGATTGAGTAATCAGGCTAGGCTTGAAAGCTGCACACTGGAATCACTAGTGGGTGCTTATTAAAAATAGGGGTGTGGTTTTTTTTGCTTGCTTGCTTGTGTTTCTTCATCTAGAACCACATGTATCCCAGGCTGGCCTGGAACATGCAGAAGATGACCTTGAACTTCTCATCTTCCTGTCTTTTCTCCTATGACTATAGAAGTGTACTGCTGTTTCCAGTTTAGACCCTGCTGGGGATCTAACCTAGGGCATTATGCACTGTAAACCAGTACATTGACAACTGAGCTACATTCTATATAGGTGTGTTTCTATGTGAGTTTACTATGTTTGCCCGTATGAGTGTCTGCCACACGTGGATGGGTACCCAAGGAGGCCAGAACGGGTGCTGAATCCACTAAAACTGGATGGCAATTGTGAGCCATCCAATATGGGTACTGGCTCCTAATGGCTTAGCTGTCTCTCCAGACCACCTGGTCTTTAAAATCTTTTTAAAATACTGAGTCTTGTTGTTGTTATTATTTGTTGTGTACTTAAAAAAAAAAAAATCTGCCTAGTCCTACCATGTAGATCCCTGATTGGGTTAAAGTCAAAGGCTTGGGTGTTATTTTAGGAATGTCTGAGCTGATTCTAATGAAACTCCAGACCTTTATCTGCTAATACCCAGCTTCCCTATATGTTCTTAAGTAAGTCTGGCTGATATTCTGGCATTAGATTATTAGGACCCAAGGAGAGAAAAGATGTTTGATTTTTCTGTGAGAGCCATGTGACTCTCACATAATATAGTTCCTTTTCCCCTAGAGCAACAACACAAGAGGGAGACCTTCTGTTTACTGAGAGTCCCCAGGGATCTCAGTCCCTCATGGTTGGAAAGGCGTGGGCTGGAGCAAGCTGGGTCCATAGTGATGAAGGCTGTGGCATGACTTTTATAACATCTTGGTGAATCTCTAAGCAGGTACCTCAGGGCAACCTGGAGCAGATATTACCTTCAGGGCCTGCCACCAGGACTCACTTCTGGTAGCTGGGCCACAGGTTCAAAGTTTCTGCAGCTCTCAAAACAGCACCACTGGCAAGAGTCCAAGGATCAGTCTGAAATCAAGCAACTGAAAAAGTGTCCCATTGTAAAGGCAGAAGATGACAGACTTTGATCTACTCTGTTGTATTTCTGAATGCAATTTATGAAAAGTATGAAAGTGTCAAGGACTTGCTCACTTAATAGGGCACTTGCTAATAGTCTTTCTTGACTCATCAGGCATCTTTGGTGCAGATTTAAATATGCCATTTAGGGGACTAGAGAGATGGCTCAGCAGCTAAGAACACTGACTGCTCTTCTGAAGGTCCTGAGTTCAAATCCAAGCAACCACATAGTGGTTCACAACCATCTGTAATGAGATCTGATGCCCTCTTCTGGTGTGTCTGAAGACAGCTACAGTGAACTCATGTGTGTGTATGTATATATGAGTTAAAAAACAAAAACAGAATGCCATTTAGAACTCAAGTGATTCTTTCTGTATATGATACATGTAGAGAAGCTAGATGAATCCAGATGCAACAACTCTCCTGATTTGTCCTGTTCTGAACTGGAGACAGGAAGGATTGCATTCTGTACCATTGTGCAGTAAATAAGCAAGCACAATGTTGTCCAGTTGTATGTTACAGAACTCTTTTAAAATCCCTTTGACCTCATTGAAGAGTAGTGCAGCCAACTTAATCTTAGGGGAGTGCTGATGTTAAAAAAAACAAAAAATAGAAGTGGGAAACCAAAGTAAGTATCAGGCAATTTTAACATCAGAGAGAGCCTAGTATATTCTTTTTAGGGCCATTTAAGGCTGGACAGATGATTCTGTGGTTAAGAGAGCATATTGCTATCAAAGAGAACCCAAGTTCAGCTCTCAGCACCCATGGCAGGAGCTCACAACTACCTATATGTCCAGCTCCAGGGAAATCCTGACCCTCTAGTCCAGTGGCTATCAACCGTAATGGTACAACCCTTTGATATAGTTCCTGATGTCATCACCATGACTCCAATCCATAAAATTATTTCAAGTGACGTAATACTGTATAATTTTGCTCCTGTTGTAAATCACGATGTAAATATCTACACTTTCCAATTGTGTTGGGTGACCCCTGTGAAAAAGTTGTTTTACCCCACCCCCCTCAAATGGGATGCCACCCACGGGCTGAGAACCACTGCTCTAGTCTCTCAGGGCACCTCAACATACGTACATGAACAATTAAAAATAACAAACAAAAGCAAATCTCTAAAAAAGAATTAGGGCCATTTTATTGAACATTCAGGGGCATTCCTCAGACACTAAGTACAAATTGTGTCATACTGTGTTGATGCTTGTGGAGGTAGGTGACTTATCCCTCTGGCTTCCCCACCATTAAGTGGTGTGCGTGCGTGCGTGCGTGCGTGCGTGCGTGCGTGTGTGTGTGTGTGTGTGTGTGTGTGTGTGTGTGTGTAGACAGGAAGTAAGGGAGAAGAGGGAGGGAAGGAAAAAGATAGATTTAGATTAGATTATAAGGAGTTTGGAGGTTGGCATATTATAAGAACTGAAATGGAGAAGCTGGAGGCCCAGAAGAGCTGGTGGTAATTCCCCTTAGAAAGCTGGCAGCCCTGAGGCTCAAGGGAAGGCCATGTTTTAGCTGTAGTCCAAAGGAAGGAAGAAGCTATTCTTTATTCAGGACTGTCAGGTAGAAGAAAGTCCCTGTTATTTTTAATGTGGCAAGATTTTGATACCCTCAAGTCTTCACCAGTTAGATCAGGTCTGTGCACACTGATGAAGGCAGTCTGATGTACTCAGTCTGTTGATTTTTGTTAAACTCATTGTATTTGATCAAGAACCTGGCTATTCCAAAGCCCAGTAGAGTTGTCATGTGAATTGGCACTTGCAAATGATTCTTTAACTGGATACTGTACAGATTTTGGTTTTACACCCAGGTCTTCAAACTTGTTGTTTTTATTAAATTATTTTCTCACTTAACATATAAAACAGTAAACAGTTAAGAAAAAAATAACTGTAAAACTTAAACTTCATTAACATTGACACACTTTCCCTTGGGTAAAGATTCCACTAAGTCTGGAGTATAGTTTAGTAGTACAGTGCCTGCTTAGCATGCACCAGACTTGAGGTTCAATCCCTGGGTCCCTAAGTAATGAAATGTAATTTTGAAAAACCCATATCACTAAGAAAATAAGTAGGCAGCCACAGTTTGAGAGAATGTTTACAAAATCCCCCTTTGTCCGTGGCTTGAATCACAGTATATGGAGGAGAGTTTTAATAAAAACAGGCAAGCAATCTGAATAGAAACTTCACAACTGTAAAGATATTTTCATTAACACATAACAAGATGGGCTAAGGGGTTAGGCTTCTGAGGGAATATAAATCAAATGAATGAGTATGCAGTGTATCATACATAAAGAAAGCGGGGGATAAATGGGGGAAGGTGAAAATGAAGGCTGCTTGCCCTGATGTTTGGGACTGGATTAATCCAGCGAGGGGATGCTGCTTGGTGCTGTCTCCCAGGCTTTCCTTCCATAGAGCCGAAAGCACATCTTCTCTTGGCTTGCACACCTACCTTCAGCCATGTAGTGTAGAAGTATGGAAGTGTGGAAGGAGCCTGATGTCTGTGTCAGATATAGTTCACATTCTGGCCACATAAAAGGCTAGCTTGTTTAATTCCTTTTGTTTTATACATAAGTGACAGTCATAGAGCTAACAAAACAAAACAAAACAAAACAAACCAGAATTCTACAAGAGTGGACTATGGCCATAATTCATTTGGTAAAGTGGTTGCAAAAGATCCCACATTCAGTTTATAGAAGTAACAAGTTCTTTTTTTTTTTTAAAAAAAAAAAAAAAGAAGACAGGCACAGTGACATCACTTATAATCCCAGCACTGGGGAGGCAAAGACAGGCACTTATTGATTGTTTTGTTTGTTTGCTGGCTTGCTGGTCAGTCCTTTAGTCAAGAACAAATGGCTATTGAGAGCATTGTTATTCTGCAGCCAGAGGGGAAGCAGGCTGGCAGATGTGCCAATGACTCCCAATATATCACCTCTTCTTGTTGAGGTTGGCATATGGCCAGTGAGTGTCCTAATTACCCAATGGCTTTTATAGTCCATTATTTGTACTCACTCTTGAATAGTAGCTGGAATCTGACAGTGAATCTGCATGGAAATGGTGGAGTGTAAGAATGGCAATCATTGAGAACATTTGGGATATGAGCAACTTCTTTTGATCACCCAAGGAAGTGTTTTCCTCATTTGTTCTAAGTGGGAGCTATAGGCTGACCAGAGAGATAAATCTTAGTGAATTAAGAATTTTTACTTAATAGGTTTATTATGAAACTTTGATATCACAGTATGTGCCCCAACAAGCCATACTTCTCAGTAATCCACTTGAAAGAGCCAAACTAATAATGAAAAGCAGAGGAAGAGATGTAATGTATTCAGTATGGCTGGGAAAGGACAAAGAGATCCAGTGACCAGGTCCCCACCTCCACCCCAGCCCATCTTGGAGCTCCTGACCCTCAGGAGGCTTAAATAGAAGCCAGAGGTACACGCAACCAAGGTAAGGTGGTGTGGTCCCTGTACACAGATGTCTGCTTCCCAGTCTCTTGAAGTTCCTCCTTTCCCAGATTAGTTTCTTCTCTGGCTGGTCCCAGATCTTCAGCCATTTCTTCTCCCTGCTTGAGATTCCTGGGGAAATTTTGCTTTCTAGGGACTCATTTTTTTACTAATCTGATAGTCAAAGTAAGTGTATGAGTGATGCTTTAGGGTATATCTATGTAGTCCTGCTGGAAGGCCATTACAGGTTTGTAACATAAAATTACTCCAAAACCATACACATGGCCATATGCATGTATTAGGTTTTTCTTTCCACAGCTTTTCTTCACTGGTCTTGGCCATTCTGTTATTTTTCTTTTGTTTCTTACTTTGAACTACACTTAAAGCCAAAATTCTATGCAAAGAATCAACCTGTAAAGGAGCCTTCTTGAGTGGGAAACTGTCTCATTTTTTTTTTCTTCTCAGGGTCATCTAGAGATGTGTACAGAGGGTAGTGGTCTGCTGTATGTACTATGATACTGTCTGTCTGTGATTTGCCAGTGTCGGTTAGAGTGCCTGGAACTTTAGAGTTCTAGAGTGCCCCAGCCAACTGTTGCCTGAATGATATCAATCAGAATATGGTTTGCAACCCAGATTCTCTCTCCACTCAGAGAATAAATTGGGGTGAGGCTGGGAGGGCAGGAGAACAGCTGTTTTAGTTATTGTGGATGTTCAAGCCTGGGAATACCAGTGGGAGCTCAGTCACATTTGCATAGAAACATTCGAAAGGTCCTTCTTGTTCCCAGGGCTGGGAGTGGGGGCTATTTCCCTAGAAGAAACCTTGCTTACAAGTCCTGGGGAAGTGTCTGTGGAAGGTAGTGTTAGTCCCATGCTGATTCTTTGTTTTGTTTTCTCAGAGCAGGAACATTAACGACTGCTGTCTTTACTTTTCTGATTTGTAAGAGAAGTTGGTATCTTTCTTTTCTTCCCAGATTTATTTATTTATTTCATGTGTGTGAGTACACAGTCGCTATCTTCAGATGCACCAGAAGAGCATCAGATCCCCATTGCAGATGGTTGTGAGCCACCATGTGGTTGCTGGGATTGAATTCAAGACCTGGGGAAGAGCAGTCCATGCTCTTAAATGCTGAGCCATCCCTCCAGCCCTGAAGTTGTTATCTATCATGTTGAGAGACTTTCCTATGTTTGCCACTTTAGTAGTAATTATAACGGCTTTAGCAAAAGAATATTTTTTGGGGATCGGGGGAGTTTCGAGACAGAGTTTCTCTGTGTAGCCTTGGCTGTCCTGGAACTCACTCTGTATACCAGGCTGGCCTCGAACTCAGAAATCCACCTGCCTCTGCCTCCCAAGTGCTGGGATTAAAGGTGTGTACCACCACCGCCTGGCAAGAACATTTTTTTTTTTTATTCTGAAAAACTTCCAACCCATCTGAAAGGTGAAATAACAATATAACTCAATACTAAGCTTACCCACATCTGGCTACCACTGTTCTTTGTTTCTATATCTATACCTATCTGCTTTCCCCCATGTTTTCTGACTATGGGATGCAGATACCCTAGCACTTCATCACCTGACTGATGCTATTCTTCTGCAAGTTTTGGCACAGCTGTCATGTCTCGGTAGTCTTTCAGGAACATCATTGGACTTTCCCAGCCACAGTCATCATTGCCTCGGCTGAGTCGATATTGTGTTGGGTTAAGGCGTGATGGTGCTAAGACTCACACTAATCTTGAAATACACACCATTTTTATAATCAGCTGATACTTTGGGAAAACCAGGATCCCAGGGATCTAACATCTCTTCTAAAGGCTGCTACAGAGTTTAACACCTAGAGCTAGTGGAACCCGGCTTGAGTTCAGCTGGGAAATCAGTCATCTTGGTGTTAAACAAAGGAAGATGAACAAAGAGAGTGAAAGGAATTCAGTGCCTGACATACTGGCGACTGCATCTCATTCCATCGGCTGGAGCTTGACTTCAACAATCTGATGTGATTGACTGATCAGAGTAAAGGCCTGCTCTCCAGGGACAAGTCTCATGTCACTTGGTTCCACAATATTAGCTATGCTTTTGGAAAATTTCCAAAAGCAGAAGCTGTTTAGAAAACAAAACTATTGTGAATGTGAGGACTTGAGTTCACAAAGAGTATGTACTGGTTTTTTTGTTTTTTTGGGTTTTTTTTTTGCCTTAATTCTCTAACTTGTCTCTTCTGAGATGCTGTGTTCCTATACTGCACGTCTGACTTTCTGACCAAAGACACTTGGAGAGCCCAGTCTTCTGGATATGAGTTCCATTTCTTCTCTGTTGGGTGATGGAGGGATTTATGAGCTTTAGTTTGTTCTTCTGTAAGATAAGAGTAAACAGGGACATCTCAGAAAAACACTGGGAGGCCAGGGATTTCCTTAATAAGGTAAGCTCAGGAACTTTGGGAAGGTAGTGGAACTCTCTATAAGGGAAAGGATAATTAACATTCCTCAGATCACAGGGCGAGAACCAACCTGCAGGTGGGGACATATTCCACAGGTTGGACCTTTGCCCACCTTCAGACAAGGGAAGTCCTTGCCACCTCATTCCCTGAAGACCAGTCAGTTTAAAAAGTCACACTGTTGCCGGGCAGTGGTGGCACATGCCTTTAATCCCAGCATTTGGGAGGCAGAGGCAGATGGATTTCTGAGTTTGAGGCCAGCCTGGTCTACAGAGTGAGTTCCAGGACAGCCAGGGCTATATGGAGAAACCAAAAAAAAAAAAAAAAAGTCACACTGTTTTGCCAATCACATTGTGTCTAATGGCTGCTGCCCTGAAAATTGTATAAAAGCTCACTGAACAAGCTATGCAGGGTTGTCGCCACCTCTCCTTAGGGTCTGGGACGGCCCTAGTGCATAGGAATATTAAAAATCCTCATGCTTTTTGCATCAGTCAGGCTCCATATGATCGATTCACTCAGGGGGTTTCCTGTAAGCTAAGGCTTGACAGGGTCTTACACTTCTACAGCATAGCACTGGCAGTAAAAACTACCTCAGTGGGTTGATGAGTGAGTATAAAGAAGTGCTTATCAGTACACACCAATGGTCCATAAATGCTCATTATCCTTACTAAAATCTAGCAGGTCCAGTGTCTTTTAGGATGTTGTTTTGTCAAGCCTGTGAGATGGCTCGATGAATAGAGAGAGGCATTTATGGGCAAGCCTAATGATCAAGTACAAGGATTCACTGATAGAAGGAGAGAACCGATGTCCGATAGAAGGAGAAAACCAATGTCCGTGATTGTGATTGTCATCTGACCTTCGCAAGTCCACTGTGGCACATGTGTGCTCCCCTCCCACTCCAGGAAATAATAGATATACAAAAAAACAAAAGGGAAGGAGAGGACCAGGAGAAGATGTTAATGAGGCAGCAGCGGTGGCCACCACTGCCCTCTCCAGTGCCATGTCACGGACGTAGATAGTACATGTGCATCTTCAGGTGCTGCTAAGGAGACTGAGTTTGGATGCCCAGCTTCAGCTTTTGGAGAAACCATACAGCTGCTTATTGGGCTGGCCATACAGTGGCAGCAGCTATATGGCTTCGACAACGGGGATCATCTTCCTACTTTCTCTATAGATATCTCTCCCACCCACGCACTTTTTTTTTTCTCAATGAACAGATGTTGTTCTGCTTCTTAACCTAACTGGAATGAACATAGGGAACATAAAGGCTTTAAGTAATGAAAAACTGGAGATGATAACATTTAAAACCCGAGCTTGCTTTTACTTAATTCAAGTTTCTTCTCACTGTGGCATGAAATCTGTTACAGAAAAAATTCGCCGGGAGAAAAAAGAATAGAAAGGGTGGCCAGGAAATAGTAAGGAAGGTGATTTCGTAAGTGCTGACAAAAGGGTCTGTGCTCATCCACATAGGTATTAAATGTAAGCAGTGTTTTCTTGTGTTTCATCAGTGTATACAATGCTACTCTGCCACCGCGCTCCCATCCCAGACTCACTGTGCATTGCTTTTGCTTGCTTGCTTCCTTCCTTCTTCCCTTCCTTCCTTCCTTCCTTACCCCCTCTCTTCTCCCCTCCCTCCCTCCCTCCTCCCCTCCCTCCCTCCCTTCCTTTCTTCCTCCCTCCCTCCCTCCCTCCCTTCCTTCCTTCCTTCCTTCCTTCCTTCCTTCCTTCCTTCCTTCCTTTCCTTCCTTCCTTCTTTCTTTCTTTTTTTAAGTTTTATGGAAACATCCTTCAGTGAGCAGCAGTCCTTGTACCACCAAGGCGTG
The DNA here is from genome assembly GCF_008632895.1 of Mastomys coucha. Classification (NCBI taxonomy): domain Eukaryota; kingdom Metazoa; phylum Chordata; class Mammalia; order Rodentia; family Muridae; genus Mastomys; species Mastomys coucha. The sequence goes on along the minus strand of NW_022196903.1, from coordinate 87,713,968 downwards.
GATTTAGACCATGTGTGGAGGGGTTCTTGTCAAATTACCCACCCATCTAGTGATGGAGGTCTATCACCAAAAACAGGAGCTTGTTCTCCAAACATCAGAGGAATCAAAGATAGGAAGAGAGATTTATTCTGGAACATAGATTTATGTGCATCTCCCACCCCCCACCAAATTCATTATCTCACCATGGAAGGAATTTCAGGGAGTTTTTATGCTGACAGTACAGATAAAGTTATGAACCAAGGCTTTTTTTTTCTCCCTAGAGACAGAGTTTCTCTGTGTAGTGCTGGCTGTCGTGGAACTCTCTATGTAGGCCGGGCTTGAACTCATAGATCTGCCTGCTTCTTCCTCCCGAGTGTTGTGATTAAATGTGTTGAGCTAAATGGAGGCATTTTAAAAGTACTTTGTTGGAAACATGAGGGTGGAGGGAGGAGGAAGACGTCAGCATCTTAGCTGTGGTAAAGGTGCAGTAAGGAAAGTGTCAATAAAGTGTAACATTTCATTGACGTGTTCATCACCAGCCATTTTAGAAGGAGCTTCTTTTTAGGAATTCTCATTCATAAGCTGTAGCTGAGACCATGTCAGTTAGCCGCCATCTTCCCCTCCCCTCCCTTCCCTTTCCTCCCCCTCCTAGACTTTTTGGTAGGATCTTAACTATGTAGCCTATACCAGCCTTCTTCCTCAGCCTCCTTTTTAGCATTACAGGTGTGCCCCTCCTCATCTGGCTCTTTCTCCTGTTTCTATAAATACAGTTTTGATGGAAAAAAAATACACACACATATATGTGTGTGTGTGTGTGTACATATATATACATGTGTATATATATATGTGTGTGTATATATAGAGAGAGAGGGGGGGAGAGAGAGGGAGCTGCTGAGTGCTAGGGTGGGCGTTTTTTTTTATATGCAGTACACACCAGTGGCACCTTGCATCACTTCCTAAGGGCAGGCCAGGGGCCTGTATACTAATGTTGTCCATGGCTGGGAAAAGATACTTTAATTTCATCCTGTATAGAAAGATGTAGCCAACCCTGATTTTAGGCCATTGCTTTGGTGTTATTTGGGGTAAAGAAGTCTAAAGTAGCTATATAAAGACTTGACATATCTAGTGTTCCCAGTTTAAGGCCTTTTTACATTTTGGGGGTTTCTTTTGTTTTTTTGGTTAAATACACATGATAATGACAGTCATTCATTATTTCTCAATAGACCATTCTCTAAAATTAATTTTCTATGGAGAGCAGTTTGTCAAGATTAGGAGGAACTAATTAAAAGGGAAAACCCATTCTCATTTCAACATTCCTTGTCACATGAGTGATATTGAATTTTTTGTATACCTTAGAAGAAATTGGTATGACCTTTGAGAATTAAGTAATTCCACATACAGGGCACTTT
>NW_022196903.1:87677267-87712570 GCF_008632895.1 Mastomys coucha | reverse complement strand
ATTTACTTTATGTATATGAGTATACTGTAGCTGTAGAGATGGCGGTGAGCCATCATGTGGCTGCTGGGAATTGAACTCAGGACAGCCCTGCTCACTCTGGCATAATACACTGTTGCTGTCTTCAGACTAGGGCGTTGGATCTCATTAAGGGTGGTTGTGAGCCACCATGTGGTTGCTGGAATCCAAACTCAGGACCATCAGAAGAGCAGTCAGTGGTCTTACCCACTGAGCCATCTTGCCAGCCCCATACAGGGCACTTTTAACAATAATATATATTTAAGGTTTACATTGCAGCATTAGGTAGAACATCAAAATGTCTGGTATATGAGAAATCTCTACAACAGTTCTGAGGCATCTGAAGTTAATAGGTATGGTATGGGGCCCATCTGTAATCTCAGCATACAGGAAGTAGAGGCAGGTATAAGCGAGGGCACAGTGAAAGTAGACAACTCCATGGGTAAAGAAAGGAAAGTTTATTGGGGATCAGACTGCCAAGGCTTTGTGGGGTGGGGCAGAGAGAACAAAAGGGTGCAAGAGCAAGCCAAGTGACAGCAGAGTAGGGTCTCTGACTGATACAGCATCTAAATTAGAGTCCCTTGCCCTAGGAAGTTGACCTTTATGGGAAGATTAAAGGCAGGTCCTGGTAAACAGAAAAAAAAACAGCCTTTAGAAGTGTTAATCCAGTAAGAATCCTTTTTACCAGACCCAAGTCCTTCTGTTTAGGACAAGGTCAGCACTGCGATGGGGTGGGGTGGGAGTCAGGGGCTTTGGACCTAATAGCAGAAAAATCACAGTGTGAGGATAGCCTGGGCTATATAATTAAAAAAAACAAAAACAAAAACAAAATCAAAAACAAAAAACCTAAGAAATAAAAGGGTTTTGCTCCAATACACTACATGGATCCTGGAAAACTACCAAATACAGACTCTGTGTGTCTGTTAGGATACACAACCTCATGTTGCCTGGCCTCAAACTACTTATGTAGCCAAGAATAAACTTGAACTCCTGATCCTTTCTCCATCTCCCAAATGCCAAGATTATAGGCCTGTGCATAGCACACAGCTACAGGTGGATTTTGTACACAGAAGGTAATTCACATGCTTGCTTATTGGTATTGGTTATATAGGTTGTAGTGAATTGATAGAATACACAGCATTTTGAATTATATTTTGCAGTTGCTTATAAAATGTGGACATAAATCTCATTCATGATATGATCTGACACTAGGTCATAGACAATAGGGATCAACTCAGCTTTATGGGCTGCTGGACCCATTCATTGCCAGTTTTAAAAAAAAAAAAAAACCTTGGTGTTTTACTTTCCTGTTGCTATGATAAATACTATGGGCAAAAGCAATTTAAAGGAGAATAGGGTTTCTTTTGACTTATAGATAACACAGTGGCAGGGCCCATCATGGCGTGGAATCAGGAGCCTGAGACTTGCCTAGCAAAAGGGGAGCATAGAGAGCACATGTCATCTGCACACAAGAAGCAGAGAGAAGGAAAAGGAAGGGAGGCCAGATTATAAAACCTCAAAGCCCACCCACCATGACACACTTCCTCTAGCACGGCTTTGCCTCCTAAAGCTTCCATAACCTTCCCAAACTGCCACTGGCTAAGGAGCAAGTGTTCAGTGCATGAGCTTGTGGGAGGCGTTTTTCATTCAAACCACCATCAGCCACAATCGACTCCAGCACTAACTTACACCTCCTTTCTTACCTCTCCTGCTCTTTCTTCTCTGTCATTTCCTGGGTCAGCATCACCTTTTTACCTGCTGTGGATGTACTGGCTTCTTCCTGTCACCTACTGCACAGCCCACTGCACATGAAGATTTATACCATGTCCTCTGCTATGGCTGGAATCCCTTGGCACATTCCTCCTGCACTAAGAATCAGCTCCCCTGACTAAGGACTCTGTGCTTGGTCCTGCATGCCTACCTCTTTGTTACCTAGAATACTTTCCTCCACTCTTTGCAGGGTGACTAGCTTCTTTTCTTTAGCTGCTTTCTTTTCACCATGACCTCTCTCCAGAGGCCACCTGTGCCTCAGACACTTCTTGCTTAGGGACAAAATATCCTCAGGATCCACAGCACCTTGGTCTGTGGACACTTAATACATTCCTATTGAATGAGTTGATGCGTTTGCTAAAATGGATAGGTGTGTTATGAGCGTATTTGTTGTAATCCAAGGATACAGTGTGTCCGTACAACTATTCATACACGGGACAAAAATCAATAGAATTAATAAAAGTTGTGCAAATGAAGTTACAAGTAGTTTTACTTGTACATTTTTATAGTTTTAAATATTTCTTTCCGGGGGCTGAATCGATGGTTCAACCTGCAGTGAGGAGCACTTTCTGCTTTTCCAGAAGAGGTCCCAGGTTTGATTCCAAGTACCCACGAAGAAGCTCACAATCCTTGGTAACTCTAGTCCCCAAGGATCCGACACAGTTTTCTGGCTTCCATGCATATGCAACACTCACACAAACACAGACAGACAAAATGATCACACACATAAAAATGTACTATTTTTGGTTGGCAGGGTCTTGCTATGCAGTTCAGGTTGGTTTTGAACTCTCCACATTCATGCCTTAACCTTTTAAGCACTGAGACTACAAGTATGTGCCCCAGTGCCTGGTTTGTCTCTTAGAGCTGATAATTTATATCACTTTGTTAATGGTGGTAAAATATGCATAACTCCCATTTTAACCATCTTTCAGGAGAGTCCATTCACATTACAATACAGCCACCACCACCCTCCTTTCCAGGACTTGTTGAACATCCTCAGCTGAGCTTCTTTCTTATTGTATACTAACTTCCTGTTAATTATATTTCTTTTAAAGGAGAAAGAAATGTTAGGGGGAAATATTGTTAAAAAGAAGCATGAATAACACCATGTTGACATTTTCTGACCCAGGTCATAGTGGCTTGGTCAACAGTTGATAATAATCCTGTCCTTCCTTCAAACTATATTTTATTATAGGAATTTACAGTTGCTTAAAACTCACAAGGAAAATACAGAGAGTTCTGATTTACCCAAAATAAATGTCTTTTTCTTTTCCTGAACTAAGTTATTTTTTAAATTGAATTAGCATTCAAAGTAATGGGTTTCAGTATGGTACTGATGTAGATAGCAAGTGATGCTCTTGCACAGACAAGGCCAGAAAGAGACAGAAAATCCTGTTTCATACTTACAGGCCAGTTCAAAGCCCCAAGGGAAAGAAACATAATGTGCCCAAAGACATGAGAAGAAATGGGATGAGTAACTATCCCATCCATGAGATATGTCCTTCATACACTTCCTCCCCAACTGAGCATCTGCTCCATGGAAATCAGGTTCTTGATCTTTTATGCATATTTTCCTTTCTTTCTTTTTGCTTTTTTAAAAAGCCATCCCAATAACGCTTACAGCAACATGGCTTGTATTGAAAAATAGCTTGATTTTTATATGAAGAAAAATGAATTTTTATGTATTGAAAATGGAATCTTATACAATATTAAAATGATATATCAATAATCGTTACATTTCAGAACAGTTAATGGAAAAGTACAAAAATCTATTTGGAAATTTAAAAGACGGAATTCCTATATATTGATAAATATAAAGTAGTAGCAATCTAAGTAGGATCTAAGCTCCATTGTCCTCTTTTAAAATTTAAAGCTCCTTGCTCTGAGTGTGTATGTGTGTGTGTGTGTGTGTGTGTGTATGCATGTGTGTGTATGTGTGTATATGTGTATGTATGTATGTATGTGTATGTATATGTGCGTGTATGTATGCGTGTGTGTAGGTGTGTGTACATGTATATGTGTGTGTATGTATATAGGTATGTGTATGTGTGTAGGTTTGTATATGTGTGTGTATATGTGTGTGTATGTGTATGTGTGTTTATGTGCGTATGTATGTGTGTGTGTATGCATGTGTGTGTGTGCGTGTATGTATGCGTGTGTGTAGGTGTGTGTAGGTGTGTGTACATATATATGTGTGTGTATGTATATAGGTATGTGTATGTATGTAGGTTTGTATATGTGTGTGTATATGTATGTGTATGTGTATGTGTGTTATGTGCGTATGTATGTGTGTATGTGTGTGTGTATGTGTGTGTGTATGTGTGTGTGTGTGTGTGTGTGTGTATGCATGTGCCTATGTTGAGGCAGGGTCCTACTCTGTAGCTCTGGCTGTCCTGAAACGCGCTCTGTCTGTACACCAGACTGGCCTCAGACTCACAGAGACCTGCCTGCTTCCCCTCAAGGGCTGAGACTGAAAGCAAGCTTCAGCACACCGGCTTCCCTCTTATTCTTTGAGACAGGGTCTTTCACCAAACTAATATGGCTAGGCTGGCATTCCGGTAGGCGCCAGTGGTCCACTTATCTCCCCAGCAGCTTGGTTAGGGGTACATACTGCCATATCTAGCGTTTTATATGGGTACTGGGAATCTGGACCCACGTTATCTTTGCAGATTAAGCATTTATCCACTCACTGAGCCATCTCCCCAGCTCTAGTTCTGAACTTTTTTCCTTAGGCAGAGCTCTATGTACTTCTGACCTGTGTTCTTTTCTTCCATTTACAATACCAATCTTGGATTTGAATGAAAGTAAAGATGCCATGACATACTTACAGTTTATTATTTATCCTCCTTACAATTTATTATTTCAGTGGCTCAATGCCCTTGACAATTAGGAAAAGATTTACTGACACGTCCTCTGAATAATTGCCAATTAATTTGAGATTAGATGCTCAGAGTACAGTATTCTTAATGGAATGTGAAGGTGGAGGCTTTTCACATCCAAATGTCAGGGAATGCAGAGGAAATGTTAACTGGTGGCATAGTTAACCCTGCCCTTTTGCACATTCACAGAAGAGAGGAGTTTCAATCTTATGATCATAAACCACAGCTGGCTTGCTTAGTTGGAGCCTAAGATCAATCATAGCAGAGTCTTAAGAATGCCACCCCAGGGCTGGGTAGTGGTGGCGCACACCTTTAATCCCAGCGCTTGGGAGGCAGAGGCAGGCGGATTTCTGAGTTCGAGGCCAGCCTGGTCTACAGAATGAGTTCCAGGACAGCCAGGGCTACATAAATCTCTCCTTTATCTTGATGGTGACTATAGATATATGCATTTGCGTTACATACAGAAAAAGAACTAATTCATCCCAAATGTTCTCTAGAATTTGCTTTGGACCCCAATAGTATATGTAGATATCACAGACCTCTGTGCTATCCATGGCTCAGATAGAAATATTCAGTGTCTTTTGAACTTTTATTTAGAGTGAGAGAGTGTGTGTGTGTGTGTCTCTTTCTCTGTCTCTGTCTGTATGCGGTTCACTTCCATCCTGTGCATTCACAAACACCTTTACCCACTGAGCTACTTAACTGGCTCCAACTGTCTTTTTCATGTCAGTAATTTGACATGACTTTTCATGTCGAGAACCACCTAGATTGTAGGTGATTGTAGAAAAGTACTCTTTCCATATCATTCAGGAGTGCCTTATCCCTGGGCTAGAATTTAGCAAGTGTGGCTATCATTCACCTACCAGTGTTTTACCAGTCAGCACTCTTTGCTGAACTTGCTCCTCACTCTCCCTATTTCAGCATAAGTAGACCTTCACTCATTTCTAGAAGTACTGGAAATACTCCTTAACTCAAGTACCTCAGCTCATGTGTTGTCTCCTCTTATTTCTAACCCATTTGAATAACTTTCAGATTTATGTGATTTTTTTTATTTTTGAAAAACAATAATAGTTCACATTTGGCCCAGTTTTAATTTTTTCCCTCACCTCAAAAATTGTCCACTTGACACTGTAGTGATTACGATTTTGCATTTCATTAAGTGCCTCCACTCTGCCCTGAACTGTGCTAACATGTCATCCCCTCTGATGCTTACAGCAGCCATGTGATGCAGCTACTATGATATCATTGTTCTATTTTTATGAGTGAGAGGAGAGAGACTCACAAGCCCTTAGCAGTGAAGCTGGATCCATACCTGGACCCTGTTTCCTCATTGCCAGGATTTGCCCTATTCTTTTGTTAGGGTCCCTAATAAAATTAAGAGAACTAAGCCTCCAGCACAGTGCCTAGCATACGGTATCTATTTGGCCAGCCATTACGTATAATTTTGTTTTCTGTGTGATTCTATGCATTCTGGTACATAGGATCTATGTTACACCACCACAGTCAATCAACTCTGAATTGGCATCTCCCTCAAATAGTGCATTGTTGTCTCTGTTTCTTACAAAATTATTTGGAAATAATTATCCTTGTTGTTGACTCAGAGACTCTAGTTGTCTTAGTCAGGGTTTCTATTCCTACACAAACATCATGACCAAGAGGCAAGTTGGGAAGGAAAGGGTTTATTTAGCTTACTTCCACATTGCCATTCATCACTAGAGGAAGTTAGGACTGGAATTCAAGCAGGTCAGGAAGCAGGAGCTGATGCAGAGGCCATGGAGGGATGTTACTTACTGGCTTGTTTTCCCTGGCTTGCTCAGCCTGCTCTCTTATAGAACCCAAGACTTCCAGCCCAGGGATGGCACCACCCACAACGAGCCCTACCCCCTTGACCACTAATTGAGAAAATGCCCCACAGCTGGATCTCATGGAGGCACTTCCCCAAATGAAGCTCCCTTCTCTGTGATAACTCCAGCCTGTGTCAAGTTGGCACACAAAACTAGCCAGTTCACTAGTGAAGTGTCTCTTAATACCCTTCCTGAAGTTTCCTTATATAATTTTCCTGCCTCAGCCTCCAGATGCTAGGATTAAAGCATAAGGCAACATGCATGTACTCCATTGGCTGTTCACCCCCGTGCTCTTCAACTTAGTCTCTGTTTCCGTCTATTCCAGGGGGAACATTCTATAAGTTTGTGGGTTAAATGTTTAATGCTTATGAGAATTACCAATGTTACTGTCTGTATTGGTAGTTTCTCCTTTTTAAGCGCTGGGTCACTTTTTGTTGAAGATTCTTGTTTCACTGCCCATGGATAAACGTTTGGATAGTTTATACTTTGGGGCTGTTATCATTAAGGCTGCTGGGATGCTTCATCTGTGTTTTCTTTCTCCGGACTTATTTTCATATTCTTCATCGCCAGTGAAATTCTTGGCTTATTTACTTTGTGCAGATTTGATTTAATGAGGTATTGTGTTCCCATGGTGCTTAGCCTCTTTGTATACCCACTAGCTGTATATAAAATCCTTGTTTTATAACTTTGCTAAAAGGTGATGTTTTCACTCTGTATATTTTACTCTTCTGGTAGATATGTAGTAGCATCTCATTGTGATTTGAATTTGTATGTTTTTATTGCCTAGGTCAGCATCTTTCGTGTGTGTGTGTGTCTGTGTGTGTGTGTGTGTGTGTGTGTGTGTTGCTGTTGTAGTTTTCTGAACTGTTGAAACATCCTATCTATTTTGTGTCTAAGGAGCAGGTAAGATAGTGCTTATCTTCTTCAGTAATAAATAACCGATAAATGAATGAATGGTGTTGTTTGGTTATTAATATATACATTTTCATTTTGACAATGTGAACCTTGGTTATAATACAACTGAAATAAAACAGTTCAAATGCACTTCAGAAGTTTGTGCCAGAATGCACAGCTGTGATAAGCAAGACCAGTAGCTTTATGCTGTAGTGGGGAATACAGTCCAGTCCGCAGCTCTGTCTGAATTGTTCTTCTGAGCTTGGAACAGTTGCTGTCTGCTTCAAGGAGTTGTGCGCCTCACATGATGACTACATTCCCTATGACTGGAATGCCTTTGCTTGATTCTCATTTTGTCTAAAAACTGGAAGGATAATCTTTTTTTTTTTTTTTTTTTTTTTAAGAAAAAAAGTAGGGTTTCTCTATGTAGTCTTGGCTCTTCTGGAACCAGGCTGGCCTCAGACTCAGTAATTTTCCTGCCTCAGCCTCCAGGTGCTAGGATTAAAGGCATGCACTACCACTGCTCAACTGGAAAAACAATCTTAGTCTTGTTATTTTGAGCTGTTTCTCTGACAACCTTATCCATCATGAGTGAACTAGTTTCATCTATAAGAGTTTTGTTGACCCTATAGACTATAATTTATGGTTATAATCTAAAATTCTTTTCTATGACATATTTTTTGTAACATTTTAAAACTTTTCTTTTGTTCTATTAAGTATACAGGATTTCAAAGAAATAAAACACACAGATCCAGTCAATTATCTGTGGCTCAAACAACAGTAATTAAGCAATGTGTACATTGCATTTGAAAGGCAGTAGAGGGCATAAAAATGCACAGTAACATTTATTTATCCATAATATAAAGGACAGGTCTTCTTTCAGCTCAAGTACTTTCCTTCCTTCCTTCTTTCCTTCCTTTCTTTTTTAAAGATTTATTTATTTATTATATGTAAGTACACTGTAGCTGTCTTCAGACATACCAGAAGAAGGCGTTGGATCTCATTACGCATGGTTGTGAGCCACCATGTGGTTGCTGGGATTTGAACTCAGGACCTTTGAAAGAGCAGTCAGTGCTCTTACCCACTGAGCCATCTCTCCAGCCCTTTTTCTCTTTTTTTCTTAAAGTTCCTTATATTAATACATGTTCTCTGGCCGAATAGCTGACTCAGTGGTTCAGAGCATCGACTGCTCTTCCAGAGGTCCTGAGTTCAATTCCCAGCAACTATATGATGGCTCATAACCATCTGTAATGGAAGCCAATGCCCTCTTCTGGTGTGTCTGAAGAGAGTGTCAGTGTACTCATATAAATAAGTAAGTAAATAAATAAAATAAAAATAAATAAGTAAATCTTTTAAAAACCATATGTTTTCTCTTCTTTTTTTTTACTTTGTAGTTTATATATTTTGATGTTTTGGGTTGATTCTGGGGATTGAACTTAGTTTTAAACTGGCTAAGCTACATCTCAGCCTGTTTCTTATTTAGAATTCTTTTGTGCACAAAAACCGTCATAAAGACAAACACGCTGCACCTATGATCTCCCTCATGCATGGAATATACAATGTTGATTTCATCCTAGTTGACAGTAGAATGGTGGAATGGTACTTACCACGAGCAGGGGAGGAGGTTTGTCGCTAGATACAATGTCCTATTGAGGTAGAAACAAGAAACCGGATTGTTCCCACACAGAAGACTAACAGCTAATAGTTCAGAAGCTTGGAGAAAGGATTTTGAAAGTGTTTGCTGTATACAAATGATAGCTAACTTAATCATTGTACAGTATATACATATATTTTAACATTACATGATACACTCCTAATAGACTTAAAATGTAATTTTTTTCTGCTTTTATATAGCAGTTAAAGTTTAAAAATATAAACAGGGCTTGGACTTTGAAGGCTGGTTTTCCCGAGTCCCCTTCCCGTGACTGTCACGTGGAGGTGTAGCTTACAAGTGCTTAGCAGTCACTACACAGGCGGGCTGAGCTTTACTGAATTGGCTTCTTTTTGTTGTTTGGCTTTCTTTTTGTTGCTTTTATTTTTGTTTATTTGCTTTAGTAAATTACACTGGAGTTCTGAACAGGCTTACAAGTATAACCTCTAAAGAATGCTTTACAGTTCGACAGTTACTGCTGGATTCTCCATGTGGTTTCAGCTGTTTGTTCTCCCTGTGTCTGTAAGTGTCACTGGCACTGACTTAAATACAGAGCCTAAAAGCAGTTCTTTTATTTAGCCTTTTAGTATTGCATGTGATGAGGCCCACACCTTCTACTTCTTTGCTATTTTCTCTATATTGCGTTCTTCTTCCCCCATCCCCCCATCCCCCACCCCTGAGCCCCCGCAGAAGGAAATGGAAACATCCTTGCAGTGACCAAGGGCCTGCGGGCTGGATTCGCTGGATGCTGCTTTCTCACACCCAGCTTTGACTGCTCACCGCTCAGAGAAGCCCAGCTCTTGATGTGCTCTGTTTTATGTATTTCTTACAGGAGGAAGGCTCAACAAGGACCTGCGACATTTCCTCAACCAACGGTTCCAGAAGGGGTCTCCAGATCATGAGCTCCAGCAGACCATAAGGGACAACCTCTACCGCCATGCTGTGCCTTGTAAGTAGCCAGCCTTAGCTTCTTACTACTGGTGTGTGTGTGTGTGTGTGTGTGTGTGTGTGTGTGTGTGTGTGTGTGTGTGTATACACGTGCATGCATCTATCTGTAAATAGAAGACAAGAGCAAGGCTGAAGGTCCGGCATACTTGGCTGCGGCAGCACAATGTCATGGTATGACAGTGTGACTAGATTTCCTTTTGGCTCTGCTACTGTCTAGTTTTAAATGCTGGAGAAATAATCTACCTTTTGTGAGGCTCACTATCTGATCTGTAGAAAGACCAAGTCAGCCATGCTAGTTTCATGGAACTGTTGTAGAATATAAGTAGGATGAAATACTTGGCATGGTGAAGTCTCTAAAAATGAGGCCATTGTTGTCTCTAATGGAGTGGGCCAGGCAGAGACCCTGATACTGACTTGTGCAGAGGCAGGCCGCCGTGTCTTTAATGGCCCTCAGTGGAAGGAATACCGCACTATAGTCTCCTTTCTTGAGACTGGCTTAGAAATTCGTAAATCTGGATTGTGGGAAGAAAAGACTTTCAGTACAATCAAATTTGAACAAGCAAGATAGAGAACATCAGGCCTCTGAAAGGAAACCTTTGGGGTAAGGACAAGGGGGCAGTATCTTGGTCTGTGAGTGGATAAATTGACAGCTGCTTTAGAGTGGGCCATGCAACAGGCTGCTCTCACCTCTGCCTCTGTGGAAGACATCACGTTCATTTTATTTCATTCAGACCTCAAGAACAGATTGCACTGGTCTTGAGCTTTACTTTCTGCTCTCTGTCATTTGACCTGGCCAAGTTTGAAAGAGCTTCAGAGGTACCACTTTTTAAGACACTGCCTCCTAGAGGAAGAATACTTTAATGTCCACAAAGTCCTCCTGTTACTGTGATCTGCTGTCTAGAAATGGTTTGTTGTTTTTTTTGTTTTTCAAAATATAATCTCTTATAAGCAGTGCACTTGACTGCCAGTGGTTCCTGATACTACTGTAAAGTCACAAGTGGAACTAGCCAAAGGCATTCGATAGATTTGAGAACCTTAGTTTCTAGAATGATTCGCTGTTTCCACAGGCTCTGTGGAGATGAGGAGTACTGAAAGCAACTTGGGACAGCATTTTACAGTCGCCTCTTCACCATGTGGCCGCTGCATCTGGCAGAGAAGCAGGGGCCTGTCACTATGGTTTAGTGGCCCTCACTCATTTCAGCTTGTCAGTAATAAATTGAAAACTCTAATTTCAATAGTATCCTTGAATGATTCCATATGTATTTGTAGGTTAATTGTGAGTCCTAATTCTAATTCTGTGGATGGAATAAGAATTTTTCATCCCATTTTTATTGATGTAGTACCACATTTTGTGTGTGTGTGTGTGTGTGTGTGTGTGAGAGAGAGAGAGAGAGAGAGAGAGAGAGAGAGAGAGAGAGAGAGAGAGAGAGAGAGAGAGACATTGTGACTCCAGGTAAGAGGACAGAGGCTCTGTGGTCCAGCTTTGTCCATCTATGTCACACTGGTCCAAGTTATGCATACTTACTTATGAGAGCAGGGGCAGAGAGAGAATCATGGGGAGATTAACTCATTTGGAGTTCAGAGCATTTGGAGTTTCCACTCTTAAACCACTCAGGGCCATTTCTTAACTTTCCTGTGACGGCCTGTAACTTAGGGATGCTGGGTGAATACAATTTTGCAGAATTTAGTAATTGCAGACTCATGGTTGTTCTCCATGTAATTTTTCCCCTACTTAGATTCCAATTTAAGAAGTGGGGATAAAGCAAATGAGCACACCATTGCTTGACACATCTGTGGTGTTACCATGGTTACATTTTTGGCGAGCTTTCCCATTTATCCCCCCACCCCCACTGATCTCTTGGACCTCACTGTGAGCTAAATGGCTTGATTTTAAGTTTGCCACTATTTAGAAAGTAGGTCCAAAATGACCGTAGTCTTTTAAGAACAGTGGGAAAATCATGTTTGTTTTTGCTTGAAAAAATACTTAGTATTGATGTTCCATTTTTATGAAACTAGGAAATCAGGAATTTGGAAAGTTTAAATGATCTTTGGACCTAAAAAAAGAGGATATATAACAATTCAATGTACATATCCAATTATAAAATATCCAAATATAAAATATAAAAGTCTATTTCTATGGCTAGTGTGCTATGTGTGTGTATGTATGTGTGTATGTATATATATGCATGTTTGCCCTCATGCACATATGTGTAAATGGAAGCCAGAGGTCCATCTTTGATGTTATTCCTCAGGTACTGAAAACGTAAGCTGCACTGGGTCTTAGGGGTTACTATTTAGGCTAAACTGGCTGCCTTTAGAGCTGCAGGGATCCACAGGTCTCTACCTCCGCAGCGCTGGGATTACAAGCATGTGTGAACACATCTGCCTTTCCTCTTGGGGTACTGGAGGTGGGATTCAAGTCCTCATGCTTATCTAGCAAGCACTTTGCCTAGTTACCTCTCCTGCCCATGATGTGGTCTTTACCATGAGTTGGCTAGGATGATGTAAGATTTGTGGTAGGCTTGAAATACCTACTGTCCCTACACGTGTTTATTTTGACACTTTGGCGCCATGCCAGGCAAAGCAGAGGTCTTTGCTAGTGCCTTGTGTGAATGGCTGAGGAAGCCCTGGACTGGGAGAATCAATCCTCCCTGAGGTATAATAGGAAAAAAAGTTCCTGTGATCCATTGCCTTTCCAAACATCCATTGGCTGATATTTACCGACCTCTGCATGTGGAAGCGTGACCTCATGAGCAGGTGTTTGTCAGTGGGGGGTGAATTTCTGTTCTCCACATTGTAGGTCTGTATTGGTCATTGGAAGTGAAGAAATGAAGTTTCTCTAGTCCCAAGTCATCTTGGCATCTTCAGCACATGTGTTGCGATGGCTGTCACAGCTCAGAACTCAGTCCTATGCATACCAGCAGCACACGTGATAGTAGTCTGCTATGCCAATAATCAGGGGAACAGCTGGACTTAGCTTCCGCTCAGTCACACTTGTAAATACTGTGGTCCCTTCTCACCAACTGGTGTGGCGATTATTTTTAATCTTCAGCAGCTCCGTTGGGGTCTAGCTCATATACCATCCCCGTCACTACTTAATGCCTGCATCCCATTCTATTTGTGTTACAGCTATTGTTGTCCTTTTATTTTTCTCTTTATTCAAGAACTACAGTAGAAGGAAAAGGTCATCATGGGAGGAACTTCATTAGATTTAACAGGAAAATCACTCCCACTCCCACTCCCACTCCCTAGGACAAAAATGAATACAGACGAGAGAGCTGGATGCAGAAGGAGTGAGAAGTGTGAAGTGTGTGGAGGATTGCTCTGCCAGCTCTGCCACCTTGTGCGGGTTGCAGAAGCCCTCCAATGCTCTTCAAATGGAGGTAGTGGTCTGAGCTCAACTAGGGTCTCTGGAAGAGACCAAATTTGTAGGCATAACCAACTTTCTGACTTTGCAATACTTTTCCTCACACTTGAGAACCATGTCATCTAGGTGTGCGAATACACACACACACACACACACACACACACACACACGATATCTCATCATGTCCTAAGTTTACCATTTTGTCTTGTGCCTCATTTGTAGCTGTCCTGAGGCACATGCAGCCTGTTTCTCTGCCCCTGCCTAATGCTTTAGCCACACAAACTTCTTTCTGTCTCCAGCAGACATCAGCCTTCTTTTATGTGCACCTATGGCTTTCGCTTACCATGTCATTTTAATTTTAAGGCCAGCCTAGATGCCTCTTCTCCCATGAAGTCCTGCCTCATCTTCTCCACTGGGACAGGTGTCCTCCTCAGGGCTCTCAAAGCACCTCACCTTTTCCCATGTCCTGAGCCTGCTATGCTTCCTACTGTGTGTCCTTTTCAAATCTACTTTTGCTGAGCCACGTAGTATGTCTCCCTTAGGGACCCTGTAATCTTAGCTTGGTGCTTGGATGGTAAGATAACTGTTGAATGAATGAACAAAGGGAGAAATACAAAGGAACATTCATTATTTTCCTTGCTCTTTTTTTTTTTTTTTTTTTTTTTTTTTTTTTTTTTTTTTTTTTTTTTTTGGTTAGGCAGCCCGTATGAGCTGCTTTTGCATAGGCCTACAGGTTGCTCAGAAGTTTGATCCAGCCTCAGAGATGGCTGGTAAGAACTTCATTGCTAACTTGGCAGGTAATCCAAGCCCAGAGTAAAATCCTGAGTATGGAGCTATACAGCCCTTTGCAACAGCTCTTAATTATAGTCTCTATTGCTGTACCTCCCTCAATGATAGCCTTTCTGTTTTATGACTTCTTGTCTTCGATGATATGACAGCATCTAAGATTGTTGCTTTGGAGTGGCCACGTTCCTTGTGAGGATAAATGCCTTACCTGACAGGGCTTGTCATTTGCCGTGCTGCTGCTGTCAAAGTGAGATGCAAGATGCAGCTCATGGCTCATTCAGCAATGTCAGTTCTCTGGAATACTAAGCGCACCCCCCTTCTCCTCCCATGTCTTGTGGCTCTGCTTTCAGGAGCTCATTTTCCCACACAGGCAAATGTCTCCTGAAAGAGAGAAGGAGACGTGGAACCTATTTTATAGCTTGGTCTTTTGTTGGTCAAGGTTCTCCTTGATTCTGAGACCATTGTAACCTGCCTAAGAGGTATTGATTATTAACTTAAAGGAATTTACAAAGAGATTACATGTGTTCCATCTCCAAGACATTTTAAATCTGATCTGATAAACAGGTGACCCCGATCTTTATTTACAGAGGTGCCATATTCAGGTAGGTGGTTGACCATCCGCCCACTTTCCCCGCCTCATGTGTGGAGTCATGCATTACTTTAGGGACAATCGGAACCAATTAGTCTTCTCCTAAGTACCATTGTTTCCACCATGGCTTATCTAAAATCAACCCGTACTGCCGGGCTCTTTAACAGGTAGAGCTAATGATACAGTAGATCAGGAGCAAAGAAGCTGGCGCTGAATGTAGCTTGTCTTTGGAATGTGTGTCTGTGCTGAGGTTGTGTTTGATGTTAACGAAGTGGTTCCGATTGGAGTGTGCAGAGAGCTATGTAAGCATCTGAGGACTGTCAGGACTGTTATCTCTAATCAAAGTGCTGCCTAAAATTAAAAGGGTTCTTTAGCTCTTTGCAAAGCCTAACCTGACTTATAACATTGATAGTCACCTAGTTTTGTGACTCTTACTTTGTCTCAGATACTCTCCTGTGATTTGTATAGATGGTCTACCCTGCCATATAGGCTCTCATGGGCTTGAAGTATAGACAAACATATATGCTCTCATTCCCCCCCCTCTCTCTCCCTCCCTCCCTCCCTCCCTCTTCCCCCCTCCCTCCCTCCTTCCCTTTCTCCGTCCATCCCTCCCCCCCCTCTTCTCATGTAGGCAGCATGCATACGTGCAGGACTAGGGGGTGGATACATCTGTATACTTTCGTTTGTGTACCAGAAGTTGACCTTGAGTGCTGTTCCTCAAAGCTATCTACCTTGTTACCTTGTTTTGTGAGATAGGGCTATTTGAGGAAGACCTGGGTCTCAAGTTCATCTAGGTTTGCTATCCAGTAAGCCCCAGGGATCCCCCTATCTCTGCCTTCTTAGCATTGGGATTACACTCCTGGTTTTCAAAATTTGTTTTATTTTATTTTTAAATTCACATCTATCTTCCTGTGTCAGATTTCAGCGATCTGGTGATCTGGTAGGCATACAGCACCACACCTTGAACATTTTTTTAACAGTTATTTTTATTTTTTGTCTATGAGTGTTCACCTACATACATGTATGTTTGATGCCCGCAGAGGCCAGAAGAAGGTATTGGATTCCTTAGAAGTGGAATTATATTGTATGTGATTTACCATGTGAATGCTGTGAATTGAATCGTGGTCCTCTCTCTCCAAGAGCAGCAAGTGTTCTTGACCACTGAGCCATCACAATAGCTTCTATTTTGTTTTTATATTGAATTATTTGTATGCAGGTTAAAGGCATTTGCAAACTGGCCAGCTTGCCTGTTCCAGTCATGTCTTCTGCAAGAGCAGGATGCATTGTGAGTGGTGAGTCATCTCTCCACTCTGATTTTTATATGGGTGCTAGTGGTCTGAGCCCGGACCTCTGTGCTTGGACAGTGAGCCCTTTACTGACTGGTCCTCCTTCCTAGCCTCCATTTCGTTTTTTTAACCTTCTCTTATTTATTTCACCATAGGAGTTTGTTGCCTGCAGTGTGGTGAGAATTTGTTTTCATCCCTTCTCACCTCTTCACTGTACCTTCTACATGCAGCAGCCACATTTCCCGATATGTCCTTGGCTCTTGTAGTCTGTTTCCAGCCTGCTTACCTATCCCTGTATGGTGCAGTATGTATACCCTGTCTTCCTTTTTTCATGAAAACTTTGTTCTACATTAAAGAATTCCTTGAAGAATTTGAGATTTAGAACAAATATGAAAGATTCCTTCGGTGGCATAGGATTTCCCATCCCACATGCTGTGTGTATGTAGCTTGCATTCTGAAATGTGGTAATGCAGTGGAATGGAGTGGTTAAACAATAAAAGCGACTCCTGAGTGGTGATGAGCTCTCACCCCTTGGACTGTGTTACACGTTTTCTCATGCTCGGCTCAGTGCTAATTGTCGTCAGCACTAGTTGCTCAGGCCTGGGCTTTTCCTCTTTGCAGTTTCAGTTGTCACATATAAATTAAGGTAGAACAGTCACACAGTGGTCCAGGTAAGAAGTTCTGAACTAAACTTGAAAAACGTGGATTAGGGAAAAAAAAATGTTTCTTGCATGACTATAATTGGAATTAGAGTGGGATCAGAGTAGATGAGGTGGCTCACTTAGTAAGATGGTGCCCAGCATTCAGAGAGCAAGTACCATGCTCTGGCCTCACTACTGCTCACAATCCCACATGGTGATGCCCATAATCCCAGCACATAGGAAGTTTGAGACCAGCCAGGCTTTCATGAGACCCTGCCATCCCCCACAGAAAAGTCTGGCATCATATGACTCTTAAGACCTTTTTCGTCTGATGGCAAGCAGAAAGAGACACACAGGCAGGCAGTCCTTTGCTGTGCTGGACCATCATTCACTCCATGCCTGTTTGCTTCTTGTCAGCAGAGGATTGAGTTCCAGTGAGTCATGAGAATAACAGGCACCTTCCCCTAGGCTCTGCCTGCTTCTGGGAATCACCTGGTCACTGTGGCTTCATACTGTGAAGCTTGATAGGTCCAGAGCCCCGAAGAGATACTGACTTCAGGATCTGCCCAGGCACAGGGTGACTCATCTTATTTCACTGTAATTTATTGACAAGCAGAGTGCTAGCAAGACTCCAAAGCTATTTCATGCAATGAACATTTTTTAGTAATAAACCTGACATTGGTTACAGGAATTGTTTGTTCTGGGCTGTGATGGTGATTTTTAATGATGCTCTGAAACATGTATACATAAACACATTATGCACACAATGTTTTTACTTATTTACTTCTTTTTCTCATCTTATATATTCTAATGGATTTTCTTCTTGAAATTCATCAAGACTGATTTCCATTTTAACCCTTAAGAACTACTCTGAAGATCAGGTGTTGCAGGCAGCGCACACCTTTAATGATGGCACTCCAGGAAGAGGCAGTTGGATCTCTGAGTTTCAGGCCAGCTTGGTCTTACGTAGCAACTTTCAGGTCAGCTAGAGTGACAAAGTGAGACTGTCTCAAAATTTAAAAACAAAAACAAACAAACAAACAAAAAAAAACCAAGAAAACACGTCTACTCTGAAAGTCTAAATTCTACATTTGATTGGCAGCTGTCATTTATCCCTTGGTTCCAGTGGAGTCTGAGGACCATACAAACTGTTGTTACCCTATTCTGCTGACAGTGGAGATGGTAGGAATGGCTGTCTTTACCTATGACATATAAAGGGAGGTCTGCTGCCATGCTTTAGAACTGAAAATTTACTAATGCAAAGAAAGAAACAAATGGAGCTTACTGAGTACAGCTGGTATGTCAGGAATTCCACAAAAACTCTTTGTCTACCCTATTGCCTTTAATCCTCTTTTTTCACTTTGTTTTTTCTTTTGGACAGAGTCTAACTATATAGTCCTGGCTGGCCTGAAACTCAGAGAATCTCTCCGTCCGTCCGTCTGTCTGTCTGTCTGTGGGGGGGTGGGGGTGGTTTCTTTAGCAGCTGGTATGGTAACGTACAGAAGAGCATCACCACAAAGGTGTGTCTGACCTCAAACCACCTTTCAGATTCCACTCTGCTCTGCTAGTGGCCCTTACTGCCTCTTTTTTTAATCACCCTCACAAGGTGATCTGGCTTTGAAGGACCTGAAAGGCCAGCAGCTCTTCCAGTTTTATTGTGCTGTATGGGGCCATACCACTCTATCTTCCCTTGATATGTGTCAAGTATGTCCAATCCATGACTCGTGTGCCCCAGGATAGCTGTGAATGTCCCAGCCTGACACAAAATCATAAACTTATATCCTGAAATGGCTTTCCTTTTGTAATTCAGTTGCACTTAAGTGCGAACTTTGTAGAAAATAATGTTGGGTTACAATGAGAGAACTTTACATGGGCCTTTACATGGGCCTGGAACCTTCTATCTGAAGGTTTTCCATTGAGGTCTGTCCTGCTCCTTACTGACATGAATTTCCAAATTTACCATTACTGCTTGTTTAAAGTTCTCTTTAGACTTTAGCTGGGAATACAAAGGAAAAAGTTATCACTCACAACTAGAGGCATCAATATCCGAATCTGTCAAGAGTTTGGTCCAGCCGGGTAGTCGTGGCGCACGCCTTTAATCCCAGCACTTTGGGAGGCAGAGGCAGGCAGATTTCTGAGTTCGAGGCCAGCCTGGTCTACAGTGTGAGTTTCAGGACAGCCAAGGCTACACAGAGAAACCCTGTCTTGAAAAAAACCAAAAAAAAAAAAAAAAAAAAAAAGTTTGGTCCTGCAACAAAGAAGCAGATGAGAGGCAGCCACTCTCCTTTGTTTCAAGCTTAGGATGAGATGTACAGTTTGTTATTTGATGTATTCTTAGTGCAGATAGCAAGAGAGCAGGAGGCAACTTCAGTCAGTGGTCTCTACTGGCACCCAATTTATTAATGATTGAACCCAAACACAAGTCCTGTTTGCTTGTTGGGTTGGTTGGTTTTTCAAGGCAGAGTTTCTCTGCATGGCCCTGGTTGTCTTAGCACTTACTATGGAGACCAGCCTTGAACTCCTGAGCTCTGCCTGTCTCTTCCTCCTGAGTGCTGAGATTGAAGGTGTGCATCACCATGCCTGGCCCCAAACCCAGGTTTAACCACTATTCGAGTCCAGCCTCTGCTCCTGCTGCCCTGCCTGCCATCGCCTTAGAGATCATGTTTAAAATTTATGTACTGAATCTTAAAGCATCTTCTCTTAATATCATATGGATTAGTCCTTGGCTGAGTCTGGGATGCTAATATATCTATTTGGCAGCCATGTTAATTTCTTTAATTGCTTTATAATTTTAGCTGGTATTTCCTATCAAGATTTGTTGCAATTAAAAAGCAATTTTTTGAGCATTTCCATTGTGTCCTTGCCACCTATTATGTAAGAGAAGTTTCTACTATTTTTTCCTTTTTTTTAAAAAAAAATATATTTAAGTCCAGAGAATAAAATACAATGTATTTCAAAAATTCTCCTTATATCAAGTATGTTCAGTAAAAATAAGTGCAAATAGGGCTGGGGGTGTGGCTCAGTTGGTTGAGTGCTCACTTTACATTCATGAGACACACCCCCGCCCAACTCCACCTTCTTGGGTTTGATCCCTAGCACTACATAAAACTGGGCATGGTGATTATATTAGTCAGGGACCTCTAGAGGATCAAATTAATATAATATTAATATATATTACATTTGTATACTTATACAAATATACATACACATGTATCCATGTATTTATACATATATATATTACATGTAAGCATATCTGTCTATCTATTTTTATAGATATGGATATATGTTCAGCAGTGGCTCTTTGTACTCTGGAGAGGCTGACAGTCTAGAGCTGCTCCGTTCATAGGGTGGATGACCCACCCGTCTGAATCTGATGCTCAACTGGGAAGCTAAGAAGGCTGGATTCTGATGTCAGTGAAGGCTGGTGCCAGCAGCAGCAGCAATGGCATAGATACACTTAGCAGCATGGAGCCCAGGGAGCTCTGCTCTTCTCTCAACCCTCTTTCTAGCTGACCTTCCCAGACCTCCTCAGAGGCTGGACTTTTGGTTGATCCTAAATCCGTTGAAGTTGACACCCGAGATTGACCATAATGGTGTGCCCTCTGTGGCTAGCACTTAGTAGAGGTAGGAGGATCAGAAGTCAAAGGCCATTCCCAGATATGTAAGGAGATTGAGGCTCTCCTGGACCGCATGAGACCCTGTGTACAAAACAAAACAAACCAAGTAAGGGCACATTTACTCTTGTCATTGGATTGTCTTACTAAAGGCCATGATGAAATAGAGGGGGTTGAGAGATGACTTGAGGGTTGATAACACTTTCTGCTCTTACAGAGGGCATGGATTTGGTTCCCATACTTAGATCAGGCAAGCTATAATGGCCTACAACATCTGATACTCTCTTCTGGACTTTGTGGGCCTCTGCATTTTCATGGTGTATACACACACACACACACACACACACACACACACACACACACACACACACATATATAAGATAAAATTTAAAATAGACCATGATAAATGTCAGGGCTTCTTAAATATCTTTAATCCACAACCCTATTTGCCTGAAAATTTTTTACATGATACCAGGTATATAAATATATAAAATGTGTGTATAAATATTTGCTGAGAAGAATTCATAAAGCAACTTTTTTTTTTTTGTGGGGTGTAGGTTAAGACACAGTTTCTCAGTGTAACAGCTTTAGCTGTCCAGGAACTCACTCTGTAGACCAGACTGGTCTCAAACTCACAGTGATTTGCCTGCCCTTGTCTCCCAAGTGCTGGGATTAAAGGAGTGTACCATCACTGCCCGGCTAAAGCAGTTATTTTGAAGAACTATTTGATATAACTATGTATGTGTGTGTATGTGTATATGTGTGTGTATGTGTGTGTGTGTAGTTTACCAAATAGTTTACTCTTGGTTTACTAAAGATACAAACAAATTTGCCTAAACATGATGGATATGCTTAAACATAATGGTTTAAGTGTTGTCTGAGTATTCGACAGTGTGGGTCATAGAGCTCTTCAGTATCTTTGAGAATTGATCCGTAGCTTGGCGTTATGGTGGCGAGTCCCGGAATGCTGCTTCACACAAGTGCATTGCACCAAGCAGCAGAAGCCATTCTGCTGCCATTTACAGCCATTTCAGAAAGTTTTGAAACTCAGAGCTTATTGCAAACTAAAATTCACTGAACCATTTTTTTAATGAAATTCAAGTCAGCAGCTCAGACCATAATTTTAAAAATCAAACAATTTAATACAATATCATCCAAAGATAAGCCAATTTGATAACATGCTGAGGAATGACAGTAAGGAAAATTTTAAAGGCTTTTTGTTTTATATAGCTAAGTTATGTTCCTATAAGAGCAGAGAGCTTCACATGAACAGAAGAAGTGCTGTAATTTATAACCTACAGCATATCATAGCTGCGCCTAGATCCTGTAGACAGTGTTGTTCATGTTCCATAGGGACAGCGTGCTCAGTGCAAAGTCACTTGTGTGTTCAGGACAAGAAAGTAAAGTCAAATTGAAAAGTGTGAGAACACTGAGACAGACAGACCTCAGCCTCATTAGATGCCAGAGTCTAACTGTTGGTCATTGCATGTTCAGAATCCTTTTACTATTGTCAAACATTTGATATCCTCCACATTCAGTTATAGGACCCTTTATGGATTTCAATACCCAGTTTCAGAAACTGCTGAGCTGGCAAGATGGTTCAGCAAATGAACGCCCTTGTAAGGAAAGCCTGGTGCCTGCGTTCAATTCCCGAGTGCAATATTGGAAGGAAAAACTTCTCAAAGTTTTTCTTTGACCTCTTCATGCACAGCATGGCACATGATTGTCAGCACTCAAATACAGTGTGCACTCACTCACACACACACACACACACTATATACACAAACACACACACACACAGACTCTGAGGTGAAAATAAATGGCTCAATGTGATTTTATTAAATTTAGACTAGAAAATGTCTAATTATTCCATCTCAATTATAATATGAATGAAATTGTCATATTAATGAATGGCATACAGCATCTAAAATTAGGCAGTTAAGTTGTGAAGGTAGCAGGGTAACACCATAAATGAACCCTCTAGTAATCTTCAGGAAGGGTCCTCCCTCCATATACGATTAACTGGTTACCACTTCAGTCTGGAAACATGCACTGAAGTATACGGCCAGGATGAATATACAACTAATGCCAGTTCTTTTTAAGATATCAAAAGCAACTTAACATATATTGCCTGTGCAGAAAAGTAGAGAGAGAGAATGACATACTAGTAGGGAGAAAAGTTAACAGTGGGTGAGGCTGGGACAGGGCATGTGATTGACTTTGTATAACTTTTATCCTTTTGATTTCTTTTTTTTATTAGATATTTTCTTTATTTACATGTCATATGATATCTCCTTTCCAGGTTTCACCTCTGAAAAAAAATAAAATAAAATAAAGCCCTGTTTCCCTTCCCCTTCCCCCTGTTCAACAACCCACCTTCTCCCACTTCGTGGCCCTAGCATTCATTCCCCTACACTGGGGCATAGAACCTTCACAGGACCTAGGGCCTCTCCTCCCATTCATGACCGACTAGGCCATCCTCTGCTATAAGTATGCTGCTGGAGCCATGAGTCCCACCATGTGTACTCTTTGGTTCGTGGTTTAGTTCCTGGGAGCTCTGAGGGTACTAGTTAGTTCACATTGTTGTTCCTCCTAAGGGGCTACAAACCCTTCAGCTCCTTGGATCCTTTCTCTAGGTCCTTCACTGGGGACCCTGTGCTCAGTCCAATGGATGGCTGTGAACCTCTACTTCTATATTAGTGGAGTACTGTCAGAGCCTCTCAGGAGACAGCTATATCAGGCTTCTGTCATCCAGCACTTGCTGCCATCCACAATAGTGTCTGGATTTGATGATTGAATATGGGAAGGATTCCCAGGTAGAGCAGTCTCTGGCTTGTCCTTCCTTCAGTCTCTGCTCCATAGTTAGTCTCTGCAACTCCTTCCATGGATATTTTATTCCCCCTTTTAAGAAGGAATGAAGTATCCACACTTTGGTCTTCCTTCTTCTTGAGTTTCTTGTGGTTTGTGGTTTGTACTTTGTGTATTCTGATCTGCTGGGCTAACATCCACTTATGTATGTGCTTCATCTGTGGATCACTCTTCCCGTATTTACATCAGTGCCTTTAGCCTAGAGCTGAGATTTGCTGTGCACCTCAATGGATCATGAAGTAGAGACTTTCCTGAGAGATGCGCATAGGGTGAAAACAGAAATCTCTTGTGGAATAGCAAGTTCATGAGAACTTGCTTTAGTTACAGCGTGTCATGCCATTATTGCAGAGCTCTTTGAAGTTAGGTACTTCCATTATACTGGTACTGTGTTATAGGTCAGAAAATGAAGCTGATAAAGTTGACTTTCTTAATGCATGAAATAAAGCACTCAAGTCCCATTCAAAACTCTTAGCGTTTTTAATTAGAATATGAGTATATAATTGCATGTATTCTTATCTAGCAAATAAGTTAGGAATAATCATTCCTAGTAAATTCTAAGGATTTGCTAATGGAATTCTAGACCAATATGAAAATATTGATAGGCCAGGTATTGGTAACGCATGCCTTTAATCCCAGCACTTGGGAGGCAGAGGCAGGCAGATTTCTGAGTTTGAAGCCAGCCTGGTCTACAGAGTGAGTTCCAGGACAGCCAGGGCTACACAGAGAAACCCTGTCTCAAAACAAAATACAAAAGTATTCATAGAATGGTAATTATTTACAAGCATATGCTGAATGCTTCCTTTGCCAGGTTTTATCTACTGTAGTGTGGTCATCTCATGATGGTCATATAACGGTGCTGTTCTCGTTAAATGTCAAATAAGTGTTCAAAATCTCATTCCCTCTAAGTCATGGATCTGTACTGTGTTACTCCATGAGATTTACTCTTAATCAGTGGATCATAGTGCCTAGAGAGAGATTTTTTTTTTAAAAGAAAAAAGAATTAGTAATTAAGTATAACTGTCTTTTGGTAGGCTTGTATTTTATAATTCTCTGTTAATTAGGTAGTAGTCTTCGAATCCCATCAAAGGCACCACCACGTTGTTCAAATACAAGGGTACTCTTCAGTAATCTGTGAATGGTGCTCTTAAATGACTGTATAGCCTTAAGCAATAGTCCAGTTCTAACAGTGAACTCTCTGCTAGATACACAGTTTGAGAGGCAGTGGCCTAATACTGCTACTCATTTTGAAAGTACGTGTCCCGAAGATGCTTTCTAAATATTATGACACAGTATGATATCCGGGTGATATGTGCTATAGATTTACAAGAAACCCCATCTAAAACAGTTCTTCGTTCTTTTTCTTCTTAATCCATTCTTTGCAGTTCCAAATTTAAACATGATTTTGGTTCTGAACCTGGGACACTTCCAAGTCTGTGGCTCCCACAGTGTGGCAAGCAGGGGAGCAAACACAGAGACTGGGTCAGCTAGGTTATCAGACTCAAGGCTGACGTCACTCCAAACAGAGGAAGACCTTGCTTCAGTCTTGATCTAGATTACCTTCTCCACACTGTGAGATTAGTGGGGTTACTGTTGGAGCGTGTGGGGACCATTCTTTCCTGATTTTTTTAGCCATTTGAAGTCCACCAATGGTTTTTCCAAATACCACCTGTTTTCCACCGAGTCAGTCACACTTAGAACATATGATAAAACAAGCAAACAAACAAACAAACAAACAAACAAACAAAAGCCTGGCAGCCATTAGTCCCGGACTTCCTTTGCTGCTTGTCTGATACCATGTGCATAGCTTCAGTTGCATGCTTCTGCATCTTTGAGCTTAGTCACTCTGCCATGCTTTCTCTGTGGTGATGGACTAAAAACCCAGAAACTGGAAGCCAAAGGGAATTTGTCCTTTGTCTCCTTCAGATATTTTAACCACAGTAGTACAAATGTAATTAAAGAACTACCAGGATTGACCCTTAATGAGTCATGACTATCTACCCTGATTTCTCAATTAGAATATGTATTTATCCAGCCTGTATCTATTTATTCATTTCTCAGCCTCTGGGGAAATTTTCCACTGAACAGCAGTACCCAGCAGTGTGTTGGGTGCTCAACATTAGAAATAAGCTGGGTAAATTTTCTGCTTTCAGGGACTTTGCTGTGTAGTAAGGAAGACAAAAAGAGTGCAGGAGATAGCTGCCATAAGCCCCGTGGGTCAGTGTGATGTGGGATTCTACATAACTAACAAAAGAAATGCAAGGGCAAGCAGTGGAGGAGCCAGGAACTGTCTACCCTGTGACTGTGAGCTAATAGACCCCCATTAATGCCTTGCATCATCATATTGTCTCTAGGTTTATGTGAAGAGGACATTAAAGCCTTGTGGAGTGGTGCATGCATTTAATACCAGCACTTTGGGAGGCAAAGGCAGGCAGGATCTCTGATTTCTTGGCCAGCCTAGACTATGCACTAATTTCCAAGACAGCCAGGTCAATATAGACCCTGTTACAAAAAAAAAAAAAAAGAAATTTGAAGTCCATGAGAGTAGGAGACTTTAGACAGATGACCTTGGCCCTACCTGTCCTAGCTGTCCCACGATAGCAATGGCATTCTTCACAGCTGCAGGCTCAGCTTTGGTTGCTTTTTAAATGAAGAAGCCCATGAGGGTAGCCAACAGATTTCCAAAGACATGAGCAAGTCATCTCTGACAGTCTCAGACCTTTCTCAGGGCTTTGCCTTTGAAGCCCCCTGCTCTTTATTTTCAAGCCATCTTCTCTGCATTTGACTTAGGTGGAGTTGAGATTTTCTGCCCCTTCCTCCCTGTTTAGAAGTGGGCCAATCTGTTGTCTTAGGAGTTTTGTTTGAAAAGTGAGACAAGTTTTTGTTAGACTGGAAATGAATTCATTTTCAAGGTCACTCACTGGTACCCTTTGGGGGATTTACTCCTCTGGTTTCTGTATGTAAATGTGTTTGATGTTAGGGACAGGGCCATTAAGACCTATACAGCATATGGGAGCTGCAGCTTTTGTGTTCTTCGTTTTGTCGACTGATTTTAAGGATATATATGTCTTGTTTTCGTCTCTAATTGGTTTTCCATAGCTTCAGCTTTGCTTAATTAGGATTTGTGAGAAAAACACCACATCTGTTTCAGCCAAGTTTTGCAAGAAAACTTTGCTTGAGTGGTAGATGAAATGTTCTTCAGGTGTGTGGTATTTCTTAAAATGAGGCGCCCTGTGAGGAGGAGTGTTGGGTTGGCTGCTGACACAGTGTGTGCCACATCAGTGTGAGCTTGAAGCTTGAGCTCAGATTTCAGCATCCTCATGAACAGTCAAGTGTGTGGCTCTTTCCTGCTGTGCTAGTGCTGGGGATGTGGAGCCAAGAGGATCCCTACAGCTCTCTGGCCACATAGTCTTCTCAATCAGTGTGCTCATGATTCAGTCAGAGATGTGTGGGGCCAAGAAGTAAAGTAGAGAGCAGTAGAGGAAGTTACTTGATACTGATCTCTGACCTACACACACACACACACTTACTCACTCACTGGCAGACTGAAATTCTCTCAGATTTCTGGCAGTAGAACTCATAGTGACCCTAGCCACTTGGTGATAGCTTGTCTTGAGAACTATGGCTGTGGTGGGCCTTTGCTGGCTGGCCACAATAACGACCAAACACGAGACTTCTTCTCTCAACGGTTTATTCAGGAAATTTTCTTCTTGTGTTAACAGCTCTTTTAGGTTTCTAAGTATTACACAGCTCTTTTAAGTATTACGCCTCTTGGCGTCACCGCCTCCTCCCGCCTCCCAGAGCGCTTCTAGGTGCTGCGGCTCTTCCTGCTTCTGCAGAATGGGCTGCAGGCGGTGGGCTGCGGGCGGTGGGCCGCTGCTCTTGCCGCTGCTCTTGCTTCGGGAATGGCGTGGCGTGAATGGCCCTGACTGCCTGGAGAGCGCCCCTTATATACTCGTGTCCAAGCCCTCGTGGTTCTACTGGATTGGTTCTCTGGCAGTCACCTCATTAGCATACACCTGCTTGGGAGGGGCTTGGTAGCAAGCACCTGCTCAGGTTTGGTACATGATTGGTTAGCATACACCCGCTCGGGAGACACCTAATTTGCATGAGCCCACTCGGGAGGGGCACCTGCATGAGCCGGCTGCCTACATATGGCCCTGAGGTTTCATTGAGAGTTTTGTTTACTTCTCAGTTCTAATCCACCCAAAGGATAACTTAAGAATAGACACCTAACATTATTCCTTGTACATTTTGCTAGAATTTCACACCTGTACAAATTCACACCGCCCAAGGATTCTGCAGGGGCAGTCTGTGCCTTCCTTCCTTCCTTCCTGGGACACAGTAGAGTGCATCATTCACAAGCAGAAGTGGATAGGAGGGAGAAGACTGCTCAATCAATAAAGCAGTGCACC
The DNA here is from genome assembly GCF_008632895.1 of Mastomys coucha. Classification (NCBI taxonomy): domain Eukaryota; kingdom Metazoa; phylum Chordata; class Mammalia; order Rodentia; family Muridae; genus Mastomys; species Mastomys coucha. Next base: position 87,685,006 of record NW_022196903.1, on the reverse strand, counting down.
TCAATCCGGTCCCCACCACCCACATAAAAAAGGTTGGGCATACCAAGCAAACAGGAATATCCGTGGGGTTTGCTGGACAGCCACCTAGTGTCACCTTACTTGGGGAGTTCCAGGACAGTGAGAGAACTTGTTTTAGAAAAGAAGGTGTACACTGCCTGAGGAATGACACCCAAGGTTGACCACTGTCCTGTACTTCCATATCAGTAACTCTCAACCTCTGAGACAAATGGCTGAGTTGCCTGTTAAACATTTCAGAGCGAACCTGGCCCAAGGTTCTCCTAGAATCCCCCAGTCCCTACCTGTTACAGGGTCCTCCTAGCTGGCATACTCCACTCTCTACCTTAAACTTTTCCAGCCCAGGGGCTGGGCTGCCTTTCTCTATAAAGTTGTGGTTACCTGGTCCTTTAAGTCTCTCTTTTGGGCCTCCTGACTGTGCACCTGGTTCCCCTCTCCCTTCCCCTCCCCCTCTGCTCACAGGGCTCAGGGTCATGACCACTGTGGAGTTTCCCAGATAGGTCTGCCTTTGGCTATTCTCTTCCTCTTAGCTACCATAACCCCTCCCCTCCACCACACCTAAGAGCAGCCATATCCTTTGCTTGCTTGTTTTTTTTTTTTTCAAACACACACAAGCACGTATGTGTACCTGCTTATTTGTGCACACATACCTATGTCATTGGTTCCAGATAAAAGCATCTATTCACACTGCACAGGCCCCTTATAGCTCTGCCTGGGAGTGCTTCCTTTCCTTCTCAGTAGTGTCTGTGATGCTGATGCTGGCCTTAGAAACACACCTTTTCCTTGAGCTTTCTATAACCATGTAATATATATATGTGGCATTCTTCCCCCCCTCGTGTATGTGTGGAGTGTGTGTGGGTATGTGTGTATGCTGCCTTGTATGCTTATGTGTATTGATTCTTTTCTCCCCCATGTATTATAGGGACTGACTTAGGTCTTCAGGCTCCCAGGCATGTGTCTTGACTCTGCTAAAGCATCTAGCCAGCCCTAGTTCTGTCATCTTCTACTGATATGTTCTATTGAAATGCATCCATGTGTTTGAATGTAACAGTAGTCTCATTTTTCCCCACAGGATAGTTTTTCATTGTATGGATAGACTACAATCCTTCCTGTTGGTTTCACTGGGCTCCAGCTTTTAATTCTTCCTGTATGTGTTTTTTTTTTTTTTTTTCCAAGACAGGGTTTCTCTGTGTAGCCCTGGCTGTCCTGGAACTCACTCTGTAGACCAGGCTGGCCTCAAACTCAGAAATACACCTGCCTCTGCCTCCCAAGTGCTGGGATTAAAGGCGTGTGCCATCACTGCCCGGCTCCTTGTGTGTGTTCTTATGTAATTGGACACGTCTGCACAATACAATACCTAGAGGAGAATTACGGGTCAAAGTGAAGACATAAATCCAGTTGTAGAACTTGCCAAAATACTTCAAGAGTGGCTATAGCTTTTACTGTGCATCTACACTGAGTTCAGGTCACACCTCATTATCAGAATCATTATACATTGCTAGTTTCATGAAAGAAATATTTTTTTGTCATCTTGATGGGTATATAGCAGTGTCTCTTTGTGACGCTTGCATTCTTGCTGATATAAAATGATATCGAGCATCATGTCTTGTTTGTTTCTATTTTTCTTTTAGATTATCTTTTCCATAAAGTTGTAGCAGGGGTTCAATTTTAAATTTTGTCTTTGAGTTTGGACAGGCAGTATGTATAGTGAGTTCAGAGACAGCCTTAGCAATAGAGCCCAGTGGGGTGAGAATAAGACCACTACTGCAGTTGTTGAGGTAAATTCGAAGCAAGTTTTAATAAATACAGGCCAAGACAATGGATACTGGCCAGTCCATACCCAGAATCCTCAGAGAATGGCCCCAAATATATTAGTCAGGTACTTACTAAGGCAACCCCCACAAGCTATCTACTTCCTACCTCAATCCAATTGGGGCAAGTATGTCTTGATCTACTTTCTGTTATGAATCTCCCGCCTACATGCGCAAGAACATTCTGTGCAGTTGAGATACAGTTGAGGCTTGTTATCATACATCATCAGTGATTCTCAACCTGTAGGTCATTACCCCCATGAGGTGAAGTTTAATAAATCTTTCACACGGGTTGCCTAAGACTATTGGAAACCACAGATATTTACATTATGGTTCATAACTAGCAAAATGAAGTAGCAATGAAAATAATTTTATAGTTGGGAGTCACCACAATATGAGAAACTGTATTAAAGGACTACAGCATTAGGAAGGTTGAGAACCACTGTCTTATATGAGCAACTGCCCGGAGCGTTTCTAGAAGTTATATGTCCTTGGGCAAGTAGGGCTTGCAGGTTAGAAACATTTTGGTTTTATAGATCTCTTAAGCACAGTAATTTAAACTTCAACCGTAACTTTAGCCATCACAAGTCCTGTGTTAAAAGAAAAAAAATAGCATTAAATAGTAGACCAAAAATCAAGTATTAAAAAAACTCACTTGGGCCTGGGGAAGAGGCTCGTTGGATAAAGAGCTTGCCTTTTAAGCATAGAATTTGAGTTTGATCTCCAGAACCCACGTAAAAATATCTGGATGAGCCGGGCAGTGGTGGCGCAAGCCTTTAATCCCAGCACTTGGGAGGCAGAGGCAGGTGGATTTCTGAGTTCGAGACCAGCCTGGTCTACAGAGTGAGTTCCAGGACAGCCAGGGCTACACAGAGAAACCCTGTCTCGAAAAACCAAATGTGTGTGTGTGTGTGTGTGTGTGTGTGTGTGTGTGTGTATGTATCTGGATGTATCTGGATGTGGTAGTTTAGATTTGTGATCTCAGTGAATCAGAGACAGGGTTGGCCTAGTCTGTTTAGTGAGTTTCAGATTCAGTGAGTGACTTTGCCTCATTAAAAACAAGATAGATGGCACTTGAAGGATGGCACAGCTTGAGGTTGCCTTCTCCCTCTACAAGCTTGCTTGTACATTCATACATAGGAATGCGTCTGTATATACACACACACTTAAAGAAAACCTTACAGAATGGGTCCAGTTCTACCTGCGTTCTAGGTGGGCCACAGGAAGAGTGACATGGCAAGTGTAACACAATCACCAAGCACCAAGCAGTGAGCACTGCATTCCAGGCCTGGAAGAAGGCACCGGAGAATAATGTCTAAATTAAGAAAATCTATTCGTGGATCTGGGGTCAGATTCATTAAGACATTGTAACTGTTTTTCCCTTTCTCTTTGTGTGAGCCCTCACCTACCTGCCTCCTATTCTTTTGTAGTACAAAAAGAGAATGGTCACATGCATAATACATATGGGGCTAAAGTAACTGCATTGTTACAAAGGCACACTGGAGGTCATATCAGTTCTCCAAAGAAATTTGTCTATGCAAGGGAGACAGATGAGGAGTAAAAGTGAGCTTCTAAGAAGGCACTAAGATAAAGTGTAAATGTACCACTCAATTAGGGACATGTCCCTGTCCTGGTGAGGAGCCTGCCTGGGCTTTGTCTTTCAGTCCTTCTTCCTCCTTTGTTACTTACCTCCTCAGAGACTCAGGTTGTTCATTTGTGAGGCTTTGCTCAGTGCTGAGCCTCCAGTCAGGAAGCACGCTATTGCTATCGGGAGTGGCTGTGATGTGATGGGTGATGCTCCTGGGAGGGTGCTGGTGCCGATGCAGATGATGAAGGTGCCCCTGGCTCAGAGGGATCTCGCCTGCCTTTGCCATCACTAAGCTCAGTGAGAACAGTCTCAGGGCAGAGGCCTTAGCAGTTCCAGGGAGCAGTGTGAGGTGTAGCAGGAAGGGCAGTGTTCCTAGTACTCCTTCAAATATCAGACTCAGGGGTTGGGCCAGCCATGACATCCCTGGTGATTTATATGAGTTTTGTTGTTATGCTTGGTATGTGTATTTGGAAGTGTATGTTAACCAGGGTGTGGCGATACATGCCTTTAATCTCAGTTCTCAAGGAAGAAGCAGAAGGATCTCTTAGGTTCTCTGCCAGCCTGGCCCATAGAGTGCATTTCCTGGACAGCCAGGGCTTTACACAGAAACCTTGTCTTGAGGCAGGGTGGGGTGGGAGAAGTATTTGTAAATAAGAACAAAATCACAGTGGTTTGAGAAGGTACTGGGATTTAGTTTAGACAAATTCTATCATCCCGGCCTATGGGACGCTGAGGTCCGCTGTTAGGGTTATTAGTAAATGCAGATTTGATTTGGAATGTGGACTCACAAACCCTCTGCCATCAGATTTCTGTACTTGGATAAGTTGCTTCCCTTAGGTTCTTTTTTTTTTTTTTTAAACGAGTCATATGGATTCGTAGATGAGGCTGAGAGACCTTTGAAAATATGGCCTGGCACACAGTTGGTGGCCACATTGCTGAGATAAATCCACGCTGATGGGTAATGTCAAATTTAGTGATCCTTCTTTATGGTCCCAGTTGACTGGTACAAAGGAAGGTATGTTTTAAGCACATCTACTAGACCATGTAGCCTCGCTCAGGCTCATCTGTGTGTTGTGGCTACAAGCAGGCTTTGGTTCTATAATTCTGTCACCAAATGTTCCACGCTCTTTAGAGCAATTGCAACTGAGATCAATCTGCTGTATAACTAAGCCTACCATTGAGCGATCTATAATTTACTGGCATAAAACACACGAACCTGCACATTAAATGGTAAGTGTGATGTTGTAGCCTTATTTTTTTTTCTCCCACTCATTAACTCTAAAGCCTTTAAGCATGCTTTCAAGGTAGGTCAGGCAGTGCAAAGGGGCCTGGCTGGCCTTGTGGGCTTTTACTTTTGTCGCTATTTCTTGAGCTCTCTGAAATGAATGGCTGGCTGAATGAAGGTGGGCTTTTTTACAGTAGCAGAAAGCCCCCATGAAGCACCCCTATGTGACACAGCATCTCCCCTCGCAGACACACATCTATGCTTCCTTCCCTCTTTAGTGATTCATTGTAAGAGCTTTTCTTCAGGACCTCACAGGGGTGTTATGTGAGTAGGCCATAGTGTACCACACACATGTCAAAAAGTTCAAAACATCATGTCCCTTGTTCTCCTGTATTCTGAGCCCAGTGAGAGCCACAGCGAAGAAGACCAAAAGGTGGCAAGAGCATAGGCTTAAGGAAGGTTACAGTGCTGAGACAGAGGCGTATGACCTTGTAAAATAGCTCATCTGTAGTGAGGCCCTGCAACCAAAGATCCCACATGGACAGCACCCTGCTCCATACAAGTTTGGAGTTTCTGGAACTCTTATCTTTGATGGCGCCATTGTAGAATGTTTCTTTCTCTTCATAGCCTTTCTGCATAGATTTCATTTTGTGAGCCATTGTCAGGTAACAACTGGAAGCCTGCTGTTCGACAGACCTGTGGCAGAGTTCATGGGTGTGCTATTGAAGAAGCTGGGTTCTTCACACTCTGGAGAGTACTGCAAAGTAATGACGCTTGGAAGGAAATGCTGTGTCTACTCTGTCTCCTTGTTGAAATTGACAGCCTTTGGAATCTGGTTTTTTTCCCCACTTGCGATCTGGTTCCCCAACTGACTTAAGAAAGCCTCTGACTTGTCAGTGAGATTATTTTCCGTAAGGGTGGAGGGCTTACTTCTTCATATATTTGTGGCAATTCAAGTCAAAATCCAGCTGGAAAACTGCAATTCAGATTGTTACATTTTTTTTTTCCTTTTTACTTATCGTAGAAGTCAAAGGTTCTCATAAGGAAAATGGGCCTCTGTGGGCCTGTATATAACTGTGAAGTGATTTATCATTTGTCTTTGACGTTACATGAAAGTCGTCATAATCCCTACGCAGCAATAAACACCAGCAGTGATTTCCCATCACCACTTTGTTATAAGTTGACATAATTATCAGGCCCTTTGACTAACTTAAAATGCATCAGGTAAGTTGAAGGTCTTTTGTCTGGCTTCTTTTTCCCCAGTGATATCTGTTACCTCCTAAATGAGCAATATAGACTCTCACCTTAGGAGGAAATCTGTGTCCTTTTTCTGGCACAACTTTAGTGCAGAAGCCAAACAGGTGTGCTTATAAATTGTGTCCTTTGCAAAAGGGCTCATTTTGACCAGTGTTCTATAAAACCAGTATTTCTAAATTTGTAGACTTATGTTTTTCTGCATTTAGGGAGTGTAGAAACACAGATGTATATATATGTAATGTTAAAGTTTTCTTTTTTCATTGAAAATTTTATTAAAGATTATAATTAAAAATATTAATTAAAGAGTATAAATCAAAGTTATAGTTAGTAACATGTTAAAACTAAGGTTCTTTCCCTCTGCCCCCTCCCACCAGGGCCTCATGTATCCTAGGCTGGCTTTGAATTTGCCATATAACTAAGCATGGCTTTGAGCTTCTCACCCTCTTGCCCCATAATCTGAGTGCTGGGATTTCACACATAATCCACCACACCCAGTCTGTGCAGCTCTCGGCATTGAAACCTGGCACTCAGCTTTTTCTGGGCAAAGCACTCTAGCATCTGAGCTATATCTCCAGCCCCCAAACAAGGAAATATTGATATTGAAACAAAACAAAACAAAAAAAAACTTGCCTGTTGCTGTGGTCTGAAAAATGTCTCCCTAAATTCAAATGTTGAAATAAATGGCCAGTGTGATATATAAGACTTAAATCAAGTCTTGAGTGTGAGAAGATTTACAGCTGTTATGAGAGAGCTTAAGATAGTGTGCTGTGTCCCATCTTGGCTCTGGCCTATGGTGAATGTGCATTTGGTCATCCTTCTGAGCATGCAAAGACAAGCTGCCATCTTGGTACAAAAGAGCAGTTCTTATGTGACTCCCAAGCCTATTGGCATGTTCGCTTTGAAATCTCCAGTTAACAGAACCAACTGTGCGACACAAACCTCACAAATCTCTGCTTCTGCTTGCATCAATGCAAGTGGACTAAGACACAGACTACTTAGTTTTGTTGCTTGTGCTTTGAATTTATGTTGTCTAGGCTGATCAGTCAGCACGTGGATGACTTTAGTTCCAGTGAGTTGCCTTCAGGTATCAGCCCCTAATCTACTCCCATGGCTCCATCAACTAGCAGGAAGTTCCAGCCACATTTTTAATGAATACCTTTGAGTGTTTCATTCTGTATAAGCATCAAGTTGTATCATTACCACATAAATTTTTTGTTATTAAAAATAAAGCACAAAAAATTTCATGTGACTTTTGTAAGACCATAGTATTTACTTTTTGTCTGATAATCATGGACTGTTATTTAAATCATCTAATCATTTGCCTAGCGTGTGTAAGGTACCCTGGCTTTCAGCATCTCATGTCTGATACACACAACATATACACTCATATCTGAAGGTCAGATGGAGCATAACTGTAGAAGCTCAGGGTGGGAGTACCTGCTCAGTATGAAATACACAAAGCCCTGAGCATAATTCACAGCACTGCAAAACCAAAACGAGACAAACTATCTTTCTGCTCTCTTTTGCTAATAATTCACCAATGTGTTCTGAATTGCCTTTCCTTCACTGTGGCAGAGTGTCGAAAAGTCAGCTTAAAGGAAAAGGCTGTTTTGGCCTGCGGTTGCTTGGCCCCCTTGCTTTGGAGCCTGTAGTGTAACAGGACAGAAGGTTGTAATAGCAGAAGGTTGAAGAGATCTCTTCACCTCATGGTCGCTGAGAAGCAGAGAGGCAAGAGGAAGACACAAGGACCCAAGGACCCAAGGGGCATGTTCATAACTACCTACCAGTGTTCACTTCTTAAAGACTGCCTTACCTCCCAGTGGCCCCACTACCTACCAGTGTT
>NW_022196903.1:87675770-87677253 GCF_008632895.1 Mastomys coucha | reverse complement strand
CTCCCAGTGGCCCCACTACCTACCAGTGTTCACTTCTTAAAGACTGCCTTACCTCCCAGTGGCCCCACAAGCAGGCAACCAAATGTTTAAGCAGTAGACTTTGGCGGGGATAACAGCATAAACCATAATATGTATGAGCATACATAAAAGACATAATGTGTAGCAAAGAATATGCATTTGGTTAATTATATAATGGACACTACTCTATATTTTAATGGCTGGGTAAGCGCTTTCTGTGAAATATCCTGGCATGTGTGTTTGCTTGCTTGTTTCAGTAGTTGGGAGCAGGGAGGGACAACAGCTCTTTCATTGTAACTGCTTTATTTAGTCATTTCTCACCTTTGGTTTTCTACTGTTTTGTTCATTGTATCTTTTAAAATAGCTTCATTGAAATGTATTGCCCATTTCTTAAAACTCGTTTTATGGTCTTAAGTCCCAGAGAGGTAGGTGGAACTCTGAATTAGAGCCGAGCCTAGTCTACATGGTGAGTTTTAGGACACTAGAAAAAAACAGGGAAACTGTCTAAAAAAAAAAAAAAATCTAAAAACCAATCAAACAAACAAACAAGCAGACAAAAAAAACCCCACTCTTTTTAGTATATACCCGCCTTTCTGTATCCATGGATTCAAGCCACTTCAGAGTCTCTTTTAAGCTCACAATGGATCTATCAATCTTGAGTATTAGTGACTTTCTATTCTTATCACTGTTATCAAAGCAACATAGTCTAACTAATGACTCTTGGGTATTATAAGTGACCCAGCGGTGACTTGCAGTGTTTGAAAGGCATGTGTAAGTTATGAACAAATACATGTCCTTCTGAGTGTCTACTTCTTTTTCACAATGATGAATAACGATACCACAATACTCATGCATACATTTTCATATTGGCATGTATTCTCCTTTCTCTTAAAAACTGTCTATGAAGTGGAATTGCTTTGTCATATCATAAATACTGTTTTGAGCCTGGGTCTGATTATCTTCCAATATGGCAGGCTCCAGTTTATATCCCTATTTGAGAGTTGCTAGTTGTCTTTTGCCTTGAGATATCTTTGTAACTATGAAGCGATATCACTTGGTAATGGCTTCCATTTCCGGATGGGTTACCCAGTTATTCTGAGCACATCCTTATGTTTTTTGGTCACCTGTGTAGCACCACTGGCGAATGTCTGTTTAAATCCTTCACTCATTTTTAACTGGGCTCTTTGTTTTTGTATTAACTAGTGGAAGTCCTTCACATGCTTGTATATAAGTTCATCATCAGATATGACTCGAAGATATTCCCTCCTATTCCAGGTGAGCCTTTTTCCCTTATCTTGGTAGGATTATTCTCAGAGAAAAAAATGGAGCTCTTCAATCTATAATATGCCAATTTGTATGTGTGTGTGTGTCCTTTTGGTATCATTGCCTAACTGAGGATTATAAAGATCAATAAAATGCTTTCTTCTGGGGCTGTATCAAGTTCTGTCTGTCATTACTTATTAGT
>NW_022196903.1:87645299-87675360 GCF_008632895.1 Mastomys coucha | reverse complement strand
TGTGTGTGTGTGTGTGTGTGTGTGTGTGTGTGTGTGTGTGTGTGTTTAGCCCTGGGTGTCCTGGAATTTGCTCTGTAGACTAGGTTGGCCTCAAACTCAGAGATATGCCTGCTTCTGCCTCCTGAATGCTGGGATTAAAGGTGTGTGTCACCACTTCAGGCCAGCTTTATTCTCTTTCACATGAATAGCTTTTACTCTCAGCACTGTTAGATCATTTATTTAAACCTTTTTAAAGTTTATCTTTTGTTTATAATTTTATTTATAGTTATAGTAGCATAATTCCATTATCTCTCAGTCTTCAATAAGTGTACCTAAGGCTGTCATTTCCTTATGTCTGTGTACCTAGGCACGCTTTGCAGATTTATGTTTGTTATTGGTACTCATTTTTAGCCTCCTTTCTATTGTTAATATTTATTTTTGTTGTAGTCAGGTTAGTGAATGTGGCTTGGATTGTCAATCAACATAATTTTATCAAAAGACAATTCTATTATTGTCACTACAGATCCCCTTTCCCAACCTCATAGATGGCTTATACCTGTTTCTTATATTCCATAGGGTGTGCTCTTGGTATGTACTTAGTAAATTCAAGGAAGGACATACAGAATATGGGTATGGTGATGCCCAGTTGAAAATCCAGGACAGTGATTGAATTCAAGGCCAGTGTAGACTACATAGTGAGAGCATGGCTTAAAATAACACACCAAAACAGAGGGGTCTGGTCAGTAGTCCAATCCTCGCATCACTGTACAAGTCTATAATCCCAGCACATAGAAAGTAGAGGCTGGCTTGTTTTACATGGAGAACTCCCAGTTATCTAGAGATAGAGAGCAAGACCCAATATCTCAAACTACTTATCTCCTGAAAAAGACATATTCATATATATATTCATATATATATATGATAGCAGATCAACCCCTAAAGGGTAGCTAAGGTGATTAATGTGATAGCATCTCTGTGCCAGGCATTTACCCACAGCCTGCAGCCTCCTACCTAGTCATTATACCCACCTCCCTTATGGGGCAGGAAAGAAAGTACAGGTGTTGCCAGGTCAAGCTGTTTGCCCATTAGTCACATGAGAAAGAGGCAGAGGCAGACCCCACCTTAAAACCAACCTGCACTCCAAAATGGCCACAGAGTTTGCTTTGGGGATGTTCAGAAAGAAATCCTTTAGCATTTTTCTTACAGTTTTTTAAAATGCTGGTAGTAAGAGGTGACTACAGTTCCTTGTTACTTTGAACTGAAGATCCTGTCTGACTGGCCCTTGGGTCTAGACATCAGGTAGTAATGCGTGAATTACTGCCCGTGATGAATGAAGTACTCATTGGTTCTTCACTTGTGTATGTTCCAGGTATGATGTTATGGTCATCTTTCCTTACTTTTCCTGGAGCCCATTTGATCTCTGAGAGCCTGGATTTGTGAAATTGAAGGTGTGCTCTCTGTTAAAACCTGAGCAGATTTCCATGGCCTCTTTGCATTTCTCTTATGCATAGAGAAGCCTGGTCTTTCACTAATTGAAAATCATTTTGATTCTCCTGTCTGTCTGTCTGTCTGTCTGTGTCTGTCTCTTAGTTGGGTTGGTAGGGAAATTGGGTGGAGGTGAGAGGGGGTAGTATATGATTATAAAATTATTGTTATTGTTATGGATACTTCCCACCCAAATGAGGTCTGTTTTTCTCACTCTTTTGAAAACTGGAAAGCCGTGCATGAATCTGACTGCATGAAGTTTCCTTCCCTATTTCAGGAGGAGGACAGTTCTGTAGTTGTGTCCCCTCTGGTGCAGCCTCTATGGAACTTCATTGCAACAGAGCAATTTAATTTGTACTGCACAATCATTTTCTTGTGGAAAACTAATAAAATACAAATTTTACTTTCAGTGTGAAATTGTGGCTGAAGGCTTTTGAGAGTTTTATGTGATCCCTTTCTGTCTGATGATGAGAGAGAGTGATGTCAGGACTTACACACATTATGTATGGGGTTGATAAGAAGAGCAGTCCCTAAACTTTATTATTTTCCTCAAAATTAAAATGTAAACTGATACTTTGCATTCCACTCCTAAGACCTTACCTGCCAATGGAGTAGTCAGGAATCTGGAATGAAGCTTTTTTTTAAAAAAAAAAAAAAAAAAAAAACAAAACAAAAGCATCTCACGTATGCTGACAACTAGAGTGAGGCCAGGGCCCAGGGCTCAGCAGTTAGCTATCTGGAGGCCTAGAAAAGATACCATTTTACAAGTTCTCCCTCAAAGTAAAGGCTAGGTGCTAGGCTTAGAGTTGTATGCCTTTGGGAGGCAGAGGCTGGTAGATCTTTGTGAATTTGAGGCCAGCCACATCTATATAGTGAGTCCCAGGACAGCCAGAGCTATACAACCTGTCTCAAAAAAGAAAACAAAAGAAACAAACAAAAATCAACCAGTAAACAAAAATTATCAGAGATGCTTAGTATGTGATTATAATGAACAGTAGTAACATGTGATATACAGTAACCCTTTTTTCTATATGGATGGGCTGTAGACACTTTACTTGCCCGTTTTCCTGTGTGTAAAAATTTTAACAGAAATGGTGATAAAGGTGACACCTGATACTGACCTGTGACCTCACATGCACATGTGCACACATGTGAATTCATACATTCATACACACAACAATGACTACTATCATGTGAGAATAATGTACAAAAAGTTCCCAGCACAGTTCACAGATGATCAACAGCAGAATTGAGGAGAGATGGACTTGGAGCACAGGCCTGATTCCAGTGTGGAGTCTTAGAATCCTAAGTGCTCTCCCTTGAGCATCTTCACTCCTCTCCCAGGAAGATGAGTGCTAGAAAGGCAGACTTGAGCCTGCCATGGTGGCCCAAGCACAAGAGAAACCCTGAGTAGAAAACAAAAAAGAAGTGAAGTCTTGCCACGCCCTGGGTTGTTCAAGGAACAAAAGATCACATTTCCCTGCACACAGGGACAGGTTCCTGCTTAGTCCATTTTCTTCTTCTGCTCTGACTTGTAGTTAGTTGATCCTGCGTCCTAGGGAAAGTTCTGTTTTCTAGTTATCTGACCTGTAGACTGCCCTTTAGGCCTTTCTCTCCCCAGCTTTCAAATGGTTTGCTCTCTGTTGGCTTTGGACCTCACCATCCATGGTTCCCCATCATTCTTCATCTGAAAGTTTTAGATTTTCTTGTCTCCTGTCCATTCTTTAGTATTAATTCTTGACAGTCCCCTTACATGGGACTGTGGAGCTGGGGAAATGCAGGTGGTGGGTCAAAGGCAAGCCCTGTAGTGTGATCACTGCCAATAGGAAATGTTTACTCTTCAGAAGTCTTGCAGTGCTGTTTCCCACTCCTGGAGCTGAGGTGAGGATGCTGAACTGGGAATAGGCCTGAGATCCAAGCTCTGAGTTTGAGGGGTAGGGAGATGACTTAGTAAAGTGTTTGCTGCACAAGCAGGAGGACCTGAGATCTCCACCTCCCTTTCAAAAGCCTGCAGCAGCAGGATGCAGCTTTAATCCCAGTGCTTAGAAGGCAAGGGGCTTCCTGGCCAATTTGTCTAGCTGGACTCACAGTGAATTTCAAGTCAGTAGTGGACCCTGCCTCAAAAGTTAATCTACAGAAATGACTGAAGAAGGCACCTCACAAAAATCAGTGCCCAGGAAATAAATACACATACATACACACACACACACACACACACACACACACACACACACACTCACACGCACACACAGAGAAGAAAAAGTAAGTTTGAATACTAGGTGGTAAACCCAAGTGCTTAGTTCTAAATGGGATTCTACCTTTAATTTTTTTTCTAGTCAACTGCTTGAAGGGGAATCCTTCAAAGTCTCATTCTCAGCCTCTCCATCATCTTTAACTCCATGAAAACAGTTATTTCAAATATAAGAATTATTTCTGTGAAATTTCTTTCAAAGTTAGGACAGAGGCCGAGGGGACTTGGGAGGCTCTTGTCCCCGTTCTTGAGAATCTCCCACCTTTCCTTACCATACCCCCAAGCCCTCGCCCATCTGTCCACTCAGCTGCTAGTCCTTAGCAAATGGGGCAACCCGATTTCCCGCCTTTCCTTGGCCAAGAGCTCCCTAGGACCAATCGGGTGGTGGGGACTTGACATGTCCTGGTAGGGGAGCTAGCTGGGTCCCGCCCCCTCCCGCCCCCTTCACAGGTGCAGCCCTAATCCCCCCTGGCCTAGATATCCGGCAGCCTCTGAGAACCCGGGCTCTGTGATGTAATGCGCTTTTTTCACACTCCCGGCTTAAATACAGATGGAAATTGTTGTCATGTGTTAGAAATGTCGCCAGTGATATAAAAGGCGCAAGCTTGAGCATCTTCTCTCCCTTCTCGCACATCAGCTGCTCCTCCAGCCAGAGCCTGTGCCCTGGAAAACCCACTCAGTGGTCAGGTGGCCGAGGAGCCCCTAGCTAGCTTAGGAAGGGGTTCAGATCCCACTCCCCACCCCCGTCTCTCCTTACAGCCGCTGCGGAGCTGAAGACCAGCGTGGTGGGAGGCTCTTTCAGGCGCACAAAAGGAAGGATTAATCTTGGCGATTGGCTGGGCTTTTGCAGGCAAGTACAAGTCCATGATCTTCCCCGGCCAACCCCTGCCCACCTCTGGATTCGAACGCTCGGCCACTGGAAAGAAGGCTGGGATCAGGCAGGCGGCGACCGGGGCTCCTGCCACAGGAGGTTTGCGCTTGGGTTGTGGGAACATCCATGGAGGTGAAGATGCCATGTGTGGTGTGTGGACCAGGGAGGAGGGGAGACTGTGGGCCAGCTTGGGAGGGCCAGATGGCTGAGGCTGTGTTTTAATTCAACGGGCAGGCAGGCCCCGTTTGGCTGGGCAGGGTGGGAGGAGAAGCAGGGAAGGAAAAAAATTTCAGAGGTCAGTGGGTAGGGAGAGGCTGGGCTCCAGAGCAGATGCCTGCCGAACAATGGGGCTTTTGAAGGGGATGCTGGAGGAAGTGTGGCGTGCGCTTTGTATTGCCTCCTCCGCATTGCAGGTTGGAATCGGGCAGCTAAATTTTAATGAAGTGCATTCCAAAGTGTGCTAGTCAGCCTGGGTTTGGGGAGCCAGAGCGAGGGGCGGCCCCCAGGCTTTGCTGAATGGGGACTGGGGGTGGGCGGGGGAGGGGGGGCACCGAAATGAGTTCCTGATGGACGGTAAAGGAGGAGATGAAAGCCTGCTCAGTGTGGAGGGCAGGGGAAGGGGAGGGGGAAAGCCTTAGGCCCCCGTGCATATTAATAGGCTCCAGCAGGTGTTGGTAAATGCATGTTGCTGCATTGTTCCGGCGCCCAGGCTGGAGTAGGCGGGCAGACAGAGGCTGCTTCTCCTGGCGGTAGTGGGCAAATGCCTTTGCACTTTGGAAGAGCTTTGCAAGCTCTCAAGAAAATAAAGAGGAAAACGACCACCATCCCCTCTCTCCTTTCCCCCACTTTTAAAGGAGGAATGTACATGCAGAAGGCTTTTTAGGTTTGCTTCCTGGAAATTAACATGTGTTTATGAGAACTGTCTTGTCTAGGTAAGGTATGCTTGTCGGTGGGCATCAGTAAATAGAGGAATCTGGAGTCTGGTTTGTGAGTGCTTGGAAGCTGGAAGGTGGTTCTCCCTAGCTGGTTCTTAATGGGCCAATCCTGGAAGACTGGTATCTTTATTTCTTTAAAGAGACAGGAGGGTGTACCTTCCTCCCTCTTCTCAAACTCAGAGTCTGTCTGACCGAGTACCAAGGGGGCAGTGAAGTGTGCAAGGAAGCTGTCTCATCCACAGAGTTGGCCTTCCACACAAAGGGAGTGGATTTGTGTCTGAACTAAATGGTTTGAGGGTATGTGTTGTTTATTTGTACGGATTAGGAATAGGCCCCTTTCTTTCCAAGAGTTGACTATGCCTGTCCATTGAGAATCACTTAGGAGGCGTTTCAGTTAGGGCTGTGCACTGGTCAAATAACCCTCGCTGGTTTGGTTGTGTGCTTGCATGCTTGTTTTTACTACTCTTGACTAGAACCTATTCAGTGTTTTCAAAAGGTTCAGATGTGTTCATTGGAGGTTCAGATGAAAACTGAAAGCGTCTGTAGAGGAAGGGGCGTGTGACTCTTATTTTGAAAATATTTAACCATGGGTTTATGTGCAATATATTCATATATATTATATATGTTTAAAACTATGCACATTTTAACATAAACTAACATTGCACTTTGGTTCTGAAGGAAATGAGTTGGTTGAGAAAGGTTTACATTGTATCATCTATAAGGCCAGTGCCTTCTGAAAACTGGTGTTTTCCCAGAACTTGGCACTCCTGCCTCGGTGGGGTACATGTTCAGATTCTTTTCACGATTGAACTTGTACAGCACCTAGTCAATACGGCCGAGCTCACCCCTTGCCTAGGAATTTCCATGCTGTTGAAAGCTTGAGCAGATTAATGGTATCAACACTGCCTCTACTCCTCCATTTCTCAGCTGAGCAAACAGAAGCTGCCTTTGCCCCTAGCTGTCTTTCCACTTTGAAGCTTTGAGGGTAGGGGAAAGAGGATGGAACAGAAGGGAGAGATTGTGGCTGAGACCCACCTCTGACTCCCCAGCCCCTCTGTACCCCACCAAGTTAAACGTTAGAGCATTCATTCCTGCTTTGCACTCCTCTGTACTTTCCCAGGCTGCAAATTTCAAGTTGTGTTTCTATGGCAATGCCTTGAAGAAAATGTTTGATATTGTATCTGCCTTTCTTGTGATTTTACTACAGAGATAGAGTTGACCTGTTTGTTGTTGTTGTTGTTGTTTTGTTTTGTTTTGTTTTTCCTGTACTCAGGCCTGAGGTTTACCTGCTGACCCTTGCTGAGCAGAAAGCAGGGGCAATTGTGTTTGTTACACAACTTTTCCCAAGAAGACTAGAGCTTTCATGTACAACCCAGGGTGTGTCCACTGGAGGAACCATCCCCTGGTTGGATTCCACTCCGAGACTGTTTCTGTGATACACCCCTGTCGATGGGCCCTTTGACACATGAGATAACACACAGTCCATGAGTTATCGATACCAAAGAAATCATGGCTGTAGCTGATGTGCATCAGGAACATACTCCGCTTCAGTCTTGCCATGGGCATAGAAGTGTAAGAAAGGATGAAGCGGAGGAAGAAGGAAGAAAACCTTTACGCTTACAAAGTCAACCGCTGATTGATTAGTACCAGTTACCAGGATGAGTAAACAAAATAGAAAGTTGTACTTTCTCTTTGCACCCAGGCTGTGTCCTTCAAGCAGTTAAGGAAACAGCAAATGAGATGGCCTGCTTCATGACATACATGTACCACAAAGTATGGAGTTCAGTGTGCTTTTCTAATGGTAGCTTCTTAGCCTTTCCACGGGGAGTAGAATGTGGGGAGACTTAGACCTAAATGTGAAAGAGTTCCTCAGGGTACTAACGACTGTAGAGGTGAGAATACTAGAAAAAGCAGAATGGAGAGCAACTCTCCATTCAAAAAAAAAATTTTTTTTTTCCTTTGCAATTGTATTTTTTCAGGCAAAATCCAGTTCATTTGGTAACCATTATTCCCCCAGCATGTTTATTTTCTCCTTTAAAAAATTATGTTGATAATCAGACCCCAAATATTTGAATGTAAGCACATCCTCGCAGTCATACTGACACCCTCTGGCACCAGACAAACTGTCATAGCATTTCTGAGAAGTAAGTCTGGTGGGAAGAGAAGGCAGCAGTGCCAGTCACTGATTCGGGAACTCAACAAAAGCCTGTGTGGCAGGGTCTCTCCTCTGCTTGGCCTCCAGTCTTCTGAAGTGTTATGAACACGTGCTCCAGACATCTTCTTCTGGACCCCCAGGTCTTCAGCAGTTTGTGCCGTTTATGGTCTCCAGCAGAGCTACATAGTTTGTCAGGAGTGCCTACAACTAGGGGATTATGGCTAATCAGTCCCTCCCAAGTACTGCAACATGTTTCTCTTTGGTAACTTATCCAACCCTGGTTCTATACTTGTGAAAATGGCTCTTGCTCTATGTGCTCCAAGGGTCTGCTGAGTTGATGATTATATGCCATGTAGATACTCGGTTTGGTTTGGTTTGGTTTGATTTGGTTTGGTTTGGTTTGGTTTATCCTCCTTATACAGGTCTTGGGCTCTGGTTACTCATTTTGATTCTTTTTTTTTCCCAAGGAGATTGGCACCTTTAAAGTGTC
The DNA here is from genome assembly GCF_008632895.1 of Mastomys coucha. NCBI lineage: Eukaryota > Metazoa > Chordata > Mammalia > Rodentia > Muridae > Mastomys > Mastomys coucha. The sequence goes on along the minus strand of NW_022196903.1, from coordinate 87,667,194 downwards.
AGCAGACTATTAGATTCAGGCATAAAATCAATGAGAAAATGTTGTTTGACATTTAGTATGATGTTTGAAAGGATCCAAACATGAAAGTAAAAAGAGACCCCAGGCTTGAAACTGACCCAATAGACTCAAACCTCTTCAATGTTCTTGATTACCTGATGTGAATAGGAAAGAAAAAAAGTCCCCATGGATAAACTTCTATTCTTTGGGGTTCTTTCTGGAGGTTTTGCTATTTTCCTTTCTGGATCTTAGTTCTAAATACCAAGCCTTGAGTAAACATGTGAGCAAGTGGATGTACCAGGAACCCTGAGCAGTCACTTTGAAGTCTGATCTGAGTCCCAGAGTGCTGCTGCTTTTGCCAGTACTTGAAAAATCATTTCAAAAATAGAGAAAGGTGGGCGCAGGATCCCTTGTATTTAAAGATGCATGTTCTTTCTGCAAGCTAGGTAGATAGTCGATCCCATATTTATAAAATAATAATAATAAAAAAAGACACTTAGCTTTCTGCTTAGAGTTTAATTGATCTTCAAGATGATGCTAAATTATTGTGTGGGGTATATTTCTGTTCCATAGTAAAGATTAGATCCATGCGAATCTACAAATTTGACAACAGCTATATGAAATAACTTGCCTAAAAGGAGTAAGTGCCATAATTTTCTAATTAATTGTGGAACAATGCCAAAGAGTGTTGCTTTAGAAATACTAAGTATAGATAGGCCCTGAAAGGGAGGCTAGTCTGCAAATATTTAGCTCTTTTTAATGATGCTTAGCACCTGGGCTTATGAGAACCTTTGCTACTTCTCTTTATGGGTTATTGGGCCTTTACATCATTATTGTCATTTCTATCTAGTGGCAATACGCCTCTGGAAATAGCATGTGTGTGGGTGCCTACTCTGTGCCTTTAAATATGGAAGATTGTAGTATAGCAAGGAAGACTAGGTCTTCCTTAGCTTCTGAAGTTTGAGTTAGAACCCATGTTGATTTAGTCCAGAGAAGGTAGGGAAAACAGGATGAGGTAGAAATTGAAAATATTTTCTCTATGTGAAATTTATTCCTAAAATGTATAAAAAACTTGATTATTCACAAATAAGGTCAATCACAAAGATAAATATAATAGATAATTTCCAGTTGATTCCAGTCCCATACTTCAAAAGGACTAAGTGTGTGTGTGTGTGTGTGTGTGTGTGTGTGTGTGCTCTCAATTTCCACATTAATATATGCATAGGCAGAATTTAGTCAGTATCACTTTATTCTACTTGGAATTGATATGTTAAGACAATAATTAAAATATCCCTGCCAAAAATTTGGTAGAAATACCCATGCCCTGAAGTATGTGTGGTACAGAGTGATATAATATATTTATTTTTCATTTGATGCTAAGACTTTGGGTCCCTCTTTTATCCCATATTGATAAATAGTAACTAGCCTAGCCCATGAGTTCGAGTGTTACCATCAATCACATCTGGCTAACTTTCCATGTCGGCGCATGTTTGTCAACTTCCTGTTTTCTAGTCATCGTCTGTGTTTTCAGGCTGCTTCATGCTTGAGCTAGCTCACAAGGTAGATTTAAACATTCAGCAAATACTGATTTTGCAACTTCTCTGTGCTGAGAATCATTGGGGTGCTGGAGATTTATGATCAACCGCGTGGATGAAGATCCAGCATGGGGATCTTCATGTGTGTTATAGTCAGGAGAGTTGGGCAATGCAAAACATTTGGAATGCAAAACAGTGCAAATGTGGTGGGGGTATGGGGGAGGAGAGTATGTCCAGGAACATAGGGATTGGGTGCATTGTAGTTTTCAATAGGGTCTTTAAGGTGTCAGGTTATACCCCACAGGGAAGGAAACATAAACTGTGAAAGAGTGAGGGAAAGGACCATGTGTAGGTGATGGACAGTCCAGTCCAGGCACTACAGTAAAAGTGCTAAGTGCACTTTCTGAGAAGTAGCAAGAGAATGGCTGGGATAGAGAAGATGGCAGAACTGTGGAGAGAGTTCTGACTGCAGCGCATATGATCCTGGCATTTTAGGGCACAGGTACACTACTGACGATGGATGGTAGCCATTTCAGGGTGTCACCACAGAGGAATGGAAACGTGAAGATTGGGACTGGAGGGGGAGCAGTCCCTTTCTTGTGCTTGGAGGAGAGGTGTACAGAAGGCAGGGCTTTATTTGAAAGTGAGTTGCTAATAGTCAAAAAGAGGATGAAGAGTGACTCTGAGTTGATTGTTTATTATTTATTTTTCAAGACAGGGTTTCTCTGTGTAGGCCTGGTTGTCCTAGAACTTGCTGTGTAGAACAGGCTGGTCTCAAACTTTGATATCCACCTGCTTCTGCTTCCCCAGCGCTGGGGATAAAGGTGTAAGCCACCACAGCCTGACTTGATTTTTTTTTTTTTTTACTTTTCAAGGGTAGTTGTTTGGGTTTGGTTTTTTTGGTTTAGCTTGAACTTTCTGGGGGAAGCTGAGAACATGTCTCATTCTGTGGTTTAGGTCAGGAGCTCAGCTAGGACTTAGTGAAGGAGAGATGCCCTGTGAGACATGAAGGGAGGCTGCGTGATGTTGATAGAAACCTCCTTTGTGCCATGAATTATGCCATCATTAGTGAGGCCAATTGTATGACACAGTTAGAGCCATAGCTTTGTACCTATTTGTGACTTTCTGCAGTTTCAGGTCCTGAGGCATCTTCCATCATGGTGAAAAGGGGTGTGCATTGTGTGTGTTCATGTGTGTGAAGATACATGTGTGCGAAAGTCCTCATGCATGCTTGTGAAGGTGTATATGGTAGGCATTGGACAACCTCAGGAATTGTGTCTGCCTCCTGTTGTGGTGAACATTATTTTGGTGTTTCTTCCCCACCTTAGATCACTTAGTTCCAAAATAAAAGACACAAAACCTTGATAATCATAAAAAGCCTTAAAAGCACGAGAGCTAGGCAGATATCAACCCTCTGTGCTATTTTATCTACTTTCCTGTCAATAACCCCAAGATATAACTTGCCATGTTCTACCTGGGCCACTCCTACTCCAACTGGCCAGTCCTCATGGTCTTGTTCTTAAGATCCACCCACCCTATGGCATCTTCTTCTGTCCTTCTCTCCCTGCTTGCTCCTCCTGGACTCTGCCTCAGACCCCAAGCCTGGCAACTGGAACCCTCCTACCTCTCTTCTGCCCAGACACAGGCTATCAACACCTTTATTTAACCAATAGTTTTAAATTAAGGAGCAAGGTTATATAGCATCACTTGGTGTAAGGATTTCCTAGTCCCCATGGATCCCTAGATCTTGGGAGCCAGTATTTAGCATTACAGTTCATAGCAACAGGCCAAACCTCAGCAACCTCCTTGAAGACAAGACAGAGAGGTTCAGTAGCCTGAAACTTAGCAATCAGGCTAGATCAACTGGCCAGGTGGCTCCAGTAGTCTACCTGTCTCTGCATGCCCAGCACTAAGATTACAAGCATGTACCATTGTGCCTGGCATTTTTATGTGGGTTCTGTAGATACAACTGAGGTCTTCTTGCATACAGATCGAACACTTTCTAAATGAGCCATTTCTCCCGCCTTAGAGAATGCGTGTTTTTAGGATTAGAAATACCCCCACAAAGGAATTTCATAATACACGTTCTTGCCAGTGTGCACAAATTTTCATTCTTACTCAGCTTCCTTCAAGTTGAGTACACTCAATCTTTAAAAGTTAGACAGGTTGATAGAAGAAATGCTGTGTATGGATATGGTCTATAAATATTTATAATAAATGTAGTCTTTACTCAGACCTCTCAGGGTCGCTGGTCTCAGAGATTCTGTTCAGGTCCTGGAAGATGAGAGAATTTGCTCCCCTCTGTGAAAGTTTGCCTACCATGGGCACAGTGGTAGCATAGTCCATGTTTAGCAGGACAAAGTAATTGCCTGAGGACTTAGCTTTCCGCAGGAGGATGTAACATACTCAGCATTGTTCAGGCAGCTAATTAAAGACTAATGGAGAGACAGCCAAGTAACAGTTTTAAAGTACATCTCCTGGAAAGGGGGAAATTTTAAATTATGCCATTATATCATCCTCAGAAAAGAACAGTGCCTTCCGACGTGTGGACAAGTTTTAGTAGCGAGTGTTAAAGTAAAAAGTAGTTGGCACAGCTAAGGTGGAGTGCCCCGTGAATTCAGAGTTCTTTAAAAATTATACAAGGTTGATTGAGGAGTTTTTTTTTTTCCTATTTAATGAAACAAGCACTTAATATCTCTCAGCTATGAGGAAGATAGTAGAATAGAGCCTGGGAGACAAAGTTGCATGTAGGTGGCTTTTTTTCTCTCAGGATCCAGTGGCATCGATGGTGAGCAGTGCATCTATGGGGGATGATAAGATGGTGTCCCATGAGCTATGGAAAAGTGTTTGGGGACAGTGATTACAGTTGACTTGGCTAGAATTCAGGTCAAGAATGGTTTTGTGGCACAGGAAGCTCTGCTGGTGGCTGTGAAGGGCGGAGAAGACAGGACACCTCAAGTGAGACTCCAGAGGGAAGTCTGAGTGATGTGCACATGTTGGCTGGGGCATACACAGTCACTCACTGTGGATGTCCAGTGTATAGGAGCTGTGTGGGACTGTCACAGGGGGACTTAGAGACACTCCTGGGATATCAGTCTTAGAGCTTCCCTTGAGGGTTGTGGGAATCTTGGAGGAATTTAAACAGAAGGAATTACGTTCTTGTATTTTTTTTTTAAATGACTGCCTAAGGTGGAGCCCATCTAACTGATCCGTGGGCCAAATGTGATCCATTGCTTGATTCTTTTCACAAATGGAGCTTTTTGTTTGTTTGTTTGTTTGTTTGTTTGTTTACATAGTCTTTCACTTGTGACATGCTGGGTTCTTTGTTTGTTTGTTTTATTTTTCCCTTTCTCACGCTTTTATGCTGTAACTGTAGGGCAGAGTGCCTGTAGCAGGGAATGTAGACCCCCTACCCTGAAATATTTACTTGAAGAAACTTTGTTACCCCTTGACTTTTTTTTTTTTGAGAAAGTTTTGGTGAACACTTGACCTAAGATTGAAGTTAATGGAGGGCCATTTATGAGGACACTATGGCTAAACTGAAAGCCCAGAACCCAGCTATTCAGGAGAGAGACTTTGAAGGACTTAGTGGGTAATGGAATGAGAAACACAAGGGAGAGGAGGATTGGCAGTCACATATAAGTTCTAAGAGGAGTGATCAGGGAAATCAAAAGCCACAAGGGAATTAACCTGAGTGAGTGTTGAAGAGCTGGAATTTAGATCTTACTAGTGCACAAACCTCACCTCAGAAGTACTGTATTGCTTTTCTTCCTCCCCTTGTGTGCTGCGGAAAGGACTGTCTCTGCTAGATTTAATCTTGATTCAAATCTCATCTTCACAGGCTTTTGGATACCATCCTTGCATGTGGTACATCTGTCAGTTTTTCATTGCTGTGGCAAAATAAGTAAAACCAACAGCAGTCATTTTTGTTTTTGTTTTGTTTTTCTTCTCTCATGAGTTTAGAGGTTCCAGTCCATACTCACCAACTAGCTAGAAGTGGTGAAGCAGAACGTCAGGTGGAAGGACATAAGGACAGGATGGGAGGAAGCAGCTTCCATAGTGCCAGCCAAGAAACAGAAACCAAAGGGTCGGGGTGAACCAGATCTTTCCCTGGTGGCCGACTTTAACCAGGTTCTACCCCCTTGTTTCCCTCACCTCCCAATAATGTCATAGTAATCCATTGATTTGAGGACGCATCATTTAAACATCCCAAAAATCTCCCTCTGAACATTTTATTGCACACAAAACATTCAACTCATGAACCTTTGAGTAAGGTTCATATCTTAACTTTAATATGATATGTTATGTAATCTGGTCCAGGCCTACACAAAACCCTTCATTGTAGAATCATGGGAAGCTCGTTAATGGCCAAATGATTGTCTATATTTTTATGTGATTCTAGGCTCTATTATGCAATCAATTCAGTGTTCATTTTATAGTTACAAAATGTGACACTTGTGTAGAGGAAGACAAACATCTTTCTTTAAAAATTTTTCTTTGGTTTGTTCAACAAAAACTTGTTTAACACAGTATATATTATCCCAGGCAATAAAACACATTAGCCTTACCCTTTCTTGGTTCCTAAGACTATAAAGCATAGTATTATAGAAGGATTGCAAATATTTTAGTCCAATCCCATCATTCTTAGAGACAGGCTGTGGGTTGCCCATCTTCCGATCTGATTCCTCTGAAGGACATAAGATACTTTGTTTCAATGCTCGCCTTCCATCCTTGGAGCAGGCATCATCTTGGCCCTGGCTGGTGCTGATTCAGAAGATTGTATTTTCCCCTTCTTGTCACCAGACTTGCTTTTATTGCAGATGCTCCGCTTTAATGGGGTCAAAATTAGGGAAGAATGTGTCACCCTTAGTCCATTCTCTTATCTCCTATGACATGCTGCTATCTGCATTCTTGAAATGTGACATGGAAAATTAAGGAACATGGAGTTTCTGGCAGTTTCCCATTTTCATCATTACATGAGCTGAAAGCATCAATTTTCATTTCATGCTTTGAATTGCCTGTAATAGGGGTTTTCAGTGAGTCTTTGGTAGGCAGATGAGCCAGAGCTCTGGGGCTGTTCAGGAAGGAAGAGAGTAGCTCTGGAGTCCAGCAAGACCCACATGCTTCTGGAGAAGAGGATTCTAGATGCATTCATCACCCCACCCTGAAAGAGAGCTGGTCTCTTACTCTGTACTATGGAAGCTAATTGTTTCTCATGAGTTTTCTTGTGTTACGTGTGTGATGTAAGTACCAGGGGTGGGCATGGTTAATTTTCTGCAGACATCACGAGAGTAGCAAGGTGCTGGGCAGTGGTATCTCATTTCAGCATGTGTAGTGATCTCAAAGATCCCTGACCTTAGAGCAGAGAATCTCCCATCAGTGGGTTAGGGATGGGACTCCAAGGCAGTAGACACAGTTATCTAATACTTGAGGTTTGACTTTATTCAGGTCATTAAACCCTGACCACGGGAGGTTGCAGTTTCCTTTTTATGAAGGCGCTTTGTCCAAGGCAGCTTTTGTGACTTCCAGGCTATATGGAAAACCTGTGTCTCTTACTCCAGACGCCTCCTGTGTTGTGATTGCATTTTCTAGAATGCAGAATGAAGGTGTTGGAGTGAACTGTTGTGCTTGCCAACCAGCAAGAGGGTGTTAAAAAAAAAAGTCTGTTATGTTTCTTGCCAGTTTGAAAATATGTATATTCTAACATTTTGTCATTAAGAAAACTTATGTTAGTTCGAGATGGCTTTAATCTAGGTGAGTTTTAAGTGTGTGTGTGTGTGTGTGTGTGTGTGTGCTCGTGTGCGCTTGTGCACCTGCTTCTGAGAAATGTTAGGGTGTTTGTTTGTTAAAAACTTCAATTTTGCTGAAGTGAATTTAATTCACTTATAATTAGGGGTGTTGTGCTGAGTTTTGGCAGTCACATACAAGCTTAGACCTGTCAGTCATTCAAGGAGAACATTGAAGTCTCCCTAAGAATTCCTTCCTCCCCATTCCTTTGTAGTCCATCTCCTTCCACCCCCAGGCATCCATATTTATTTTGTGTTAACCAATATTTTTTTTTTACTTATCTCAAATGCCATATAAATGAAATCATTCCATATTCAGGTTATGAATTCAGATTTTTGCATAATAAATGGAATTAAGTCTCACCCGTGTTGTTGCTTGCATTATTAGTTCCCTTTGTATTGCTGTGTATTGTTCCATTTTATGAATGTGCCACAGTACACTTAATCTGTTTACCTCTGAGGGACTATTGAATTGCTTTTACTCGAGGATTATGAATAATACCATTAAGGAGGCTCCCACAGAAAGCAAGCAAATAAGCTTAGAGTTCCTGGGCAAAGAACGGCATGAGTACTCAAGGGTTTTGTCAAATTAGGTTTTCACTTTGGGTAAATACAGAGGAGTCACATGGTAAGCCCATGGTTAGTGCTATGCGGAACTTACCCGCTTCTCCAGTGGTTGCAAATAGGGCATCCTCGCTGTCATAGGCAAGGTAAGGCTCTCAGTTGCTTTCTGTCTCCCCTAGCACTTGGGTTTGTTGTTTCTGTTTAGTTTTTGAGTCAGGGTCTCGCTGTGCAGCTCTGGGTGGTCTGGAACTCCTAGAAATCTGCCTGCCCCTGCCTCCTTAGTGCTGCCCTTAGTGTCGTGCACCATCATTCTCTAGGACTTGGTACAGGTGGAGTATCCTCCTCAGTGATCCCAGTGCTGAACTCCAGTGGGGTTTAGCGTCCTGTTGTAATTGCACTGTCTTTCTGCGTGTGGGTTTTCAGATGAGAGGCACGCGCTGGGTAAAGGCTGCACCGATACTTCAGAATCCAAGGGACTGGGGACGCTGAAACAGTCTTGTCTCAAGTATTTCAGATAAAAGAATCTCAAGCTACACTGTCAAATACCTTCTTAGTCTTTTGAAAACTATTTGTAGATGTGTGTGTATGTGTATGGGTTATAATGTTTATTCTATTCATTGTGTCTATGTTATCTCTTTGTGTGTGTGCATACACAAATTCACACCACACAATGGAGGACAGAGGGCAGTGTGCAGGCTGTTACTCCTGGCAACGAGTATCTTTACATTTTGAGGCATCGGATAGTTGTTTTTCTTAGTTTTTCTAATACTGTGGTAGTAAGTTGTCCTGTTTTTCAGATGATTATAGATGCTAAACATGTCTACATGTGCTTATTTGCCACCTGTATATCTTGTTTGATGAACTGTGTGTATAAATTCTTTATCCACTTAAAAAAAATCACGTTGTTTATAATCAAGAATTTTAAGGGAATACACAAGCTGTCAGTCAATCCTACTCATTAGTTTCTCTGATTTTTAAAATATCAAGATGGAGGCTGGGGCAACGGCTCACTTGTTATGAGTGCCTACTATTCCTCCAGAAGACTTGAGCTGGGTTCCCAGCACCCATGTCACACAGTTCACAACAATCAGTAACTCCCACTTCAGAGAGTCTGATACCTTCTTCTGGCCTCTATGGGCACCCATATGTACGTGCAGACGTTTACCCAGACATATGTACACATAAATAAGTATCATGATGGATTTCCCCACTTTCTGCTTGCTTGCCACTCCCACCCCTTCTTTTTTACATTTTTGCTAGGAGTTGGACAAACCTGGGTTTATCTGTCTCTGGCTGTAGAGATGGCTTTAGCCCACCATCTCACCTCTGTGAGTCTGTTCCTTCATTTGTACAGTAGTCTGAGTGCTTAATTGCTAGTTAATGTTAAACAGAGTGCCATGCATAGACCCTCACACGGAGTGTATCCTTGGTGAGCAGGTCGGGGAGTATTACTGACTTCTGGAAACTTTTTTGTTAGCCTGTCTGCTTATGACAGACCTGTGGGGACCCACAAGGGAAGTCCTCGTTCAGTTTTGCTTTCTACTTCAGCCCGAGGGGCTGGCCAATAACTGGCACTCGAAAGGCGTGGTAAGTAGAGAGCGTAGAGAGGTACTCCTGATGTTTGCCTGGTAGGACCCTAAGTCTTGGGTATGTTTTACACTCCCATTTATTTTACTGCCGGAGTCATTGATAGCTTTTAGCTAACAAATTCAGATGTGATGTTAGGGAGCCTAACAGCAAGCTTTAGGTAGTGGTATTTGCGTAGCCCTTCTGTCTCCTTAGCACCTTTCTGAAGGGGAAAACCTGCGACTGGTTTGTAGGCTTCCCTTTGCTTAGGTAAAGCATCTACCATAATGTAACTGTAGTTACATTATGGGCTAGTGACTTCTCTGCAGTGCTGAATGGCACTTCTTGACCAGACCTCCCAGGTTGTGGCCCATCGTTTCTTGGCTGTTTTTAGGGAGAGTGAAGGTGGGTTCTCTGTGACCAGTTTAGCTTTCTTGCAGCAGCAGTAAGGCCATCAGGGTTCCTATAACCTGACCTCATTTTTAAGAAATCGCTGACTTTGGCAGGGTCCTGTCAGAGCCTCACCAATTCCAGCGTTGGCCTCCTGAAAAGCATTGTTTCAGCTGGTCTCAGCTGAGTCAGCTCTAAGTCAGAACTAGGTCATAATAGCTCATTTTGTAGGCTGAGCAATGCTTCTAACCAACCTTCCACAGGGAGGAAAAAGTTAACTTTAAGCCAGCTTGCTTCCTCGCTTGCTTTCAGAAAGTGGCTTTTGGAGACCCATGGGTAAGGAAGGGAGGGAGGGATAGGGAGTGTCAAGGGGTTCTGGGATGTTTTAATTATTATGTTATGTGAGCTTTACCATAGCTGTGGAAATATCTCCAAATTGAACTACCTTTCATGCTCTGGTGATCCACTTTCAGAAGCCAGGAGAAGCTGTAAGCTTACCTTCAAGGAGAAAGAGTGACCTTTTCATGGTGTATAGGGTCAGAGAGACTCCCTGTTGTCAATGTATCTTCAGTTCCTTTCCTTAAAATCTTGCTAAGAACACCCTTCAGAAGCTCAGTTCTACATAAACCTGGTCTTGCTGAACCCTGACAGTAGCCCCAGGCCTGCTGGTGCAAGACGGTTCTGGAACCCTACTTGGAGCCTGTTGCCTGTGTTGCTACTTCATTTTTAGTTATGTTTGTTGTTTGTCTAACCATTTGAAAACCTTACAGTCAACATACATTAATATGTCATTAGCAAGAACAACCACTGTTAAAAGGAAGCTTAATGAAGTAATTTCTCTTAGAGGTCAGGGGAACACAAATACTATTTGCAATAGGACAAATACTATTTGCCATACAACTTTATTACGCATAACAGCCCATTCCCACTGTCACAATACTTCATACAGTAACTGCATTCCAAGAAATATCTGGTTGCAGAGACTAATGCTATCCTAAGTTAGGAGAAATTTCAAACTCCCTTCTGAGATAGTTAAAAAAACACGACTTAGAGAATAGTAATAGAGTCTGGAAAAAGAAAGTGCCTAACATCTGTACTTACAATCTCCAGGGGCAGGAAGTCCTCAGGCACATGTGACTATTGGGGCATTTCAGGGCTAGATCATGTGAATTGAGATCTGCTGACGGGTTAAGATACTGTGTATGTTGGAAAGATTCAGTGGGAGCAAATAAAGGGGGACACCTCACCAGTCTTTGTCCTTAGACTGATCTGGCATTATAGTAGTTTGAATATGCTGAACTTGAATAAACGAACTGTTCGATTAATTTTACTTGTTCAGCTTGAGTTCTTTCATTTTAAAAATGTTTTTATATTATGTGAATGAATATGAACATGGATCTGCACATGTAAATGCTGAGTTGGAGTTACAGTCAGTTATGAACATGGGTGCTGGGACCCAACCCAAGTCTTCTGCAGGAGTTGCTCACACTCTTAACCACTGAGCCACCTCTCCGGCCACTTGAATTATTTTTGATGTTACTTTTGTGTTCTAAAGTTCCGTATGGGTTCATATTATATCTCCATAAGAGAGAGGTATAATACTAGTGTAAGAATGACACTCATCATTTCACAAATGTAAGAGGTCAGTCATGTCCTGTGCCAGTATTCATTTGCTGGTTGAAAGTTTTCTTTGGAAAACCTTTGCATCCTCTAAGCAGACTTTTGCCATGGATGTCTGTGCTCATGATGGCCTTGGTATGAGGTTCAAGTGGGAGAAATGAGGTAACATGGTCAGAAGGCAAGGGGGAATCCCAGCAATTGCCTTGGAACAACTTGCTCTCTTCAGTAGTTGTATTGACCTGGATTTCATGCTCAGAGTGCCCTGGCACTCTCCTCCATCCACCTCCAGAGCCTGTCTTTGGTGTTACGTGCCTAATAGCAATTCCAAGGGCTCTTACCTGCAGTAAGAGCTTTTGTGGTGTGCTTACAGACACCCACTCCACTCAGCTCCCAAGAACACTGAGGGAGGTTTCTATGTATTGTTACTCACTGGGCTACTTGGGTCTGCCCATTAGGAGAAGAGCTAACCCAGGCCTGAGCCTCTTCTCTATGCCTGCTGTTCCCTCTTCCTACCCCCAAATCTACCATGTAGGCTCAGAAATGACCTTTATTCTTTGTCTACCGAGGGTATGCTCTGTTACTGAATCTATAGCTGTGTGTGTGGTGCAACTTCTAGAGTTTGCAATATAGCAATAGAAAAGCCAAACTACTTCCTGCTAAGCTTGATTTAGGGATCAGATAGTCTAGAAGAGCCTGTTGTATAGTTGTATATTTTAAGACACTCAGTTGAGATGAATAGCCAACCTACAGAGATCTTGGAAGTTACAGAGGCCAAACCATTTATTTAGCAATCATCACTATAATGTTGACTCCACAGGGGTAAAGGCAGTGTTTGTTTACTAAGGTACTCAAGACACACCTTCGTTCATTCAGTATTTCCTAAATAGCTGACATCTTCCAATACTTTCTTACATTCTCAACAAATTGATGAATGACTGTTGTTCTCTTGCATTTTAAATTATATATAAATAACGTGGGAGGAGAGAATCCAGTCCAATAGCATAAGGGATGGAGGATGTCTGAGCGATGAGTAGCAGTTTTGTACCAGGAAGGTGACCAGGGTGAGTTGGAGCAAATTTGTTTTTTGTTCTGGAAATCAGGGTGTCAGTGAGTCATTCCCAGTTCATTGAACAGCAGAGCAAATCAAAGATGCAGAAGCCTGCCTGACTTGTTTGATGGGCAGTGGGGCTGGGTGGAGTAGGGCAAGGGGAAAGGAAGATGAAGTTGCTGACTAGGGAATCTAATCAGAGGGGGACTTCAGAGTCTTTGTTTGCTTTTTTGTTTTTGTAGTTTTTTTTTTTTTAATTTGTTTTGTTGTTTTGGTTTCTCTATATAGGCTTTCTCTGTATAGCCCTGGCTGTCCTGGAATTCTCATGTGGACCAGGCTGGCCTTGAACTCAGAGATCTACCTGTCTTTGCCTCCTGATTTCTGGGATTAAACATGTGTGCCACCAACCCAGCAATTTAAGCTTCTTTACTACAGGATTTTGAGTACAGTTCTTCTGTAGTCCAGCTTATTTTTCTGAAAAAGTTGGTACTATGCAGTAAAAGTCTAGATTGCTGATGTGCAGTTCTGTAGGCTTTAAGGATCACACACAATCCTCCAGCCTTCACCCCGCCAAGATGCTGAGCATGGAGAGGTTCCCTTGTGACTTAGCATTTCAGAAGACAGCTCAGGAGGCTCTGGATGGCAGACTGAGTGATGGAGGACAGGGTGTGGGTCCATACAGCTGTCAGTTGTTGAAGCAAGCGGCTATGGGCCTGAGCGCAAGGTAAAGTCAGATGGGCTGTGTAGAAGAAAAGATGGCATGATTTTGCACTTTCCTCTAACGAAGGGTAGAGATCTCATTTAGGGAGCTGGAGCAGATTGTAAAGCATAAGTATTTAATAGATATCTAGGCAGCGTTGATGTGCATGCATTCAGTCTATGTATGCTTTGTAGGAGAAAAAGGTAGAAAGAAAATCAGTGATGTTTTAGTGGGCCCTTTAGGATTCTGAGGTGCTTGATTATACCTTATGCGTGGTTCGGGGTCTTAGTTCATTTTATTATTTGTCCTTTGGTAGAAAGATCTCTTTCTTTCTTTTTTTTTTTTCCTAGGTAGGCACAACTACAGCATTTAGTACAACTGTAATCATCCTACACTCTGACTTAAGAAACGTGACTCGTGGTAGGGAGACCTAGTTCATAAGGAGTCTTTTTTTATTCCACCAAAGTTGAATTTTAGGAAGCAGCTCTGGTGTTTAACTTTGAGTCACTTGCTCACTTCTGGTACTGTTAAGGGACAGCGCTCCTGAGACAAAAAGAGAACCTGAGAAGTTGTTAACATCAAACCCTGGTAAGATGCTAGTTGCATGGGAAAGAATATAGTTACTTTGTATAGCTGAATGCATTGTGGAAAGCATGTCTGAGAATAGCTGTCAGTTGCTCTCTCTGTTGTTCTTCGTTCTAGATGCTTCTCTCCTTGTTTGGGAGTTTCATCAACAGACCTTTTTTTTTCTTTTGGAAGAATTTACCCAACAGTAGATTCAGACTTAGTCTTGGGACAGACCAGTAAATGAGACAGAGAAAAGGGGTTTGTACTGAGGGAGCTGGTAATCTTTTTCAAACAGGGTCTCAGTCTGTAACTGGCTGGCTTGTAACTCTCTATGTAGAGCAGGCTGCCTTCAAACTCATAGAGATCCTGTCTTGGCCTCCTGAGTGCAGGGATCACAGGTTTGCACCACCACTTCTGGTTGACAGCCATCAGAACATATGTGATCATTATAGTTTTATAATAAAAAATACATTGATGAATGAAGACAGAATATAAGTGATTTCATCAAGTTTTATTAGCCATTTTTTTTTTCCTTTTTACAATGCTGGGAATGATAGTCCTGGCCTTCTAAATACTTTGATCCTTAGCTACACCCCATCTTTCTTTTCTTTCCTTTTTAAATGAAAAACTTTAAACCTAATGTGTTAGTCTTTGAGAGTTTCATCTCTTGTGTTTTGATAATGCTCATCTCTTCTCCCAACCCCTCCCAGATCTGCCTCTGCCTCACTACCTGCCCAGCTTTGTGTTCGCTCTCTCTGTATCCATGTCTGTTTTAAATGCATAAAGTCAGTTCTGTGGTGGCCTGGGTGTGGAGTGTGGCCCTTCCTTCAGAGGTCACACATCAAAGAAAACTGACCCTGCCTTTCCCAGTAGCTCCACAGTAGGGAGGGGGGAGGTGGGATGTACCTGCCTCCCCATTTATTGGAGATTGTTTGGCTTGGGTTTGCACAGGTTTGTGTCTGCTGTCACACTTGCTTGTGAGTTCTTACATGCATGTGTCCTGTTGTATACAAACAAAAATAAAACAACAACAAAAACCCAAACAAAAAGTAGACAAGGGAACCCCCCCAACACACATACTATTTCCATGTAATAATACATCCCTCTTGGCCCTTAAACTATTTCTGTCCCTCTTTCACTAAGATCTCTGATCCTTGAGGGGGTGGGGTGTGATATGGTTGCTCCATTTGGGCTGAGCATGCAGAAATTTCTTATTCTCTGCACATTGACCAATTGTAGTTTTAGTGGTTTTAGCATTAATTCCTCTCTTGTATAAGAACAGTCTCTGGTGAAGGCTGAGAGACACACTGATCTTTGGGTATAGCAATATGTCATTAGGAGTCATTCTAATCCTATGTCACTTTAGCACAATAGTAATAGTAGGTTTTCTCCTAGGCTATGTGACCTATCTTGCCACAGATTCTTGGCCTCACTTGGGCTTGTGGAGTAGGCCTTAAATCCAATAAGAAAGTGGTCGGGTATCTTCATAATATGTGTGCCATTATGGCACCACTGGGCACATCTTGCCAGGGAGGTCATTGTAGCTCTTAGGGTTGGTTCACAGCTGGGTGAGACTGATGGGTAATTTTCTTCAGAAGTGGTAGATCATTCCAAGGCAACAGCATGCCTAGCACCTTCTAGGAGTGTGAAAGCCAGACAGCTCTTTCCAATATGGTTTTGTTGTTCTTCTTTTGTTAAATTTTTAATAAAAATATACATCATTGTCCTGCATTGTTTCCATGCTCCCTCATCCCTGCTTCCTCTCAAACCCTGTCCTCTTTTTCTTTAATCATTATTAATATTATCTATGGATTAGGATTGATGTAATTCAATACCACACACAGATATATATGTAAATATATGCATAAACACAACCCGCTGAGTCTATTTAGTGTTACTTGTATGTATGTTTCCAGGCTGACCACGTGGTATTGGATAACCAACCAAGGGGCTTATCACTGAGGATGACAATTCTCCCTCTCTCAGTAGTTGTGAATTGCTTGTAGGCCTTCATATAGGTGTGGGACCCCAAGAGATTTTCCCCATTTAATTTGGGTTGTCATCTGAAGTTGGAATTCTTCGGGTTTTGTCTACTAAACTCAACGGTGTGGTGTGTTTAGCAATAGGATCTCACCATCAACTTCTGGAAGGTAACCAAATCACCGATAATAACCTATAACATAGGTCTGTGGGACCCTATTGGTCAATTCAAAAAGAATTTACCCATTCCTGTTCTGGGGTTTTTATTTGGTAGCCAGTGATTACAGGGTATACATACATACATACATATATTATCTTCTCCAGTAATGTTTCCACGTGGCTTTTTCAAAAGGAATTTACTGTTAGTTATTGCTCCTCATATTCCCTCATCTACACTTCCCTCCTATCCCCTACCCCACTTGATGCCTTCTATTCCATTTTTCTCTCTTTCCTCTCTGTACCATCATATTCCATCTCCCCTTGCTTGAAAGGATCCCTGCTCCTACATAGCCCTTTACTAGTTTTCCTAGCCTGAGTGGGCATTCCAGATGAAACATACATATCTAAAGCTTAAAGGCTAAAACCTATATTTGAGAGAAAGCACAGCATATGGTTTGTCTTTCTTCATCTGAGTTTTCTCACTCAAGATGACAGTTTCCAGTTCAGTCCACTAGCCTGCAGATTTTACTTTTCCCAAGTTGAGTATTAATCCAGTGTATAAGTGTAACACATTTTCATTATCCGTTCATCAGTCTGTGATGGTTGTTCCTGGTTGTCAACTTGACTACATCTGGAATGAACTCCAATCCAGAAATGGAAGGCATACCTATGATCCAGTTCTTGAGGCTGGAAGACACAGGCTTCTGACCTGGATCTTGACATGGAGATCTTGAGGCATAGTGGCCATGAAAAGCTCAGGCCCAGACAAGGTACTGCACACCTTTAATCCCAGAAGATTTAGGCAAATAGATCTCTTAATTCAAGGTCAGCCTGGGACAAGGCAAGTTCCAGATCCCAGCCATGGTGGCAGACACCTTTAATCTGGGCCACATCTTGTGCTGGAGGACTATATAAGGATAACATTTAATTGAGGCTGTCTTACAGGTTCACAGGTTCAGTCTAGTATCAAGGCAGGAGCATGGCAGTGTCCAGGAAGGTGTAGGAGGAGCTGAGAGTTCTACATCTTTATCTGAAGGCTGCTGGCAGAAGACTGCTTCCCAGCAGCTAGGATGAGGGTCTTAAAGCCCATGTCCTTAGTAATGCACCTCCTCCAGCAAGGCTACACTTACTCTAGCAAGGCCACACTTCCAAATAGTGCCACTCCCTGGGCCAAGCATATTCACACCACCATATATGGCATATGTTTTATGCCACATATATAGGATGTTTCTATTCTTTCTACCTTCTTTTTCTTTTTAAACTTTATTTATTTATTTAATGTATGAATGCTCTGCTTCAGGCAGGATGTAGCCTGCCTGAAGAGGGCATCATATCCGCCTATAGATGGTTGTGAGCCATCATGTGGTTGCTGGGAATTTAACTCATAACCTCTGGAAGAACAGGCTGTGCTCTTAACCGCTGAGCCATCTCACTTACTCTTTTCTACCTTCTAATAAAGATAATGACAGCCACAGGTACTGTGCTGACCTGAGCTGAGCTGTCAGAGTGTCTCTATTTCACTCTATGGTAGAGTTGGGGATCCCATGACCATAACTCAGCCAAAGCCCTTGGAAACATGCTGTAATTTTTTGGGTTCGTGACATCTTTACAAATCAAGCGTCATTCACTTTCTCATCTGTTTATAATTTCTGAGGATGTAGAACTGAAGGTTTTGACTGTCAGATCCTTTTTGCAAAGCAAATTTGATGAGATGGTGTCTGATAGCAGGTAGAGAGTTCTCTCCCACTCACCATAGCAGGTACAAAGTTCACATATCTGTCTGTCTGGGGGCTCAACGGTCCAACCACTGGGCTACAGAGGTGCTGTGGTACCTTAGCAGGAGCTCTGCTAGAGGATCTCACCTCATGGCTTCATCACCATTGTGATACTGGGTTTTGTTAAGTGTCTGTTACTTCGTCTGGGAAATTCCTCCGTTATCCTCATAGAACCTGACATTCTGACTCCAGGACTCACACAGTAGTGGGGCTGGGCAGTTCTTCAAGGCTGTTGCCTTCTGGCCCATTACATTAACCCAGCTGTCCAGTATCATTTTGCTTTGGGAGGTTCAGTACCAAGTGTCTCTCCCGTTTTGTGGACTTCAAGAATGCAGCAGGTTTTAGAGAGCTTGCAGGGGGCATCTTTTCTCATTGAGAGACTCATGGACCAGGGAGACTTCATTGTACCTTGTGACCAAGTTTTCATACAGGATTAATTATGCTCAATAGCATTTGGCATCCATCTCCTCCATTTTTTTGTGCTGGATCAGTGTTGCAAGTGGGATTTGGAACCTACAAAAAAATTGCTTCCCTGTGTCTTCTTTATCTTGCCTCTTAAAAGCTGGTTTAAAATCCCCTCCTCCTCCTCCTCTTCCTCCTCTTCCTCCTCCTCCGCTCCCTCCTCCTCCTCCTCCTCTTCTTCTTCCTCCTTCTCCTCCTCCTCTTCTTCTTCCTCCTCCTCCAATAAGAATGCTGATAAGATGGCTTCCTTCTAATTTTATCAAATACAGGATGTCCAGAAACAAAACAGAACCATGTTTTTGCATGTGGTTCCTGGCAGAAATGGTGCTACTTCATCTCAGGATAAAACTGTGAATTTTTAGGAAGCAACAAAATGTGATTAATTAAGGAAAGCAAAAGAGATGATGCATAGCCTGTGCGCCAGAGTTGCTTTGGTCTTGGTGGCTTGAGGACATCGCTAGTGATTTCTAAGAGCTCAGGCTCCTGACTATGGGCAGAACCCTCCGTCAGCTTGAAGGGTAGCTGAGTAGAGAGCCAAGGTGTGGTGGGGTGGGCACTGTTGCCTTGACGAGGAGAGTCTCATTGTCATGATATTTATTCATTCACAGGACACAATCCAAGGATGTGTATGTGTGAGATTGAAGAAAATACACTGAGACACTTGTCATGCATCCATCACTCACAAAAAGGAATGCAGGGGTTGGGGGGGACATCCTAGAGGCCGAATCCAGAGGGAGACTGAGCTGTGAAACATAACCACATCAGTACAGACCTTATCTATACCGCCTACCCTTAAATGTAAGCTAACTTCATCCTGGGACTCACCTGCAGAAGCAGTGAGCTTTTCTCACACTGGAAACAGACAGGCAGCATTGAGCTTAAGCAATGTAGACTACTACATTTTAAGGAGAGTTTAAATAGTACACTTCTAAAACAGTGTTAACTTTTATGCAAATGGGTAATTTTGGGATAAAGTAAGAGAGGTGTACAATTTAATGATACTGAAAAACTTAGGAATCATTTTATTATTTTTGGATATGTTTTAAAAAGTATCTCAAGAGGCTGGAGAGATGGCTTAGCAGTTTAGAGTACTAACCTCTCTTCCAGAGGACCATGGTTTGATTTGCATCCTTTGCATGACTCTCTATTTCACTCTGTAATAACAGTTCCAGGAGATCCAATGCCTTCTTCTGGCCTCTGTGAGCACCAGCCATTCACATGGCGCACAAACATACACACAGGCAAATCAATCAATCAAACAGACAAACATATACAATGTAAAAAAGTAAAATACAATATTTTAAGTAGACATAGATGAATGCTTTTTCTTTTATCCTAGAATAATATCTTTGAGTATTGGCATGGCTCTGGTACTGATATTATTATAAATCTTACTTGTCTTAGTTTGAAAGAGCATCATCCTCATTAGCTCATGAATTCAAGTACTTGGTCTCCAATTGGTAGAACTAGTTTGGAAGGATTCGGAGGTGTGGCCTTCCTGGAGGAGATATGTCACTGGGGGTGGGCTTTGAGGTTTCAAAACCCACACTGTTTCCAATGTTTTTCTTTGCCCCTTGTTTGTATGGATCAATTTTGTTCTGTTTTGTTTTGTTATTTTTCAAGACAGGATTTCTTTATGTAACCCTGGCTGTCCTGGAACTTGCTCTGTAGACTAGGCCAACTTGAAATCAGAGATCTGCCTGCTTATACCTCCTGAGTGCTGGGATTAAACGCATGTGCCACCACCCTCTGACACTTTACTTCTCTAAGGCCATGAATGCCTTCTTCTGTGTTCCCTACCATGATGGTCTTGAAATCACCCTTTAAAATGGTAAGCCCCACTTAAACACTTTCTTCTATAAATGTCTAGTCATCCTGTCTCTTCAGATTTCAGTTGAAAGGTAATTAAGACATAACTTCATCAAAGAGTCCTTGCACTAACCTGTTCCCCCCACCCCGTGTGTGTGTGTGTGTGTGTGTGTGTGTGTGTGTGTGTGTGTTTAATATATGGTATCAACTGCTCTTATGTGAAATTACTAAAGTTTTTTGCCTTTGTTTTTTATCTTTGGAGAGCCAAGATCTTGCCTCCTTTGCTTCCCTGTTGGTCTGGCTCTGTTCGTGACTTTAGAAATTGATTATAAGTGACATAAAGAACATCTAAAGTGATTTTACAATTTCAGCTCTTAGAGAACATTGTGTATGAATTGAACTTCTTTGTGTGTGTGTTTTAGTATGTGAAAGGCCCTTTACATATTCCTCTATTCAGTAGATATTTATTGAACATTTACTGAATACTGGCCCTGTTCTGAGTACTTGAATTATATAAATTAAGCAAATCTGTGTGTTCTTGCAGCATACATCCCAATGGTAACCATACATCATTCCTAGTCCCCATGACAGCTCTTCAATATAGATATTAGCTCAACCATTTCTCAGATGAGAAGAGAGCTGCCCCCAGGATGATCCTGGCAGCAGAAGATGAGTGTAGTCATGTTGAGCATAAAAGAACATTGAAAGGATTCAGAAAAAGTGAGACTTGTTGCAACCTGAGTTTAGTCAATAGGAGGCTTCCTGGAATGTATGAGTCCTAAATTGGCTCTTAGAAGAAATCGTTAGTTAAATTCAAAGGCAGAAATATAATGCTCATTTTCCTTGATTGTCGCAAGTCATCAGGATGACCCAGAGAAAGCCAGGTAAGGATGAAAATCAAGTGTTTGCCTGCTGTAGTGAGCAGCATACACTGGGCTTCTGGAGTGGCAGAGGCGGGAGTAACTCTAGTCTGTTAGAGCAAGGATCTGTAATCTAGAGAATAGAACAGTGTTTTATTAGCAATACCTGCATGGGAATGGCGGGATCACCACTGATTTTCATGCCAGTGTGTCACATGTGTTATTATAATTATGTTGATTGCATTAGTGCCCAGAGATGAAGCTTTAGAAAACAGCTATTAGAATTGCTGAAGAGATTCCTAATACATGGTGGCTTGATTGCCGGGAGACTCAGATAGGAGAAAGAGGCAGAAAGTGGAGAAATTTAGGTTAAAATGTTGATCATGTAGTTTGTAAATACAGATGTACAAAACGTCTGTATTTGTTAACAGTGCCAGACAATGAGGAAACCGTTAAAATTTAACTTACATCAAAGACCTTTTAAAAACTTCTTTATTGAGATAGATCTTATATATAATGTATTGCTCATATTTGGTGTGTGAAAAAATTTGAAACCATCACCATAGTTAAGACTGACCAAAAACATAGGCTCAGTTTTATAGCTTTTAGTCCTTGCTGCTTGGAATGCTGAAACAGGAGGATGCCTGGTATTCAGGAGTTAAACCAAGCAACATACCAAGACCAGGCAATAAGAAGAGACAAAACTGCACTCACGTTTTGTTTGTGTAAGTTTTCTTGTACCTATATGTAATTACTCTTATCTATCCTATACTTTTCCCATTCCTACAAATGGTATGTAGTTTCTTTTATTTTTAATTTATTTTCTTTTATGTGTTTTGACTGAGTGTCTGTGCAGTGAGTGCCTTCAGAGATGCTAAGAGGGTGGTAGATCCCTTGGAACTGCAGTTACAGGTGGTTGTTAGCCATCATGCGAGTTTGGAATTGAACTTTGGTCCTCTGGAAGAGCCATCTGGGTTCTTAACTACTGAGCCATCTTTCCATCCCCAATACACATTTCCTATTGCTATGCATTAGGTTGCTTTTCTTAGAAATTTTACACGGATGAAGTCATGCAGT
>NW_022196903.1:87602935-87645289 GCF_008632895.1 Mastomys coucha | reverse complement strand
GTGAATTATGCTTTATTCACTGGCATAATTCTTTGAGATCCATTCATGTTATAGGATATAGCTGTAGTTTACTGTTGAATTGCCAAATAGAATTGTGCTTCTTATATGTAGACGCCATAATTTACCTACTTCTGTGCTGGTAGAAATGTCTATTGTTTCTATTTTGGGGCGGTTATGAACATCTGCAAGTAAGTCTTTATATGGTTTTAGGCTTTCATTTCTTTTCCGTACGAATCTAGGTGTGGAATGGCTGGATGTTACTTTATCTGAAAAATTTAAACAACACACCAACATTTCCAGAGGGCCTGTTACAAGATCCATCCACACCTGTAAGCATATGAGATTTCAGTTTTCCCACATTTTAAACAAGTGTCAGCTTGGCCAGTCTTTTTGGATGATGATGATGATGAGGAGGAGGAGGAGGAGGAGGAGGAGGAGGACAAGGACGAGGAAGAGGAAGAGGAGGAGGATGGTTGTCCTGTGTGGGTATGTGAGAGCGAGTGCTGGTGCCAACTGAGGAACTTTTGGTAGCTGGTCAGTTGTGAGCTGTGGCTGCTGGGAATTGAAGTCAGATCTGCCGCAAGGGCAGTATGACTCTTAACCACTGATCCATCTCTTCAGTCCCTTGGCTAGTCGTTCTAGCTTTAATCTTTTCTAGTGTGTAGTACTACTTCACTATCAATAGCAGATGAGGGTGAGGCTTTTTGTGTCCTCATTTGCTTTTCATGGGTCTTCTTTTTCGAAGTGTATCTTGAAATATTTTACTCTTTTTATGCGGGGTATTTTATTTTCTTAATGCATTTCTAGAATTTTTTACATAGTCTCAATAAATGTTGCTTATTAAATATTTGGTTTGCTGTGATCTGTGTTTTCCTGATTTTGTACTGTCTTGTAGAGGATATAAGTTTGGATTTTGTAGCAAATTGCCCCTTGTGTCTATTTTTAGGGATCATGCTTTTGGTATCACATTTCCTGAAATGGAGGCTCAGAAGGGTTTTTTTCTTATTTCCTTTATAAATGTTGTAGTTTGAGGATTTTCCTTTTATGTTCTTGGTCCTTTAATTTTTTTGTTTGTTTGTTTGGTTAGTTAGTTAGTTAGTTAGTTAGTTAGTCAGTTAGTTAGTTAGTGGAGTCAGGGGTGTGGAGACGAGTCTCACTATGTAGCTCTGGCTGGTATGGAAGTCGCTGGGTAGACCAGGCCAGTCTTAAAGTCATAGAGGTCAGCCTGCCTCTGCCTCTGCCTGCCAGTGCTGAGATTCAAGGCATGTGCCATCACACATTTATGATCTTACAGGGTTTTGGTTTGGACTTTTGTGTGTTTCCTTTTAATGCGGGAGTTTAGTTGTTTTTCTACCATTTCTTGAAAATGTTTCATTCCTCCACTGGATTGTATTTGTGTCTCTGTCTGTAAGTATGAGGCCATATATGCCATGCAAGTGAATATTTGAATCATCTGTTCTTTTACAGAGTAGGATAACGCGCGCACACACACACATACATATATATATTGTGTTGGTTTATTCTTGAAATTGGATCTTAACGTTCTTGTCCATCTTTAAGTATACTTTGGTGATTGGAGAACTTCTGCAGAAAAGTTCACCATGAATTTTAGAGCCTCTGTTTGCAGTGCTACAAATGTAAGTTGGAATTTTGGTTAGGATTGCATTGAATATGTAAACATAGATCTATTTAGGGACAATTAACACTTTAACAATATTCTCATGGGGCCAGGGGTCTGGCGGAGTGGTACAGTGTTTTCCTGTCCGATGCAGGACTCCTGGTTCCATCTACAGTACATATCCTGCCCCCAGTAAGGTGAATCTTTAAGGTATTGGTTTTTCCTTTTAATTTTTCTTGTTTTAATATTTATTTGTGTGTATGTGTGTGCACGCACACATGTAAGAGAGAGAGAGAGAGAGAGAGAGATAGAGAGAGAGAGAGAGTTATCTCACGATTCTATTCTTTCCTTTTACTGTGTGGTCTGATTTAGTTTTCGATATTGTATATTTTTGATGCTACAATAAATGCTACTTTAGCATTTCAGTTCTGACTACAGATTGTAAGTGGATAGAAATATATATTTTGGACCTCATTCTTGTGATCTGTAATATTACAGATTGAATCAGATTGTCTCCATCGATCAGGGGTTAGAAACCTTTTTCTTCAATGTCCTTTAGCAAATATTTTCAGCTGTGGGTTAGATGGTCTGTGTGGTGGTGGCTTCTCTGCCTGGTATAGGCAAAACAGTTGTGGTTAATACATAATAAGCAAACAGGGAGTGGGGAATCCCTACCAGGCTTAAGCACGGAAACTGCTGCAGGCTGCATAGGTCATCTCTGTCATCTGGGAAAATCAGCAGCTTGCTCTACCATCTCCCATCTCACTTGTCCTTCCCTTCCTTTCCTTTCTTTGGTGTTCTTTCTGGGAGTACTTGATGAAATGTGTTGGGTAGGATAGAAGAAAGCAGATGTACGTCTCTCTTTAATAATTGCAGGGGAAGAACTCTGTCTCAGTACCTAGTACTGTGTTAGTACTAAGTACTGGCATAGGTACTGGTGTAGGTCTCCCCGAGATGCCCTCCCTCTTACCAGCAGGTATAAATGCTAGTGTAGGTCTATTGTAAGCCTTCTTTCCATTCTAATCTAGCTATAGTTTGACAAAAGTTGGTATTTGTTTCAGGATACTTGATCACACTGTGAACACCAAGATTGAGTTATTTATGCTTGGCCTCAAATTAACTGTAGCAATCTGTTGTAGTCTTCTGGCTCCTCCTCATTCTCTGTCTTGTACTGTCTTCCCCTGTGTCTAGCTTGTTCTCTCTGCAACTTGTCTGTAAAACTCTCCTGGTAAAACTGCTACCCATCCCTCTTTCCTTTTTCTATGCACTGCTCTAAGTAGCCTCTCTATTCTCTCCATTCTCTCCATTCTTGTGAGAATTGGGCATATCCTAGTCTGTTAGATCTTTCTCTGATTTGTCACTTTGTCTGCCACTCAATTAGACGTCATTTTCAAACATGGTGCTTCCTTCTGCAAACTAACTTTATCGTCATTGTTTGGGATTAAAGCCATCTATTAGGAATTAAAGGTATGAATTAAAAGTATGTGCTAAGGGATGAGCCACACCATGACTAGAAAGAAAAGGGTTCTTCTCAGTAAATAGCACTATCCTGGGGTTCACACTGTGATCAGATATATTGTAATAAATATTTATTTTCTCTTTCTTGCTTTTTTAAAATAAGTATTAGAATTTCTCAAATGTTTTTTTCTATGTGACCACAGAGTATTTGCATAGTTTATTTCTTTTTGTTTTTGTTTTTGTTTTGAGCTTGTTTATTTGTTTTGGTTTTTTGAGACAGGGTTTCTCTATATAGCCCTAGCTGTCCTGGAACTCACTCTGTAGACCAGTCTGCCCTCTAACTCAGAAATCCACCTGCCTGTGCCTCCCAAGTGCTGGGATTAAAGGTGTATGCCATCACTGCCCAGTGGTTTTCATTTTCTTTTTGAACTTTTGAGATCAATAATCAGATTGATAAGCTCCCTTTGTCATCCTCCCCCCGCCCCGTGTGTGTGTGTGTGTGTGTGTGTGTGTGTGTGTGTGTGTGTGTGTAGCAAATGAAACTCTGAGCCTTCCTTATATAGAAAGTACTGAAAGTACTGTAACAAAGTGCCCTACCCCAGCCTCATTGAGAGGTTTTCTTCCTGTTTTTCTTTTGGAGTCTCTGTGTAGCCCCAGCTGCCCTAGAACTCACTCTGTAGACCAGACTGTCCTCGAACTCATGGAGATCTTCCTGTCACTACCTCCCAAGTGCTAGTAGTAGAGTTAGTTACATGACACCTCTGCCATCCTGATAGGTTTTCTTATCTTTAACCTATCTTATTTTATTGAGAGAATCCTTTCTTGACCATGGTATATTGTCATTTTATTTAGAATTTTGTTCATGTATTCATGCATTTTTTTTCCTGATGGATTTTAAATATGCCTCTAATATAGAGAAAAAAAATTATTTGATGTAAAAGATCTCACTTTTATTAAAAGAAAATAATTATGATAATGGAGACAAAATGATTAACTCTCTTCATTCTTGATTTTTTTTTTTCATTAAAAAATAGGCAGTTAGAACTGGAGAGCTGGCTCAGTGGTTAAGAGCACTGGCTGCGCTTCTAGAAGACCCAGGTTCAATTCCCAGTGCCCTACATGGCAGCTTTACAACTGTCTGTAACTTCAGTTTTAAGAGATCTAACATTGTGACACAGACATACATGTATGCACGTAAAATAAAAATAAATACGTAAGTGAGGTAGAAATTCTTGAGTAGGCTACTCTTACAGGAACAGAGAGTTGGAAACAAGCCTTATAGGGTTTTGTCTGACTTTGATAATTAATGATGAATAAGTCCAGTGCTCCTATGATTTTGATATTACTTTGTTCTGTGTATTATTTATTTTTCTTATGCTATAGTAAAATACCTGACAAAAATGACTTCAGGAAGTACAGATTTGTTTAGCTCATGTTTTGAGAAGGTACAGTTGGACCATCTTGAGTCTTGGTCGCGGTGTGTGAGGCAGCTGGTTACCTTGCATCTGCATTCAGGAAGCAAAGAGAGAAGAATGTTGGTCCTCAGCTGGCTTCCTCCTCTTCTCTTCTTTATCCAGTCTCAGGACCTGTGTGACAGTGCCACCCATGTTCATGTTGGCCTGTCCTTCTCAGTTAAACCTCTCTATGAACTCACTCTTAATGATAGGCCCAGAGGTGTACTTCCCAGGTCATTGAGATCCAGCCAAGTTGATAATAATGATTAACCTTCTCAGTAACGGGATGGACATGGGCTTTCAGTCACTGGTCAGGTGTAAGTTTGAATCTGGACATCCACGGGCCTTTGATTTCCCTCTTTGGACATCAGTGGTCTAGCGATTAGTATAAGAAAGCAGTGCATAATCCCATGTATCTGTTAATGGCAGTTTAAACTAGCCACACCTTCTGCTTCCAGGACCATAGCAGCTCAGGCCTCTCAGTCCCTTCTCATTTTTCAGGTAGCCACTTATCACCATATGACTTTTTTAAGTAGACATCAGTCTTCCACTAGAGAGGACAGAAGTGACCTGCCAGTCATCCAACACAGCAAGCAATGGACTTGCTCTTGGAACACTGGCTTTCTTCCTGTCCCTTGAGTGACCCTTTCCTTAGAGGGCAGATTTGGTGGGACACTACTGTAAAATATTGAGGGTGGTTCCTGGAATACAGTAAATGTCCAGTATTGTAACCTGTTCTATTCTGCCTTATCCTCCCCACTCCTTCCACCCCACTTCACACACAACCTCCGACCCCGTGCACAAATGCTGGGAACTGAATCCCATGTCAAATTCCTTCTTTTCACAGTGAATAATATTCCATTCATAGATACGTGATACTTCATCTACTTAGCACATTTGGGTTTTTTTTTTTTTTACATCCATGTTTAAAGGAAGCCTAAATGTATACTTCAAACATAGAATATGTTTTGGGATTAAAGGTGTATGCCATCACTGCCCAGTGGTTTTCTTTTTCTTTTTGAGCTTTTGAGATCAATAATCAGATTGATAAGCTCCCTTTGTCATCCCCCCCACCCATGCTAGTGTAGGTCTATTGTAAGCCTTCTTTCCATTCATTTATATTTTACAAACCTTGAGAGTCTTAGTAGTCATTTTTGTGGGACAGTTCCATGTACACCACAATTTCAAGTGTGGAAGGTGGGTTAATATTCTTGCCTCCGCATTGTAACTGGCAATAGCACCTACCGTCACCATGGGACATCCAAAGCTGTTCCTATACACTGTCCCAATACCTCTGGGTGGAGGTACAGGCTCTGTCAAATCTGCAGGAACTAACACCTGCAGATTACAATTGCTCCCCCACAGATAGTCATAATATGGAATTTGACCAGAAGTCACTTTTGCAATTTTCATTAGAATAAAGGATTGCCGAGGACCAGGTTCTTTGCGGGGACCCCAATTTCCACGGGATGAGAATTCTGGTCAGGTGGGCAATAAGTCGGCGGATGACAAACAGACTCGAGACACAAGGGTGTGTTGAATCTGAATGTATTTGTGCAGGTGAGAATCAGGCTTAAATACCATACAGCAAACAGGGCAGATGTCAAGAGTCGTAGGCAGGTGGGGGTTACAGCAGGAGACGCAAGACTGAAGTCACGTAGGCAAGTGACCCCCACACCAAGGTCAGCAGTGTCTGGTAGCTAGGTGTGAAGCAGGAGGAAGAGAAGTGGAGCCCTCCCTGTTGAGGTAGGCAATGACCAGGAGATTTCAATCTAGCATTTCCTGCTAGTTCTCTGGTTCTAGCTCGGGGCAGGCAGTGGGGAGTTCCGACTTGACCTAACACTTCTAGCTAATGTCCTTGAGTGGAAGCCCTTAGATTACTCTTTAAATAAACTAGGATAGTTGGAAACATTGTGTTGGCCAGGAGACAATGCCCAATCTTAACCATTAACGAATCATTTCTTGGGGTACCTTTATGCCTAAATATGAGGCCACGTTGACGATTGGAGAGACTAATCTGGAACACGTCTGAGTTAGGGGATACCAGCGACTAGTCTGAAATCCAGGAAGCACAGAACTCCTTTTGGAGTCTTATTTGCCTCTTATCTTTTATCAGGATTTTATCCCCGATATTTTGGATGTGACTGGAGTAGACAAGTATGCGTAGTAAAGGATCATTCACCTCCATTACATCTTCTTGTTGGTGCTTCCCCTCTTCCTTTCCCTTGGGGTGGAATAGGCACTTCCGGCAACTCTCATGGTTTATTTTACTAGAGGAAGAGGAGTATCTGTGTGTTGCCAGTGCCTGAGGAGGTAATCGCTGGCAGCTGCCTCTGATACAGGGCTGTGAACAGAGTGAATTCCAGAACCTTAGCAGCAAGCCTGGACCTTTCTTTACTGAGAAGGTGGAGGGTTCTCTTCATTTCCTGCAAAGTGAGAGGAATGCTACTTGTTGTGAGAGCATAGACTGCCTAATTTTTAGCGTACCCCATTAATGGTGCATATTTAGTCTCTTCCAGTCCATTTTATCTTGAGCTTTGTGTATTGAGAAGTCAGAGAAGTTGGAAATTTGATTTCCTACCCTCTGATTTATCCCATTTCGAACTTTTCAACTAGCCTCTAAACCTGAACTAGATATACAGAATATAAATCTTTCACCATCTTTAAAAAAAAAGATTTACTTTTATTTTATATGTCTGAGTGTTTGCCATATATATCTTCAAGTGTGTGCTTACTAACTAGGAGGCCAGAAAAGAGTATCAGATCCCCTGGAACTGAACTTACAGGTGGTTGTGATCCACCTTGTGGTGCTAGGAACAGAACCCAGCTCCCCTTTGCAAGCGCAATAGGCACTTTTAACCCCCTGAGCCATAGCTCCAGTCCTAGAGCTTACCAGCTTAATCAGTAAGGATGTGTAATACTTCACAGTATTAAGTACATTCACATAATCGCACAACCAACCTCTAGTCAGATCTCTTGGCAAATCTAAAATTTTGTTCCCAACCAACAACATATCCTTTTCCTCCCTTCAGTGACTGTGGATGGACATCATCATTTGTCTTTATTAATTTGGATATTGTGGCAATCCAATAGTAGTGAGTTTATAGGGCATTCGCCTTTCTGTGCTGCTTTCTCTCACTCAGCTGATTGTCCTTTGGGCTTATGCAGGTAGCATATGTTAGTATATCCACCTTGAAAGTGCAATTGTAATGTACAAACCAGTTGTTGTTGTTTGTAATCAATAGATATTACTTTGCTTAGCAGCTAGCTTTTTGTTGTTTTTGTTTGCTTGGTTGTTTGTTTACTTTGAGGTGGAGTCTCATGTTGCAGCCCCAGCTACAACTCGCTGTGTAGACTAGGGTGCCCTCAAACTCACAGAAATCCACCTGCCTCTGCCTCCCAAGTGCTGGGATTAAAGCTTGTGTAATCACACCTAGTTAGATTTAGAAAACAATTTAAAGCATTATGTCCTCTTGCCAAAACATGACTTCCACTAACTGGATGTTGCATTGGCTATGTGAATAATAAAAGTAAATATGCAAATTATTTAACTCATTACTGAAGGTTGTTAGAAATTATCGAGGATTGATTACCTTGCATAGTTACACTATAAGAGCTAAACTCCTTGTACTTGATCTAATAGAAATTTATAGAACATAAAGTTTGTGCTTTTGTGACAATTCTCCCTTCCCCACCCCCGTGTGTGTGTGTGTGTGTGTGTGTGTGTGTGTGTGTGTAGAGAAGTTCCCTCAGACATGTGCATATGTGTGTGCCTGTGTGTGTTTAGGGCTGTGTTGAACATTGTGTATCATTCTTCAAGCACTGTCTACTTGTTTTTAGAGACAGACTCTCAATGGCTTATAACTTGTTAAGTAACCTAGGCTGGCCACTCCTGAGCCCCTGGATCCATATCTCATTGCCTCCTCAGCTGTAGCAAGTGTGAACTAGCACACCCAGATGTTCTTATTACTTTCAAGTGTGAGTTATGCAGACTAAACTCCTGCAGCAAGCAGTTTACTGCCATCTCCCCAGCCCTATCAGAATTGTTTCTGGATACTGAGCACTCAGTATCGGTCTAGCTCAAACCCCAAAACAAACTTGGCAATCATTATTCTGTCTAGGAATCTGTAACATACAGGGCCTCAGCCAGGCGAGCAGACACTAAATGGCTATAGAATGGATGAAGCTTCATCAGTCCTGACTTGTCTACTCACTAATAGTTGGAACACTGATGTGGAAATGTATTCTTTTGTTTAGATCAGCCACATTGAGCAGAGCATGGAGTATAGTACTTCCAATTAAGTTTCTGCTTGAAATATATACAGTGCAGGGATATATGGTCGGGTTGATTCACGGTAGGGATCTAGTATGCTCTTTGATTTGATTATGGCTAAAGGTTTCCTTCATAGCTAATAGCAAGGAGTTATCGGAGTGTTTGGATAAATATGTTAAGGACTGTCTCTAAAGTATAATGAGTAGAGGGAGGGTGTGTGAGTGTGTGTGTGTGTGTGTGTCTCTGTGTGTGTGTGTATGTGTGTGTGTAATCAAAAATTTTTGTTTTAGGTGCTATGAAGAATCAGAAATAATAGCCAGGGCAGTAGTGGTGCATGCCTTTAATCCCAGCACGTGGGAGGCAGATGCAGTTGAAGTCTCTGTGAGTTCAAGGCTAGCTTGGTCTACAGATTGAGTTCTGGAACAGCCAGGGCTACACATAGAGAAACCCTGGCTAGATTTAAGAAGGGGAAGGAAAAAGAGAAGATTAGGGTCAGTTTCTGCCTCACTGTCAGCAAGTACCTCCTACTTCTATCTCTCTTCCTTGACTGTGTGTATTAATGAAAAGCTGAGCTTCCATGCATGCTTGGTCCTTCACCAGCCCTTCACAGTAATTGCCTCTCTGCTTGTGCCCTTTCTCTGGTAAACAGGTGCCCTTGGGACCGTATTCTTAAAGATTACTTTGTGGATGCTGGCATGGATGCTGAGTCTGGGATTTATGTCCTGGTGTCCCTTTGAAGGCAACATTTAACTGCTGAAGAGATTTGCTAGGGTTGTGTTCAGCCTAAATTAAATGTAAATATAACACACCAGTGGGATCTGTTACGACAGAGTACAAAGATCCTTTCCCGCCTCCTCATCTTCCTTTCTTCTTTAATTAGCCTCTTTGACCTGATAAAATTATTCGGAATATGAATCTCTTAAGTGCCCTTCCCCCCGTCTTTCTTTTTTCCGAGATAGGGTTTCTCTGTGTAGTCCTGGCTGTCCTGGAACTCACTCTGTAGACCAAGCTGGCCTCAAACTCAGAAATCTGCCTGCCTCTGCCTCCCAAGTGCTGGGATCAAAGGCATGCGCCACCACTGCCTGGCTAGTGCTTTTTATATCAGAACCTTTCCTCACTTTTGTTTGTTTGTTTATTAGTTGCAGGGGGCTTTTTCTTCTTTTTTTATTTTCCTTTTTTTATTTTTTATTTTCCTTTCCTTCTCTTTAGATTTAGATACTGTCATGGCCTGCCTGATTTTTGTGGGGCTGGATGGGTCATGTGGGATGTTCCTATTAACTCTTCCCAGGTTCAAGGTTCACTTGGAGGGAACAGAAACAACCCTCCATTTTAATATTGGGAATTCACTTCAAGTGAAGGTTGAGGAATAGCCGGGTAGAGAGAAAGAGTGTCTCAAGGTCCATCTGAAGTATCTAGCAACCTGCCGCAAGTTTTAGACTCCTGTTGGGATACTGTGTACAAGACGCTGTACCAGGTTCAAGTGTGTCTCCATAGTCTTGACAGTATCGCTAGCGGAAAATGACTCGGTGTGCTCTCTGTTCATCATGTTAAGTGTGAGTGTGAGCACAAGTGTGAGCATAGCACCTGACCCACATTCCAAGTGGAATAAGCAAAACCCGCATGACCTGGAAGAGAAGCTTGACCTCAGAGTTAATGCTACCCCTTCTGCCAGAGCTTCACGTGGCTTTGGAAGCTAGCTTCCCTGTGTCATTGCTGTGAAGTGTGCACGTTTGCCCTGCGCCTCTTACAGTCAATGTGGCAATCACAAAAGCTCTTTCTGTTCACCATAGAAAGAAAACACAACGAATAGGCAAAGTAGAAGAAATAAAGTCACCCTGGACCGGGATGCCTAGTCATTGGTATTATATCTAAGTTGGTAACCACTCCTGCATTTCTTACTCTGTACATAGATGGTGTGTTTCAGATGAGTGCCCTGTACATCTATCTTAATATAACACTACTTTTGTAAAAGAAACATGATGTTTTTCTCTTGACACTCAACACAGCTGCCATGGGTAAGGACTCCGTTCCTCCGATCTGCTGTATGGCAGCTTTCGCTCACCTGCTCTGTACCCTACTCTGGATATAAAGTGTGTCCAAAGATGGTTTTTCTTTCTTCTCTCTCCCTCTGCCCCCACACCCTGTGTGTGTGTGTGTGTGTGTGTGTGTGTACGTGCGCACATGTGCTCTCAACATACTGGTCAATTTTTTTGTTTTTTGTTTTTTGTTTTTTGTTTTTTGAGACAGGGTTTCTCTGTGTAGCCCTGGCTGTCCTGGAACTCACTATGTAGACCAGGCTGGCCTCACACTCAGAAATCCGCCTGCTTCTGCCTCCCAAGTGCTGGGATTAAAGGCGTGCACCACCACTGCCCGGCTCATACTGGTCAATTTTTGTCAACTTGGTACAAACTAGAGTAACCTAGAAAGAGGGAACCTCAATTCAGGAATTGCCTTCACCAAATTGGCCTATGGTTTTGGAAGCATTTCCTTGATTTATGATTGGTGGTGGGTGGGGGAAGGTCATCATAGTTCGCAGAGCTACCTCTGGGTAAGTGATGCTAGGTTGTATCCTGCTGACCTCCCTCAGTGTTAGCGACCTGGAAGTGTAAGTGCACTTAGCGCTGGCCTTTGCTATGCCATGTTCCTTCTGGTCTTGTTTTATCATACAAACTGAGAAGCAGACTTGGCTGCTAAACCTAGGTCGGCTCCCAGAGACACCTGTAAGCTTCCACAGCCCTGGAAGTATAGGCAGATAAATGCCCAACCACACCCAGCTTTTATTTGGGTGCTGGAAATCTGAACTCAGAACCTCATGATTACAAAGCAAACACAGTGGTCCCTTCACACCCCCCCCCAAGAACGTTTCTCAGGGAGAGTGGTATTATCTATTATCTGTCATCCTAGAAAACAAGCCAGAACACATATGGCTATCACTGTTCTGTATACACTTTCAAAATATCCTTGGGCATTAGTAGTTCCTAATTAGTAATGGCATGCTTCTTCGGCTTTATATTATCAATGATTGCCAAGACAAGGGTAGACTCTTGATAAAACTGTGGAATTTATTTTCAGCTAGAGCTGTCCTTCGTGTAACACAGGCTTCAGCATCCCCTGACAGGAAACAGAGAATGAGAAGGATGTCTTAGATAATGTGCTTGTTTCCTGTTGCTCGGTTGTCACTAGAGATATGTGTAAGTCTTTATTAAATTACATATATGCACACATGTCCATGTGTTTGTATGCACATTGCTGGTGGGTTTCAGTTGGCACCTTTGATGAGTATCCGGCTTGCTACCCTATCTCAGCAGTTCAGCTGGCCATGGCTATAGGTCTGTTTTCATGTTCTCTAGGGAGCCAGGAATCTGGCTGTGAGCGTGCTGGCTCATCTGTTTTTACACTGTCACTGCACTGGCTATAAAGCCTTTGGAGCCATGTTGTTGGTTGGCAGTGAGGAGCCAGGAGATCTATTCTGTCACAGGCATTTAATGATGATAAAACATTAGTGAAGCTCTTTGAGAGCATTTTTGACAAGTGGTCCCTCTGCTAAAGACCTTGGCTGCAGGTTAGAATACTATTAGGAAATCAAACTGTTAAGCAAATAAATCTTTAGGTTGCTATTGAACTTGGGATGAGGCTATGCCTATTTTTAATTTCCCAGCGGACTGGTGAATAGCCATTACATGGCCTACTATTTTTATTTTTTATTCCTTTGGTCTTCATATTGTTAGTATTGTAGATTGGATGACAATTCTTTTTCCATAGTTATTTCAAGATTTCTGCAGATAGTTATTTATAAGAGATCTTTAAAAAAAAAAAAACTCATTCATTCTTCTGCCATATAATTGTCTCTTTGCCTTAGCTGGATCTATTCAGTGAAGAAGAAAATTCAGAATTAGACATGGAAGGAGGCCAAAAACAGGGGCAGAAGATGGCAGTGGAAATATCCAAATCAGGACACTTGTAAAAGCACATTGTGATTGTAAAGGAAGGGATCTCTAAAATAGATTTGTTCTGCCCCTACCCCCCCTTTTTTTTCTTTTCTTTTCTAAGAGATTTATCTATTTTGCAGCTTTGTCTGAGGCAGGGAACCGCTCCATGTTTGTGAGGTCTCTCTCGTGTGCTCCCTTCTCTCTTCTGATCACTTTGCCCTTCTCTGGCCAGTGTGGTGCCTGGAGCAGTAAAGATGTAAAGCAGAGAGAAAGGGAGACTGACTGTCCACATTTTAACACTGGGTCCCTGACTTTGCACTCTAACTTTCTCTGTCGTTTCTCCCTGTAGCTTTCTTCTTCTGCACTTCCTTAGTTATGTGAGTCAGGTCCCTTTCTCACTCTGCATGAGTTGGTCTGGGTACTTGACTGGGCACTGAGGGGCTGAAGAAAGGACAGACTTACAGACACACATACATAAAAGCTGGATGGGCCATGCTTTCTGTTGGAGACACACTGTGGTAGCCCCTCTTCTATTCCCGGGAAGAGACACAAGGCAACTCTGATAAGAGAAAGCATTTAATTGGGGGCTTGCTTAGAGTTTCAGAGGTCCAGTCACATTGTCATCATGGTGGCAGCATGGCTGCATACATGGCAGTAGAGCAGTAGCTGAGAGCTGCATCATGATCTTCAGGTTGAGGGAGCACGGGTGCAGGCATTTGAAACCTCAAAGCCCACCCCTAGTGATACACTTCCTCCAAGAAAGCCACTCCTACTTTAACAAGGCTACACCTCCTGATCCTTCTCACAGTATCACTCCCTGGTGATTAAGCATTCAAAAACTTGAGCCTGTGGGGCTATTCTGATTTAAACCCCACAGGCTGCAACAGCCATAGCAGGTTATCTAATCTCATAGGCGATTTGTTGGAGCATAATCTCACATTGTAATCATCCCAGAGGAGGAAACCATAGTTGATAATTTCAGTATATACTGTCCACATTTGCACACAAATTTCATTCTGGGCTTTCTCATCTAACCAACAGTGTTTCATGTAGCCCAGGTTGGCCTCAGACTTCTCCCCCTTCCATTCTCCAAGTACTGAAAGTAAGTCATTTGCAATCACACCTGGCTTCTCTCTCTTAATTTTTAAGAAACATTCATTAATTTTGTGTATATGTGTACATAATATGTGCTGCATATGTGCCACAGTGTGTATGTGGAGGTCAGAGGACAGCCTTGGGACTTGGTTCTCTTCACCACATGGGTTCCAGGGATGGCAAACAAGTGTTTTTACCCACTGAGCCATCTCACCAGTCCTTTCCTGCCCCTTTGAAGCTCAATCAAACAGGTAATGGGAACCTACTACCTTCTCTTCAGAGAGAGAGAATGGTCCTGTGGTGTGGGAGAGAAGTGGACAGAGAAGGGCATCATGCACTTACTAGAAATAAGAGAAACATCTGAGATCAAGGGAACTGCAGCCTTTTGGATGAGGTCTTTTAAGGGGATTGGGATGGAGCTCATGGGTAGACCATCTAGTTTTGTTTGTTTTGGTTTTCATTTGTAAGGCTGGGAATTGAACCCAAGGCATCATTAGTATATGCAAAGCACTCCTCTATTGAACCTTTTTCCTTGCCCTGAATACTTTACCCATGCCCTTATCTATAAATTTAAGATGATAACATTGCTTTAGAGACCGTTAACAAGAAAGAAAGGATTTGTTGGCTACATCTGAGTAGAGACATTTATTTCTATTACTGTAAATCAGACCCCACCCTTGCCCTGCCATGAGTTTAAAGGTCCTCAACCCACATAAGCTCATAAACATACCTTAGCTCACTTTGCATTTCACAAAACATATTTTATTTAGATCAGCCTTCACCGGAGGCTTTGGTCATCTTCCTGATAATGGATTTTCTTTTCAGACAAAGATGGAGTGAGTATTTTGAAATGTTGGTCTTTTTAAGGTGTGTGTTTTCCTAGTTTGTTCTGCCTTCTTTGTTTTGTAATGAAAACAGAGTCCCATGTGTGGTCTTCAGAGACTCTTTCCTAACTCATCACCTAGGATGGTAATTCTAAGCTGACTGTAAGAACCTGCCTGCTTCAGCTCTAAGCCAGAGCTTAATAGGTGCTGCTCTGGCCTTTGCTGCCTGTGGGGTTTAAATCAGAATAGCCCCACAGGCTCATGCATTTGAATGCTTAATCACCAGGGAGTGGTACTATGGGAAGGATCAGGAGGTGTGGCCTTGTTCAAGTAGGAGTGGCCATCTTGGAGGAAGTGTATCACTGGGAGTGGGCTTTGAGGTTTCAAATGCCTGCACCTGTGCTCCCCCAACCTGAAGAGCTTGATAGTGCCAGAGCTTAATAGATTGGCCCACACTGGTCATCTTGATCCTAACAAGTGCAGAGGTGGGAGTTGGTGTCCCCATGTCCACTTGTGTTTGATTCTGGGAAGTTCTTTCTCCCTCCATAGTCACTCCTTTGGGTTGAGTACAATACTAGGTGGTTATGAAGGAAGAAAGAGTCTTGAATGTAAAGGGCATTCAGTAACTCCTCTGTTCTGAGTGTTCATCCTACCCTAGTGAGAATGATCCTCATCAAGACAAGAAGTGTTAATCAATGTTGGTGAGACTATAGGGAGAAACACTTCTGTCAAAAATATAAACCAATGCTAATTATAAACCAATGCTAATGGTAACAGAAGCTAGGAAGCCATTCTGAGAAAGATTCTGCCTAGCCATTTAGCTTTTCCATCAGAAAGGTGCCCTCTGCTGACTGCACACTAGCTAGTCGACAGATATATTGGTTCCTGGTATTGTAAGGTGAGCTCTCCATCCTATTAGTGACATTAGTTATTAACATGCACTACCCCATACAGGCTCTGAAAGAGAGAAATCTGCAGTTGCATGGCCGAGTGGCTGTAGCCACTATTGTGAATTTGAAGTTCGAGTGTGAGCTGGGTTGCTGCAGTCTCCTCCAGGCTTGATAGAGCTGGAGGATAGTCTCTCATGATATCTCATCGCATGCCTGATCAATATTTGCTGGCGGTTGGCAGGAGGCCACAGGGACTTCTCTACAAGGTTGCTTTAAGTGACCTCAGGATGTGGCATCTGCTTTTGCAAAACAAGAGAGCAAAGACAACACACTGAAAGTTGAGGTGTCTTTTAGGATTTCACCTAAGAAAACTCCATCATCCTTAACTTGTTGGTTCCTTCACTGGCATGGCACTACCTCAGAGCTTCAGAACCCAGGGACAGTCAGATGAACTGCTGCCTCCCTCGAGGTGTATGGTGGTCCCAGCGAATGGTCTGTTCTGTTTGTTACCAGCCCAGCTCATACCTGTCACTTTTACTATAGGTGTTTAACTTAAATAAGAGTCATGGAAACCAGCAACATAATGAAGGAAAAGGAAAGTTGTCCTTTGTCATTAGACTCTTCTGGGAAGTCCCAATAGAGAGTGGCTGAAAATCATTGTGAAGTTAAGTTTAGAGGAGGTCTGTAAAAATTTTAAAACACCCATTAAAAACTCAGAACATTCAAATTGCTTTGCAACTGCCTCTAGTATCAATCCATTTCAAATAAACCACAATTGGAAATCATAGCCTCTGATTTGTTTTTTGTTTTTGTTTTGTTTTTTAGATATTTGCTTTATTTACATGTAAATTTCTCATTTCCCAGTTTCCCCTCCAAAAAACAAACAAACTAACAAACAAAAACAACAAGAACAAACCCCTGTTGCCTCCCCCCTCCCCATGCCTGCCACCTCACCCTTCTCACTTATTGGCCCTGGCATTCCCCTACACTGGGGCACAGAACCTTCACAGGGCCGAGGTCCTCTCCTCCTATTGATGATCGAATTTGCAATCCTCTACTATACACATGCTGCCAGAACAATCAGACCCACCATGTGCAGTCCTTGGTTGGTGGTTGAGACCCTGGGAGCTCTAAGGGTGCTAGTTAGTTCATATTGTTGTTTGTCCTAAGGGGCTGCAAACCCCTCAGCTCCATAGGTCCTTTCTCTCTGACTCCTTCAATGGGGACCGTGTACTCAGTTCAATGGATGGCTGTGAGCCTCTACATCTGTGTTAGTCAGGTACTGTCAGAGCCTCTCAGGAGATAGCTATATTTAGGCTGGCTTGTCCTTCCTTCAGTCTCTGCTCCATAGTTAATCTCTGCAACTCCTTCCGTGGGTATTTGGTTCCCCCTTTTATGAAGGAATGAAATGTCCACCTTTTGGTCTTCCTTCTTCTTGAGTTTCTTGTGGTTTGTGGGATGTTCTTCCTGTATTCCAAACTTCTGGGCTAATAACCACTTATCAGAGAGTGCATACCACGTGTGTTCTTTTGTGATTGGGTTACCTCACTCAGGATGATATTCTCCAGATCCATCCATTTCCCTAAGAATTTCATAAATTCATTGTTTTTAATAGCCTCTGATTTGTAAGCATGATTCATTCCATGAAAGAGCTCCCAAACAGGGAGTCTAGGTTCCAAACTAAAGTGTACTTTAAAAGATGGATTAGACAATGAATGTGTATGTGCTAAAGTAAAGGACTTTGAACTTATATGAATTTTGGTCTGATTTCTTGCTCTTTAGATTTCAGTTATTTACTATGCACTAGCCTTAGTTATGTTAGAAAGGTCAGTTTTAGCTTGTGAGGTAGTCTCAAGGGTCTTATCTACGAATTATTACAAAAGGCAGTTTACCACACTCTGTTCTTAACAAAAGCATTGTCGTAACTGTCCATTCTAAGATGTGTGGTTTCCTACTCTTTAATGGTCCAGGAATTAAAACACACTCTACAATCAGTGACATTTTGTAATATAGTTTGACAGTATATAGTTTATTCTTAAATTATAGTTTATGCCTTAGATCTGATAATGTATTTCACAGTTTTTAGGTCCTGGAAAAAACATTAAATATCTGAGTTCTAGGTTCATGTTAAAAGCAGAGGTAGGTGTTTCTGCCC
Organism: Mastomys coucha; assembly: GCF_008632895.1. Lineage (NCBI taxonomy): Eukaryota > Metazoa > Chordata > Mammalia > Rodentia > Muridae > Mastomys > Mastomys coucha. The sequence goes on along the minus strand of NW_022196903.1, from coordinate 87,627,593 downwards.
AATTGTGGCTTTACTGAGTCTGCTTCAGTTTTTTTAATAAAGTTGTTCAGAGCAATGCAAACTCATATTCAACTTTTTACATGTTGGTAAGAAACGTGTTGTCCGATGACTCAGTCTCAACTGTTTAATGAGACAAATGATGTATATTTGCCCCAGACTTTTTTCAACTTGAACATAAAAGTCCGAGTCTTTTCTCTATGGAAGCGGGTTTTAGTTCTTGATCTATCAGTGCACTTTGTTTTATGTCTTTTAATAATAGAAAGAAATGGAGAGTGTATCAAGCTTGTCCAGTTGACGATGCCCTGTCTGGTTCTAGTAAGATAGAAGAAATAAGCTCAGAGATTATGTCACATGGTAGGCATACTACAGACAGTGATTGTGTATCGTGAACATTCAAAGGCTAGGAGAAAGAATTTTTATTGCTTTCACCACAAAAAAAATGGCAAAGGCTCCTGGGCGTGGCAGCTACAGCACTAGAGAGCAAGCAGCTGGCGGATCAGGACTTACAGGTCATCCATCCTCAGCTCCACAGGGAGACTGAGGCCAGCCTAGACACAGGAGCTCATTACTGAAAAAACAAAGGAAGAAGGGAGGGAAAATCCTTCAGGAAATAGATATATTCATCTTGATTTGAACGTTACACAGTGCACATGTGCATTTAAACATTACGTTGTGACTCATATACAGCTGTTACGTTTCAATTCTAAAAAGAAATTTTGAAGAAACAAGATGGAAGTAAAAATGATCTTTCATAATAAGCAAGTACCCACGAGAGTAAATTCCCAAGATTTTCAGTTTCCAGAATTAATACCTTCTCTACCTGTCCCAGATTATAGCTAAACATCAGGGCCCTTTGAGTTCAAGGTAATGGCTATCTAGAGTTTTACAGCTTAGATTTAGACCAGTAGCTCTCAACCTGTGGACCAAGACTCCTTTGGGGGGTTGAATGACCCTTTCATAGGTATTGCGTATCAAATATCTACATTATGATTCATAACAGTAGCATAATTATAATTTGGAAGTAGCAATGAAATAATTTTATTGTTGGGGGTCACCCACAACATGAGGAACTGTATTAATGGGTCACAATATTAGGCAGGTTGAGAACCACTGATTTGGACTTTTGGGTCTAATGGCTTTCTTTTTTTCTTTGTACAACTATTAATAAACTAAAGCTTTGGATTCCTCTGATGTGGTAGATAGATTGTTCTTTAAGGCTCAAGCCTTTCCTGGCTTCTTCCTCCTAAGTTCTATAGAATCTTTTGTTTCATATCTCCTAAGCATGGATCTCATCACTGGGGCTGGATGCTGAGGGCGAAGGATCATGGAACTGGGAGTACATTGAGAACACCTAGTCAAGAGACCCGTGCATCCAGATTCTCCCACACTGGGAAGACATAAAATTTTCTTTGTTTTCTTAGCAGTGTTAAAAAATGTTGGTAACCATTAAAGGCCTTAAGTATCAGCCCAGGATGTGGTAGAACTCTGCCTACCACACGCAAGGTCTTGAGTTCAGTCCCTAGCACTTAAGAAAGAAGACCACAGAATATAAACAACCCAGCCTTTAAAGAACTATGTAAAAACGTGATATATTCAATATTCAGTTCCCGAGAACAGTTTTTTTCCTCTTTTCTCTGCCTATCTGTCACCCTGATAATCCTGTATTTATAAGAATTAGTGATAGAAGGATGTGTGGCTTGACTCCTTCTGTGCAGTGTGAACATGCATCCCCAGGAATCCCTCTCCCTGCTCCTGTCATTGCTTAGGTGACACCTGAGAAGAGGAACTTAGGGAAGGAAGGGCTTATCTGGGCTCCCAGTCGGGAGCTTTCATCTCAGTAGGGAAGATATGGCGGCCAGAGCTTGGGACCACTGTCCACCCTGTTCCCATCACAGAGAGATGGATGCTGCCTGCTTAGCTTGTGTTCTCCTTTTCATTCATCCCATGGAATGGTGCCACCCACAGTTGATGTGGATCTTCCCATCTCAGTTAACCTCATGTGGATAAATCTTCATAGACAAACCTAGATGCTGTGCTGCCTCTTCTGAGATTTTAGATCCTGTCAAGAGGGAGTCATTTTGATGCATAGATTAGCTGATCTATTAGTTTCTCTCTGGAAGAGAGAGAGAACTTGGAAGGAAGCCTGATAACTCTTTCTCCCTGACCTCCTGGCTGTTGATGATTTTGCAGCAGATGCCTAGCTGTTCTCAGCAGGCATAATGTCAGGAGCCCTCCTGTTTTTTGGTTTTTTGGTTTTTTTTTTTGTTTTGTTTTGTTTTGTTTTTTTCGAGACAGGGTTTCTCTGTGTAGCTCTGGTTGTCCTGTCTGTAGACCAGGCTGGCCTCGAACTCTGCCTCTGCCTCCCAAGTGCTGGGATTAAAGGCGTGCGCCACCACCTCCCAGCCGGAGCCCTCCTGTTACAGCCTGCCTTAGTACCTGTTGTGATCTTGCATGACGTGGATAACTTGGTGGCTGTTCATGTCCCCACCAGTGTTCTGTTTCATGTGTCCTTTTGCCTGTATTTCTATGCCTGACCATAGATCACCCCTCCTCCAGGCCTGTAAGTAACTAACTGTAGGTGACTAGTTCCTTCAGAATCCCACACTGCTATTAACATGTGAGCTAGCACTTGTAACCTCTCCTTACTATGGGATGTGAGTAAAAGCAGTGCATTCCCTGCACTATCACCATGGCTACGACTTTCCCTGAAGAGATAAGAAGTCAGTGCTGGTAAATGCCAAAGAATCCCTATGTATTGTTCTTAACAGGCCTTTTACTATCACCGCAGGGGAGATGATACTTTATATCGTGAAACTTACATTTTCTTTTTTTTTTTTTTAAAGCATCGTGATCATATTTGTGCCTCAAATCATATGAATTTAGGTGTATGTGCTCTATTTCTACATCTGTGGGTGTGGGCATGCGCTTTTCATGAAATACTTTGTAGGTCAGAGGACAGCCTTGTTGTTGTTCCTCACTTTCCACTTTGAGTTAGGGTCTTTATTTACTTTTGTATTTATTGCACACACACACGCACACACACACACACACACACACACACACACACACACACACACACACCAGACCACTTGACTTATGAGCTGGTGAGGATGTTCCTGCCTCTGCCTCCCATTTCCTGGATACTCAAGCTGTACAACCAGCTTTTACATGACAAGTGCTTTTTACCCACAGAGTCCTCTCCTCAGTCCCTGGATGAGTTTTGTAAATATCTCTTGGCTCCCATTTTCTGCTCTATAAAAAGAAAATAGCCACCCCTGCTTCGTTGGGACTTGGGGCAGATTTAAAAAGGAATGGACTGAATTATGTGGAAGAGCATCTGGCACTATAGGAATACCAGACCATTAGAAATAAAAAAATGATAGACATAGATGTTTCTAAAAAACAAAGGAAAGGTAAAAGTACAAATTCAGCACTTTAAAGTACTGAGTAGATATGGCCATGTAGATAACTAGTGTTCTATAAGGGAAAGAGAAATCATTCATATCAAAACATAAAAATTTTCAGACAGGCTTGTTTAAAAGTAGATTATTAGTTTGCCATACAAGCTGCCCCTTCAGAATAAGGAAGAGGGGGCTGGTTAGGTGGCACGCACCGCACCTGTGTCTGAGCTTTTCAGGAGGCTAGCCTCAGAACCCAGTGAGCCCCATATTACAAATGTGGAATCAGAACAAAAAGAAGGCATGGCAGAGTGGTTAAGAAAAGTGTAAGAACTGTTCAGCCTTAATCTTTGAAGGTCACTGTCTCATTTTATGATGTCAGGTGACACGTGAGGGGAAAGTTCTTGTTGTTCTCCCTCCTGCTCAACCAGGAGAAATGACATGGGTCCTTGCTTACGAGTTCACCAAAGAAAGTGAATCCTAAAAGATTTTTTCCCCAGTGTTGCATAGCTCCTGTGTTTTTAACCCCCTGCCTGTGCCGAAAGGCTTTTTGCTCTCTCTAGCTTGAGTAGTACATGGCTTGTTTATTTGCTTCCACCCCAGCAGAGTAGTGGTACTTGAGAATGATGTCTGTAAAGCTTTTTGCTGTAGGAGTTCACTGTTCTCTGCCATTACGTCCTTTACATTAGTGAAGTAGAAATGGGTTTTATATAGAGCAAAGCTTTTGTGCTTGGCAGTGTACGCTACTGCTGCTTGGATTAGCAGCTAAGAGTACAGATTCCTAGCCTTTGCTTACAGGAATTCTGACCAAATACATCAGGATGGTTTGCTAAACATTCCTTTCCCCCTCCTCCCTCTGCACTCAATCACTTACTCTGTCTTATTAAGGAAAAAAAATATTTAGCAGGGCAGTGGTGGTGCACCCCTTTAATCCCAGCACTTGGAAGGCAGAGGCAGACGGATTTCTGAGTTTGAGGCCAGCCTGATCTACAGATTGAGTTCCAGGAATAGCCAGGGCTACTCAGAGAAACCCTGTCTCGAAAAACCAAAAAGAAAAAAGAAAAAAATATTTAATTGGGGCTGACTTACAGTTCATAAGTTTAGTCTGTTGTCCTGGTAGGCAGGATGGTAGCATGCAGACAGACATGGTGCTGGAAGAGGGAGTTGAGAGTTTCTACATCCAGATCAGCAGGCAACAAAGAGAGTGAGGTTTGGGGGTGGGGAGGGAGCTGGATAACACTGCATTTGAAACCTCAAAGCCCACCCCCACTGACACCTTTCCTCTAACAAGGCCACACCTACTCCAGCTTGACACACCTCCTAATAGTGCCACTCCCTGTGAGCCTATGGGCCATTTCCATTCAAACCACCACAGGCTCTTTACTCCTTTCATGTGTTAGCAGTTGTAGCCTCTTTTTTCTCATCCCATAGGCTGTGAAAGGCTCACAGTTTCTCGGCACCATGAGCATGAGTTGACGTTTTCTCCTTTTCCTTTTCTCTCTCTACTCTTATACTATCTCCTATTGCTTTTACATTCTCTTTCTTATCTTTTTTTCTCTTTCTTTCTTAGTGCTTCATCTGAAACTGTACATTCAAGGAAAGCTCAGACACCCTATCTTTTATAGCTAGGCCGAAATGTTGTGGAACGTGGGGCCAGAGCTTTCGCTAAGCATAAAAGCAGAATCTGGGGCAGTGACTAAGAGGGAATGATATATGGATAAAATAAAACCTATTTTCTGTTTAATTATACACATTGAGTATTGATGGCTTGCCAACCCCCTTGGGGGCTCTGCTGGCTGTGTTCTTCTTACATGTTCTCATTTGAAACTAGCAATATAATATTACAGAAAAGTCATCGGTAAGGAACAAAATTCAGTCTATTAGGTGGAACCTTTAGACACATCTTCCTCTAGTTCCAAGAAAGATGAGGTTGACAGTTACCCCTCTAGGATGAGAGAGTCTGTTAGTGTCTTAGATGTGCATACATCTAGAAGGAAGTAACAAGAGACTGCAGTCTGGCCAGACCTAGAGCAGATTCAACTTTATTGTTATTAATTGACTCTTAAGTGGAAGGCAGTTTGGCACAGGGTCCCTACTGAAGGTGCACCGTAGAGGAAAATTAATGCTAAATGAGGCTAAGCCTGGGGAACTTGTCTAGATTGTTATCGATTATTGATATTAATTATAGTTCAATTTTAAGGTTCATATGGCATCTGTAACTACCTACCAAAAGCAAAATTATCAAGGTGATTGTTATTGAAGGAAAACCTTCCAAGCTATAAGGCTAGAGCAGTGACCTTAATTGTGTAATGTTATTGAAGGCTCCATTCTACACAGAGTTCTAGAAATACTGTGATGAAGGGTAAGACAGTATTGATGAGGACATTGACATGGACCAGTGTAGTTCAGTAAGTATGTATTTATCAAGAAAAGAGAGGAGCAAGCTTCTTTAAGAGGTTATCACCATGACATTGAACCTAGTGAATGTATTCCCAAAGCTGCCTGCATTGCCTTCTGGGTGGCAGTTTACAAAGACAGACTTATGCTGTCCTCTGTTGTTGCTACGGACCATGAATCCAGTGTTGGTGAAAGTGGGTGGTTCTGGCTTTAGGACTCTCTTAAGGGTACAACCGAGCTGGTGGTCTTAGAGTAATCATCAGACAGTTTGTCTGCACCTAAAGTATGTCTTTTGCAGTGTTTTTTAATCCCTTGGTATGGGTGGCTCTCCATGGGGCAGCTTCTACAGAGACAGATTGTTCCCTCAAAGCAAATGCAGTGTATACACAAATAAGGTCACCTCATCTTGGTTACATTCGTAACCTCTCTTGTCCTGTGTCTTTTGTTGTTGTTGTTAAACAGATCAACTTTGTATTATGTGGGTGGAGAATGTACAAGAGTCCAAATAAAAAGAATTGGGGTTTCTTAAGGACCATCTAAAAGATCACCCACACACTGTGGCTGGAGGACTGTTGATGTCCATTCAGGTAAGATGCTGTTCAAGCTGGGGGTGAAACTGAGGCCTCTTTGGAGCACAGCCTTAGATGCACCCGGCGATGATGCCCAGGAGCTTGACTGGGACCGATCACACATGTCCTTTGAAGTCAAATGATGACTTTCATTCTTTGAATGCTAGTTAATGACAATCAGATTCTTTCCTTCCTTCCTTCCTTCCTTCCTTCCTTCCTTCCTTCCTTCCTTCCTTCCTTCCTTTCTTTCTTTCTTTCTTTCTTTCTTTCTTAAAAAAGACATTGGTCTGCTTTCTGTGAGCAGTATGAATTATAGGTAGGGAAGCCAGCTGGAAAGCTGTGATAGTCATCCCGGCAAATGATCATTTCGGGTGAGAACATTGGCAGTGAATTAACAGTGGATAGATGTGCAATATATTTAGGAGGAAGCTTGTCAGAATTTAGAGTGGATGGAGCTATTGTCCAGGAGGACCTCTGCTTCTGGCATCTAGAATGGGATGGACTGAGGTGACATTGTCAGATAAAGGGAACTGGTGGCTTAGAGCATGTAGCTCAGCTGGAAATAGGTGCCTGGCACGGATGAAGCCCTGGCTCCATTCCTCAGCATGGCATAAACTAGAGGATGGTGCACACCTGTAATCCCAGCACTTGGGTGGAGGCAGGAGGATCAGGACCTCGAACTCATCCTCTGTTACATAGGTTTAAGGCTAGGCTAGGCAGTGAGAGGGGCCTGGAAAGAGGACCAGCCTTCAGAGATATTAATAGAATTGATCCTGAAATTGGAGATGTTACTGTTGGCAGTGAATAAATGTATGAGGTAGTGAGTGTTAGGAGGTGGAGGAGGAGAGAAAGCAAGCTGTGCCAGGAGAGTTTGTAGAAAGCATGGAGGCCTTTTTTCTTCCTCACTGTGTGTTGTATGTGTGTGTGTGTGTGTATGTGTGTGTGTGTGTGTGTGTGTTTGTGTGTGCATATGTTTTTGTCATTCATTAAGGGTGCTCACCTATGTGGAGGATAGAGGTTGGTGATGGTGGGTTCCTCTTTTTGTCTCTAATATATTAGTTGATACAGGGTTTCCCACTTAACCTGAGGTTTGCCTAGAGATGTGCCTTTCCTAAGCACTGGGATAACGTGTCCATACTGCCACACTCAGATTTTATGTGGGTTCTAGGAATTGAAGTCAGGTCCTTATGCTTGCTCAGCAAACTCTTTACTTCAGCAACCAGGTACTACATGCTTAAACCCTTAAGACATATTTTGTTTTCATTTGTGTATGAATAGTTCATGTCTGGCGAGACACGTTGGAATTCTTGGTATTTTCCTTTAGATGATCCTTCTTGTCTTTTAAAACAACTTGATAAAATCTTTTCAATCCCCATTTATTTATTTTCTTAGATGTTGAGGTCCTTTTGGTTTATCCAAAAAAAATTCACCATATATGTCAGCATAATTGAATGAGCAAACCACAATTTAAAAACTTTCTGAAATAGGCAGACTTGAAAGAAAGTTGAATAAAATCAGTGTAGACAGCTCCCCTATCTTCCTCAAAGCTTCCCCTAATGTTGTCTCTACCCTTACGTCCTCTCATGTACGATGATCAGAAACAGGAAGTCAGAATAACTAACCTGTGGACAATGGAATTTCACCACCAACAATCCAAGGTCATGCTTTTTATTCAAATGCCCTCTGTCTGATCTGTAACATTGTCAGTCTTTTATGACCTTGACATTGCTGGGGACAGTGCTGTAGTTAGTTGCTCTGTAGAAGGACCTTGCACTCAAGGCCATACTTTCAAGGCAACATACTTGTGCTGCGGACAACTTCATGAGGGGGTGTGAGGCTTTGGCAAGCTTGACGGAAAGTGAGAATTGGATGGAACAAGGAATGCAAGGAGAAATTTTAGGCAAGCAGAACCCCAAACCTGGAGCCCTTTGATATGCCCCTTTATATCTGCAAGTAATAGATGGCTTCAGCTGGCCAGTCAAAAGTTGTCACCTCATCTGGTTTCCCTGCAGCACTGGCTCTAACCTACCTTCCTCAGTAATAGGATCTCTGTGATACATGCCCAGTCCAGCCTTCATATGCTGCCAGCCCTGCTAGTCGAGCTTTGGCTTCTTAGCCATCAGACCTCATGGATCCCCTACAATCTTTTAAAAAGAGTTACTATTTTTATTTTTGGTGTATGTGTTCAGTGCCTGCGTGTATGTATCTATGTGCACAACTACATTCCTAGTGCCCGAGGAGAGAGAAGAGGATGCCAGATCCCTTGAAACTGGGTCACAGTTACAGATGGTTGTAAGCTACTATTCGAGTTCTGGGAACTCAACTTGCCGCCTCTGCAAGAGCAGCATGCAGACTTAACTTCCGGCTATCCCTCCAGCTTCCCCTCCTCTACCTCCTCAACCAGCCCTTCCTTAGTCTTGGAATGGTCATACTTACTGAATTTTTCTTGTTATTTTTATTTATCTTAGTTACTTTTTTTGCTGTGAAAAAACACCAAATACCGTCATCTTATTTAAAAAAAAAAAGAAAGAAAGCATTTAATTTGGGGCTTACAGTTTCAGAGGGTTGAAGTCCAGGAAGGTAGAACACAGGCATGAAGCAGGAACACCTCTTAATCTTTCCAAACAGTCCTACCAAATGAGAACCAGGCTTTCAAACTGGTGATGGGGTCCATTCTCTTTCCCACCACACTATTATAGTTTCTTAAATTCAGGAAGACATGCCAGACTCTTGACCATGCCTTCCTAATGGGAAGCCATGTCAGCCCTGAAGCCGTTGAGCATTTGCTCCTGGGGCTGTGTTCTGCTTGTCATTTGTTTTTTGCCAACAGTACACAAGCTGGAATTATCCGAGAAGAAGAACCACAATTGAGAAAATGTCTCCTGATTGGCCTGTAGGCACATTTGTGGCAAGTTCTTGATTCATGATTGATTTGGGAGTGCCCAGTTCATTGTGGAAGGTGCAACCCCTGACCAGGGGGCCCTGAATTGTTTTAAGAAAGCAAGCTGGGTAGTCTAGGCGCATGCCTTTAATCCTGGCACTGGGGAGACAGAGGCAAGTGGATCTCTGTGAGTTCAAAGCTAGCCTGGTCTACAGAGTGAGTTCCAGGACAGCCAGGGCTACACAGAGAAACCTTGTCTCAAAATACCCTCACCATTCAGAAAATAAAGAAATGAAGGAAGGAAGGAAGGAAAGCAAGCAAGCAAGCAGGCTGAGCAAGGCCTTAAGCAGTACTCCTCCAGGTTCCTTCCTGTTCTTGCCCTGACATCCCTTCATGTCAGTCAAGATAACCATACCCATCCAAAAAGTTGCTTTTCATCATGGTGTTTTATCACACAGCAGTAGAACCCTAGCTAAGACAGAGTGGAAAGAGAACCTCTGTATGTTTAATCAATAAAGATGTGCATTGTCAGATGTAAACAGACTCAGAACTCCAAGTAGATGTTCCATGTGTCCCTGCTGCTCAGCTTTGCTTGGAAGAAGCGTTTGATGGAGAAGAGGGAAGGGGTCTGAAGAGCTCCATAGTGGAGGCGCTAATGACAAACTGTGTGGGAAAGCGCTGCTGCAGGCCAAACGCTTTCTCTCTTCCTGACTGATTTCACTTTTACACCAGCACCTCAAAGAAAGTATTTCAGTATCTCCATGACAAATCCCAGATGAAATCAAGAATTAGCAAAGTTCAGACATTCGCCTAAGATCAGAGGTGGAGGGGGTATATGGATAGGTGATATCTGTACAGGACAGGCAGACTCACATAGCAAAGGCCTAACCACACCGTTCATCCTTACCTAGTTTAGTATTATTTATGTTATTATTATTCATATTCAAAGCTGGCTAGAAAGTCCACAGAAGCAAGATGCAGCAGCACCTGGAAGTGAGGATGATGATAATTGGGACTGACTCCCCATTTGGGCTGTTGATGTTAGATCCTGGTTGGACACAGTATGTCACCATAAAAGTCTGTGTCCTGTCACTTCTCTGATGCCTGAGACAGTAAATATAAGAAGGTGTATATTAATTTCAATAAATGTGTTAACATCCACGTTCAAGAGGCTGTGATAGGAGGATCATGAGTTTAAGGCTAGCCTGGACCTACATGGTGACTTCAAGGCCAGCCTGGGATACATAGTAGAATTCTATCTCCCCCTCCAAAAAAGGGGGTTGTTGAGTGAATAATGAGAAAAAACCAATACTTTACAATAAAGATATCTGTCCGAGCTAATCTAAATTGTTGTTTGGTGTTAGGCCAGCAAAGACCTTAAAAAAGAAACACTAATGATCAAATTGTAGGATAAGATCCATACCTACCACAGAGAGCGGATTCTGGGTGGCCATTAACATCGAAACTGCCTCTAGCTACTAAGCCTCCAAATACATGACGTAATAGATTTGTACCCTGCATAGCTCATAGATTAAATCAGACTTAAGTTTCCCATCCATCTTGAGGTGCTTACAAAAAGGAGAAAACACCAGTATTGTTGTTTTAGACATAATGGGCATGACATATGTGAGATGGTGAAACATTGATTGGGATGTCTTCCTTATTTCCCTTTGCTCTTTTCATCTGGGAATGCAGTGTAGCTGTTCGTGTTTGCAGTGGGGCCTTGGGTTCTCCTGGGTGTATTAGTACCTGAGCAGGTAAGCGCCAGTCTCTAGTTGCATGAACATGTAGTTCTCTCTCCCAGGGAGATGTTCCCTTTACTTTAAACTAGAGGATTCAACTGACAAATGTAACTCCACGAAACAATGGATTTATCTTTCATTGCTTTCCATTGTATCCAAAAGAGGAATGATAACTCTCATCTGTATTAGGTCAGGAGTGGCCATGCACTTAAGTTTAAGCTTCTAAACTTACCCTATAAGCAAATTGCAGTATGCACACACCCTTATCTAGTAAGAGTTAGGGCCCAAGAGAAGCTAAATTTGCTTCAAAGAGGTCCATTTTGCTAGAAACAACCCGAAATAGACAAGAATAGTGATGTCACCATTGAGCCCTCATTTTCTTGTTCCCTTTGGTACAGAGCGAGCCAGTACAAATAAACCAAAAAGTGTGCAGCTGACAGCACCGCGACCCTTTTGTTCTCCCCCTGCCCCTCTGGATGCTTCAGAACGTAGCTTATTCTCTCTTCTTGTGTAAATGGATGCTTAGGTGTGTAGGCTCACGTATGTATTTCTCTGAATTATACGTTTTGGAATTCTGTCAAATGGGTTTTTGGGTTGGCTTTGCTTTGAGTTATTCTTTTTCTACCACCCTGAAGCTTGTAAAACTTGATAAAGTAAAGGTTAATGTTGGGAACTGGACACACACACACAGCCTGTCTGAGCAAGGCTGCTCTCCAGCCCTCTTCATCAGAAAAGGTGGGTGCTTCAGGGCTTCTAATTACCAGCTTTCTGCCTCCCAACACTCAGCCCTGAAGAACCCTCTCAGCAGGAGATCCATGTACTACAGACACTCCACTCCACCCACTGAATGACCTAATGTAATTACTCCAAATTGAAAGTCACTCCAACCCCAGCAGGAATGAATATCTTGCCACCCCAAGCCGTTTTGGATCACCCCCTTAGACCCTGCCCTTCTGCATCTCACCAGAAGCAGATGACCTGGTCCCTTAGGGGGACTAAACCAGTTTGCTTTGGGGGACCCTGCATGTGAAATCTGTTCTTGGTCCTTGCACTAAAAAAAAAAAAAAGAAAGAAAGAAAGAAAATATTTATGTTTCTACCTCTTGAAAGCAGGCCTGTGGCAGCCCATCCGTGGAGATTCTATTTCTCCTGCTTCTCTCAGCCACATGGAAGTACCTCTGGAGTATTTTGTAAAGTACAACAAACCATTGCTTTTGGCTTCCTTTGTAAGTGGACTTGCTGTCCCAGGCATGTTGAACATGCTGTCGGCCAAGCCCAATTTAGTCACATTGATTATTTCTTCTGAATGTCCCATGAATGAATGCTGTAGCCCACCTGAAATTAGAACTAAAATTGTATGTAAATCAAAAAGAAGAGCTGGCCAGAGAGCTCTTCAAAAGGAGATTGGGGGAAGGTGTGCACGTGGGTGTGCATGTTGGGGAGTCTAGAGAGAGTCCATTTATATTTTTTTCTTGACAATAGAAGGACAGAATATATTCTCAATCTCAAAAAGGCATAGTGTCCTTGATGTTAAAAGTTCATAAAAGATAGCAGCACTGGGCAAAGCTGGATCATCCTCATCTCTGAACTTGTACTGAACAGAGAGCCCGTGACATTTTTGAGTTTCAAAGGAGAAAACAAATAGCCACCCATCTCTGGAATGGCATGTAGTGAGATGCATGAGTTTTGAAACTGTAGAGTTGGGCCAGATAGCCCTCCAGATAACCATTAAAATGATGAACCAAAGTTGTCCTGTGTTTATCTGATGGCAGGAGGACCAGAATCATCCTCCAAACAAGAGAATATAACCCCAAACTGGGGCTAAGTGGGGGCTAGGACAGCACAGTGCTTTTAAAGTGGTTTGGACTAGAACACATTGTACAGCTCACCATAAACACTTAAGAAAATGGCAGGTGCTTTTTATTAGTCATAAGTAAATTGATTATGAAATATGATTATGAAAAAAGTTAAGCTTCTGCCTTATTTCAAAGTAATCTCAACACTGTCATTTAATTGTCATCTCCACTTCCATTTCTAAGTTTGTAGCAACTGTGCGTGAAGATCCTGTAACCCTCTTCTCCTACTGGGTGTTCTGAAAGCCATGTTTATCTCTCACCATACCTGTCTGAGGCCTTATGGAACAGGGCCCTCTGAGAGTATGGATAGCATACTCTAAGAATGCAGGAGTGGGCTGGGGGACACTGGGGCCATATCTCCTGCCTGTAATCCCATAAAAGGAGCTGCTACTCAGTTCTTAGGTGCCTGGTAATGAGGCAGCTGGCTACAGAATGCTAGACTAGCCTGGATGTAGGCTCTGACTGAATAGGGCCTAAGGAGACTTAGTAGACATGTAAATCAGGGGCTGCAGGGGCAGGCAGGAAGAATTTCCTTGAAGTGACAGCTGGAGGAAGACTGGGAGGCAAGGAGGCAGAAAGAAGCCTGGGATGATGGAGAAAGAAGGGCATTGGAAACCGGAGACAAGGGAAGAGGCAGCCCCCAGCAGCTTGGAAGCACCACACTTGGCTCCTGCTAGACTTTCAAGTTCCCCACCTGTTACCCCTACAGCCTGAGCCCACCTGCCTCATCTGAAGCATCCAAAGAAGTGCTAGACTCGCCCTTGGCATGCTTCCTCCCGTTTGTTCCAGCCAGCTGTGTTTTCTGGGCAAGTATTACGGGTACACTGCTGAGCACAGGCTTCAGGGAGTGCCCTGCTTTAGGAGCCTGCTCAAGAAGGTGGAAAGGGATGGGAGCCGCTAGCATCCCTCAGCTGCCTCAGCTTAGTGGCAGGGTTTGTGTGCCTTGCTGAGCTCTAGTGTACTCCGAGCCAGGATCCTTTCCTCTGTGTGTCTGCTTCCTCTTTCCTCCTTCCCCACTTCGCTGGCTTGCTGCTGCTTGGGAAGTGTTGGCTCGCTCCACCCCTTAAGGAGCCTCTAATCTGGGTATCTGAGAATGATGCTTGCATAAAGCTGAACTCAGCTGGAGAAACAGACTGAAAACTGGGAGGTTCTTTTGTTCAGATTCCCATTGTAGAGCCATCTTTCTCTCCTGGCCTCTGGAGGTCCCTAGCATAGGAAGAGGAAGGCTGTGGGGGCCCATACTTCCCTGGCCTCCTACACCCGTGTCTTCGTTTTGAGGCAGGAGGTTGCTCTGAAAGGGAGAGAGCTAGCTGTTACCTGGGATGCCCCTAAGTGCCCTGGAGCTCCAGTTTCCATGGTTTCCGTGCCCACTCACAGGAAATGTAACTCTTACACGTTTGCCAGAAGCAGTTTCCTCCCAGCAGCCAGAGTGGATCCACATCCTAAGCTGTATGAGTTCATGTCTGGGTTAGGAGATTAATGGAGACCTTTGAGAGGAGCTCTTGATTTGGTATCCCCAATGACTCCACCTACTCCTCAGATGGAAACTGCCTAAAGTTTGCTCCTATAGTCACTGGGCTTCGGGGTTTGACATTTTTATGGTGTGTGGTGTTACAACTCCAGGCTCTGTCCTGTGATCCAGTGTGAAATAAACATCATGGTTATATTTCTATTATGGAGTGTCTCAGCCTAGGCCTAGTGCTGTTTTCTTGGCCTCTGTTAGCACTTTTGATACACCTAGCCAGCAAGGATGTTCTTTGAAGTCAGCAGATGTACAGAATCGCCATGAGATTTTCCCATTGTGCAGAGCCAGATGTACCATGTTAGTTTAAATTAGGTTGAGTCGAGGCAGTCTAGGTCCTTACTCCACAGACCTGTCCAGATGTACTCAGTAAAACTTCTCCATGACCTCCTACCATACGTACTTCTCCATCTACCACCAAGAGTCAGATGCAGTTGAGTCTTGGATCTAACATTCACAGAATTTAAATTTATTTTGCATAAATCCTGTAAGATACAAGGTAATAGATATGAGGCCTAGTATGTGATTTATAAGCTGGTGAGATCAAGTAATTTGAAATAAATTAACAACCCGGTGTTAAATCCATTAGAGCAGTGCAGGCTGGACATTTACATTCATCTCTTCCTTCTTAGTGATTGAATGAATTTGGCAAAGTAGCCAAACTTCCCCAAGACTCAATCTTTACATCTTCAAAGTGTGTTTGGTGTAGAAAATGGACTTGAAGCAGTTAGCACAGGGCCAGGCAGTTAAGTGCTAAGTTAGGCATGGTAACACAGGTAACATAATTTCAGTACCAGGAGGGTGAAGCAGGAGGATCAGAGGCTTGAATTGTTGCTAGGTTCTCAAAAGAAACAGAGCAAAACAGAACCCCCCATCTTCTGCCCCCACCTCTCAAAAAAAAAAAAGTTTGATGGAGCTATTGTTTTGATGGAGCTATTGTTTTGGTAAGCATGCCTTTGGTTGTATGGATTAGTGTCCTGGGAATTCAGCCACACTACTTCACTGCCATTTACCATAGATCTTCTCTGCTTATATGCATGCATTAAACACATGTTCATCTGTCCTGTTTATACATGCTTTGAAATGCTACATTGTTAATCATGCATGCCAGGAGAGCTAATATCATGCCTTATTTGTGTTCTGTGGCCTTGTTTTGATTGAACCATTGAAAGTAAGTTACAGACATGAGTCTACTTCACCTTGTCTCCTTGTTTACTGATTTTCTCTAAGCTACTGTTACTTTGGGCTAGGAGTCAGCTGCTTTCTTCCTTATGGCTTTACCCAGAGTGACACATTAGGTTGTAAAGCCACACACATTTTAAAAGCCGGTCTGGATTTTTAGTATTTGCCCACCACCGTCCTGGTAAAGTGAAACCAGTGTGTATGTCACAGTTATAGCCCTTAAAGACCAGACTTTCTGGACCAGATAGGATTGATGAAAATTACAGGGAGAGTGATGATGGTGACAAAGTCTACCAGTGGAGAACTTTATAGACCACGGCTACTTAATCAGCGATATTACCCTGTCTTGGTTGGTTTCCATTGCTTGTTGTTATTACAGAGAATACACCTCAGTGTTTCTCCCTTTCATGCTCTCATTTCTACATTCCTTCCTCTGTTTTTTTTGTTTTGTTTTATTTTCATTTGATGTTCTGAGGAATCAAACCCAGGGGCTTTCAGATGCCTATTAAGAGCTCTATCACGGAGCCCCAGCCAGGCATTTATCTCCCAGTATTTTGAACAGCATGGATTTAGTAGTTAACCTAGTACTGGGGGTGAGGTTCCGATATTGCTTAGTAACAGAGTGATGGATCTGGGGGGGATGGAACAATTTTTTCATTTTAAACTATTTTGTTTTTAATTTTTGAGATTGGAAATTAACCACATTTGTCCCTTCCCTATTTTCCCTCCAAATCCTTCCATATATCTCCACTCACCTTCAAATTTGAGGCAAATTGTTGTTACGTGCATAAATGTATTGTGTAGGCACATATACTCCTAAAATATAACCTGTCGGGGCCATGTAATGTTACTTGTTTGTGTGCTCTCAGGACTGACCATTTGGCAGTGGACACCCATTATGGTGCCTTCTTAGCGAGGACCACCCCTTCCACACACAGGTTTACTTTTTAGTGTACAGTGCTTGGTGTTGAAGCCTTGCGGGCCTTTCTCCATCCAGATTGGCACGTTCACTGGTGTCATCTTTGTTCAGCTCCCAGTTGGGCAGTCACGCTGAGACTTCGCAGACAGAGCCTCTGTTGTTGGTAGGAAATATCAGTCTCACAACAAAGTTCCTGATCTTCTGTCTCTTAACAGCCTTTCTTCCAACTTTTCCTCAGTGTTTCCTGAGCCTTAGGTAAGGGACTGTTTTGTAGATGTAGCCACTGGGACCAGGCTTCAGAACTCTGCATTGATCCCTTGTGGTTTTCTGTAACATCCTCTGTTACAAACAGAAGGTTCCTTGATAAAGAATGAGAACTACATTTGTCTTTGTATTAAGGACAAATATTTATAGATTGTTATTAGTGATTATGTTGGGTTAGTAAATGAGAAATTGTAGATTTTCCCTTGGCAACCATGATTTCATTAGTATGAGTAGTTAGCTAGGTAGTTTACACACATGGCTTCCATCTTGTTAAGCAGCCATTGTTTTATATTGAGCATCATTATTTAATTTCCAGTCTCTTTATAACAAATAATTATCATTTTACTATAAAATGAATTTCACATAGTGGAGACATGATGTTGACCACACAGCAAAATTGACTCACATCCTCTTGCCCGGCTGTAGAAGCTAGCGACTCCTGCTTCCTCCTTTTACACTTGTGCGTTTGCATTTTTTTTTTTTCTGTGTTCAGATGGAGAGCCATTAGGATATGCAGTCCTGAGGTGGCCTCCACTTCCTAACAGCATGCAGATCAGAAAGACTGCTGCTTTGAGCCCTTCACCAAGTCATCTAAAATTGCCTGATAATAGCCAGGGAAGGTGGCATGTGCCTTTAATCTCGCTGGTACTTGGTTATTCCCAAACAAAAGAACCAGGAGTCTTTAGACTCTTAGGAATACTTGCAGCCTGGCAGGGTAGTTATAGAGACTACATATCATGGAGGACTGTGGAATGCCTTAAGAAGAGGCCTCTGGAGGGTTTGGGGCTGTATTAAGTAAATTTATTTGTTTGTTCATTTGTTTGTTTGTTTGTTCGATACAGGGTCTCATTATTAGGTAGCACTAATTGTCCTAGAACTTAGTATGTAAACCAGGCTGGCCTTGAACTCATAGAGATGTGCCTGCCTCTGCCTTTGCTGGAGTGCCCATTCAGCCATCTTGCCAGCCACAAATATATATATAGTACTGTATAGTACTGTATAAATGAAGTGCCAATAATTCATTAGAGACATTCTAGAAAATAAAAGATTTTGAAAATAAAAGGAAAATTACTAATTCTGTAATCTATCCATGATCACAAATGGGTATTCAACTATATCTCCCTTAGTTATCTACAACTGATTCTGTAACTCCCACTAGATATTGATTCATGATAAGGCACTGCCTATACTGTTTTATATCCTCTTCATATAATATAAAACAACATGTCATGATTGTTGTGTGATCTGTTTTTCTCAAATATGAATTTTTGGTTCCTGAATAGTATCTTCTCATGAGAACACAAAGGTAGCCATTAACTGTCTACAGTGATAAATTTCTTCCATTTATTTGGCTTTCTTTTTTTCTCCATCCTTCCTTACTCTACTCCTTCCTTTCTCCTCTTCATCCTTTCTCATAGAAACTATGTCTCATGATAAGCCCAGACTGGCCTTGTACTTGGCCCTCCTTCCTCAGCCATGTGGACTACTTGTCTGGCAGTTTCTCTTTTTTAAATAAACATGAAGCGTATTGTTATGTTTTCATGTACATTCAGATTACTGTTTTCGCTAGACAGATTTTTTTTTTTAAAAGAGCACAGACATTGTCTTCAGAGCTCAGGACCAAGAGTTTTTTGCATCTGTGAAGATGTCTTAATGCTGAGCTACATTACTACCTATTGGGAGTTTTGAGATAGGATCTTACTGTGTAGCTCACAATAGTGTCAAATTCATGATTCTCCTGCCTTTGCCTAAGAAAACATTCCTGATTTGTGTTTGAGTATTTTTCTTTGTTTGTTTTTGTTTTTGTTTTGTTTTTTCTAGACAGGGTTTCTCTGTGTAGCCCTGGCTGTCCTGGAACTCACTCTGTAGACCAGGCTGACCTCTAACTCAGAAATCTGCCTGCTTCTGTCTCCCAAGTGCTGGGATTAAAGATGTGTGCCACCAATGCCATGCATTGAGTATCTTTAAACAAACAAATAAACCCAATAACAACTAATACTTTTGTTGCTAGCCTTTCAAAGACTAAGGAGCACTCAGAACTTTTGGGGTCTTGCTGCTAGTAATCCCAAAGATTTCCATCTGAGGAAGACCTCAGACCCAAATCATCATGGCCAAATTAATTAAAGCAAACAATAAGTTAAAGCAGACTTTTTAATTTGTGTACAGGGGCTATCTCCCATAAGATAAAGATTCAAAGATTCAAAGAGGTCAGCACTGGACACGAGGAAGGCAAGGCTTTTCTAGCTCAGGAGAAGGGGGTTCCAAATGTGGGATTTGTCAGGCAAAATAGGTGGTGTTATAGGAGGCGAACATAAGCATAACAAATTATTCCTAACAACCTCCTGAAATAAAGACATGCTTGCATGGTGGGCATAATAAAGTAATAAAACAACAGGTAATCATAGGTATAGCCCCTTTGAAATGAAGGTAGAGTTTCAAGATGGTCATAAACAACTTTTTAAAACAAAGACATGATTGCCATTCCTGAACAGGCAGTACAAAACCATTTGCAGTAAAGGTTACAGGCAGGGCATAGTATAATCCTTGCAAAACAGAGATTTAGTCATAAACAGGAATGAACCAGGTGTGCCTTTACCACTAAGATGCTTTTTAAGCCTAAAATGGAGGCAGGCTGGCTCTTCCTTCCACCACTGGGAACCACGAAGCTAAACACCACCTTGCTGCTGCTCTTCCACATCCCTTCTTCCTTCTCACAGCACATGGCTTGTTATGTCCCCTCAGCATGACAACATTTGCTGTTGCCCTGAGTAAGAAGGGAGAGGCTCAGTTCATCAGGAAAGGTGTGATTGTACACTATGGATGAAACTCAGGATAGATGAACGGAAAGCCCCCGAGAGGCCGATCTGAAGGGCCTTTAGCTCTCCACTGCTCTCAGGCAGCTTCTTGAAGTGCACTATGAAGTCTGCTTGTTGGGGGGAAAAGTGATAATTTTATTTTAGATCAATATCTCCTATATCAAAACTCCATCAAAACACAGCTAGGCATGTAGCTCAGTTGGTAGAGTGCTTGTCCAGCATGCACAAAGCTCTGGTGGCTTCAGCTCCTAGCCCTGGATACATCATGATTGATGGTACATCTCTAAGCCCAGGGGATATGGAAGCAGGATGAACAGAAATTCAAGGTCAGCCTTTGTTACACTTTGAGTTTGAGGCCAACTTAGGCTACATGAGATCCTATCCCCCAAACAAAAACAAAAGATCCTTTTTATTATAATACAGGTCGTTTTCAAAACAAATAAAAATATATAGCTCTTTATACTTTTTTAGGTTTATATCTATTCTCCAATTTTTGAGCTGTGGGATTCTCTTTCTTCTAGGCATTGGTTTTGGTACTGTGCGGTATAGCAATAAGCTTCACCCCACTTCCTTTATGAAGCAGGGATGTAGAACTGGATCTGGGGAGGAACACTTCCAATCCTGGGAGGTAAAGGGATGAGTCAGGAAATCAAGGCAGGTCTCATCTACAACACTGAGTTCAAAGCCAGCTTGGTCTGCATTAGATCCTGTTTCTTCTCGATTAAAAAAAAAAAAAAAAGGTAATATATAAACCCAAAAGAAATGTAAAATGCCAGTGGTGATACATACTTCAGTGGAGCATAATAAAGCAGCATGAGCTGACAGAATAAAGGGCACATTGCTATTTTAGACAAAGTGGTCCAGTAGCAAATACAAATTAAGAAGTCTTCTGTTGGTTGTGACAATTAGCTTAGCTAGTGGATGTCTGAGTTGGCCTGGTATGTGGTTTCAGACTTCCCTCTGAGCCTATCTGATTGCTAAGCCCTTTCAGCCTGTGATTTGATCTGAATGTTGCCTTAGATTCGTGAGGAAGCAGAGATGCATTTCCTTTATAAGAGAGTGTGCAGGGAGGCAAAGCTGCTGCCCTAGTGTGGGGGCGTCTGATCCTGCTTTGTTTAGAGCACCTTGTCAATGACCAAGAAGTCCTCTGCCTTTCTAATCCTAGAAGGAAAATACACTTGACAAACTAGTGATGAAACCGTGAGACACATTTGTTGTATATGCTGGAGTGCTGTTAAGAGTCACCTGTTAGGTCTCCAGAAAGCGCTCCATGGAGGGTAACAGATTCACATGCTAACTAGATGCACACACCCTGCCCAGAGCAGGGAGAGCCAGTTCCTTTGTGTTTCCAGCAGCCTGCAAAACTGTGCCCTTCTTTTCATCCCAAGTTGTGCAGCAGAGTTACTTAACATATGTCTCCTTACACTCCTGTTACTGAGCACATATGCTTTGGCCCACAGTCACAAATGCAGACACAGGTTAAAAGGACATGGCCTCCCCAGGGGATGGTATTCTTGTTCCCTAGAGGATGGTCTATTTTTTTCAGATGGCCCCTTGGGAGCATGTGGAGAAAGCTCATTTTCTATTTGGTGGTAGTTTATGTGTGTGCATGTGTACCTTGATTCCTTGGGGGAGGGAGGGAATGCAAGGGCAAATGGAGAGAAAGTGGCTGTTCTGGTTTCATCTATGTTGGCCATAAATTAAGGTTGGGCTATATAGGTAGGTGAGATTATACTCTCTAGCAGATTTTACTGATTGATGAGAACCGCATTGATGCAGTAATTAATTTTTTAGTCCAATTACACACTTCTTTTAGAAGCCTTAATATTTTATCTGCCATATCTGGGAGTGTCACGTTATGAGTCTCCTTTTACATGATTGATTTTTGAATATCTGTTTCAGAGAGTGCTTGGCACACAAGAGAAATGTTTCAGGATTTGAGAGAGGGAAAGATCAGATTGGATGCTGCGTGCCCTTCAGTCTGACTGAAGGATAGCCTTTGGGTTTGTGCCACCTAAAGCATTATTCCTGGCTGTGGTGTTTGTTGTCTGTCTTGAAGCAGTTACTCCCCTGATTCCCAGCAGTGTCTCCTGGTTTTGACCCATGTGTTACTGAGGATGTAAATGGTCCTACTGTTTCTGTGACAGTGAGTGACTGCTTCCTTTCATGTCACACTCTATTGATTCTGCAGTGAAGGAAAGGGTTTGGAAAGTTATTTTGGAAACATATGAATCTGATACCAAGCACCTGAATTTGGCTTTTTCTTTTTACAAAGCTTAACTAGCCAGTCTTTGGAGACTCTCATTCAGAACCCACCTATCTTCACTGTTTCCATCCTATGTCTTCCTCTCTCTTGATGGTTGACCATTCAGCCATGGGATGATGCAGGATAATACAGTTTATAGAGAATTGTGAGCATAGAACAGTAGACTGATGCTTATAGCAGATGCTATAAGAAGATGTTGAACATGGCAACATGGTAGGGAAGCACCATAGTGTGGGTCTTCTTAAGAGGGTTGAGCATAGCTTTCATGGGGAAAAATGTCCTTGTAGAATCAGTAGGAGTTTATTGGACAGAAGAGGGTGGGAGCAAAGGCATGTTGGCATCACTGTTTGTGGCTGATTTATTTGTCAGGGGCCATGAAAGCTGGAGACAGAGCTTCGATACTAATTCCGCTGGCAGCCTAGGGGCTCCCTTTAGAAGGTTCTACTTTGGTGAAGCCTGGATTCCTGGCTTCATCACAGAAAAGAATTTCTGAATGACTCAGTGTGCAAGGTTGGAATCTAGCATAGATTTAATGCAGACATTAGGGCAGGAAAGATATACCTTGGCAAAGGACAGTATAAACACACCAAGACGTGGCTTTAGGTTCTCAAAAGAGAGCCTGACAGTTGGCCATGATGGTAGAGGCAGGTAACCATGTAACCCAGCACTTGACTGATGGAGGCAGACGAGAATCTGCAGTTCAAGGTCAACTTTGTTTAACTGCATTGCAAGTTTAAGACTCAGAGACAGGCAGACAGAAATAACACTGATTTAAGTAGCTTGATGATAGATAGCTATATGGACCATTTGGGTAGCTTCTGAAGTTACATTGTTAGGAGCATTTCTAAGAAACTTTAATTTTTTTTTCTTTTTTCTCTCTCTCCCCCATCTTCCAGCTATTCTTCCACTTCCTTCCTTTTGTCTTTTCCTTTCTTTTTTGTTTGTTTGTTGGTTGGTTTTTCCAGACACAGAGGGTTTCTCTGTGTAGCCCTGGCTGTCCTGGAACTCATTCTGTAGACCAGGCTGGCCTCGAACTCAGAAATCCACCTGCCTCTGCCTCCCAAGTGCTGGGATTAAAAGCATATGCCACCACTGCTTATCTGTATTTTCCTTTCTTTCTTCTCCCTCCCCAATAAATGAGATCATAGGGAGATTCTCAGATACAGTTTTAGAGCCCTAACAGGAATAGGATTTGATTCAAAGGTACCCCCTATTTGAGACCTCACCTAGACTCCGGGGTAGGGGGCTTCTTTCCCTTGCCACTCTGTCCTGCCTCATACAACCCAGACAGCACCTGGGTTTAAATGCATAGCATCCGCATCTAAAGTCAGAGAATGTGAGTTGTGGTCAGTTGTGCAGAGATGGAGGATGTCAAACCTGTGCTCTCCTCAGCAACACCTTGAATCCTAATGAATTCTCACTGTATACTTGATAAGAGCAAAAGCAGTGCAGGCATTGGGCAGACCTTGGTGCCCAGGGCATGGGGATTTATCCCAGGGTCTCTGTTCTGTCTTCTGATGTATGGATGTCATAAGCACAGCATTGGTGGGAATGCTCTATGCCCCAGTCCTTTAACCACAGGTTTCTTCTTCTCAGTGATCACAACTCAAATCCTGCTGTCAAATCCAGCCAGATTATCCAGGTCTCGTGGTCACTAACTACAGAGCACTCTGCCTGGAGAAGAGATGGTGCTGGACAGGGTCAGGCTTCCCTGGGCCCTCATGGCCTGGGAGCTGGTTACAGGATGCTAGATTATGGAAACTAGAGTGAGACTTTATGTGTAATGCACATACCAGCCTACACTTTTAAAGGGACTGAAAGGTTTCTGATTCCCCCTGTCTTTGTAATGGTTATAAAGAAGCCAGACACCTCACCGTCATTTTTTATAGATCCCCTCTAGAGAGAGGATCCCCTTCCTTTTATTTACCCCAAGTCTGAAATATTATTTGGAAGATCCCAGATGTAACTTAACTCAAATGCCCCTTGAGTTGCACGCTCTGAGGTCTCACATTGTTGTGCTTTGTCCCAGCTACCATGTATTCATCTCTTGGTCGAGGATATCCATGCTGGATGCCATACGCACCAGTTAGTCCCTTCATAGCTCATGTGTTAGACTTACTGTGAATGACACCTTAGTGCTTGTAAAGGACTGGTCACTTTACTTAGTAATGAGCCCAAACATGGTGGTAATGGTGCTGAGGACTGGGGTATGACAAAGAGAAGCCCTAAGGTGTTTCTGTCAAATTGGTAAATATTTTTGGCTTACTAAAAGACTCCTGCAACCCCTGAGGTTCTAGGATTCTACAGCAGAGTAAAACCTTTTGAATGAGACCTCATTTATATATTATAAGTGTTCTATTTTATTACTGTCAATTATTGGTCTTTATTATATTAATGTAAGCATTAATATTTGTTGTCTAATTGAGATATTAAACTTTATCATATTAATTTTACTCATTTCTAGGGTCCTTGGACCATATCCGATGTCGATAGGAGGGACTTTAGGTGATACAAACACTTTCCTTATCCATATTGGATAAGAAATCATTTGATCCACTATGACCCTGATACCATGGTGTATAGAAAGTGCTGTGTGGTAAGAGTTATCCACTTTAACAGATCTTACAGGAGAAGCAATTAGGATAACAACAGTAATCTCGAGTGCTGATGGTGGCATATATGTATATAACAGATAAAAAAAAACCAGTAGTATCTGCTTGCTAAAAGGTGAAGGGAGACCTCAAATGCCACAGGCCTTAGTATTGAGGTGCCTTTCTTGGGGGTTCAGGGCTCCCAGGATCCTTAATGGGACTTCAGGCACTGGTTAGCTTTTCTGTCTCTTTTGAA